>NW_019272041.1:3216961-3279406 GCF_002738345.1 Cucurbita maxima
CCCCCCCCCCCCCCCCCCCCCCTTTTTTTTTAATAATTTTTAATTTTGTTAATTTTTCTGCGGGGGTTGGGGGAATGTGCAGGTTATTAAGGGGTTTGAACCAAAAGATCGTTGTTTGCTTCTTAAATTTGTCACTAGTTGTTCTCGAGCTCCATTACTTGGATTCAAGTACCTGCAACCAGCTTTTACCATTCATAAGGTGTGCATTCAATCTTAAGTTTCCAGATACATTTCTTTTGTTCGTAATTTAGAGGCCTTTCATTCACCAGTTTAAATCCCAGAGTCAGGGGTCTTCTGATCAATAAATTAACTGCCAACAACAGTTCAAAATATCTGTATGCACCTTGTTTAACTTTAAATGAGCTGCTTGGAGTGCATTGAAAATGTTATTCATTGTAAAGTCTGATATGGAAATTAATCTCATGTAGGTCTCATGTGACGTTCCGATATGGGCTTCACTTGGAGGACAGGATGTCGAGCGCCTTCCGACAGCTTCCACTTGCTATAATACTCTCAAGGTACAAAAAATGAAGCAAGTATCAGTTTTATTAAAAAAAAAAAAGAGACCCCATTATTGACAAGACAACCATTAGTAATGCAAATGTAGATTAGTCATTGATGATGTTCTAAATTCCTCTGTTTTTCAACTGCTAATTATCTGTGCCTTTTGTTTCTATATTTTTTGCATGTAGCTCCCTACATATAAACGTTCGAGCACCTTGAGATCAAAACTTCTCTATGCGATCAATTCCAACTCAGGATTTGAACTTTCTTGAATTATCTAAACTCAGGTACGAAGTTCCATTCTTTCCTAACTGGGATTTGAGCCTTCTTTGTGCTTTGAGCTGCTCAGTAAATCATGAACAAATTGAAAATTTAGATTTTCAGTACTGTGTTATAGGGAAAAAAGTTTTGGTACTTCCATACTACTACCATTCAGAAACATTTAATTATGACACGTTCAAGTGCGATATGACTAGTGAGAATAGCTATTATGGGAGTAGAATTTTTTCCGGACGGATATGAATGTTCAATATATATCAATATCCTCCCACCAATTTTGGTCCTTTCAAAGAATCTGAGATTTGGAACTTAAATCATCAATTAGCTTATTTAGCCTTCCTTACCTCACTCTTCGCAGGCTGGCAGCTGGTTGGTCCAAAGCTGCATCTAATTATTAGTCGGTGCATAAAACGTGGGTAATAATTGTTCTTATTTGCAGGTCTGTGGCACATCAAAGGCCGCTGGTTCGTTCTTTGATCTCATCCATCTCAGGCCACGCCACAGTCTCACCCTGCTGGAAGGAAACGTTTGATAGAATAAGATATTAATTTCTATGGAACTGTTAATTCCTAAATGATTGACTTATGGTCTGGTTTGGTGTTGTTTTTGTTTTTCTAAAGTATTGAAGATCAGCCTCCATTTTGAGCTATTCTTGACAGCTTTTGTAGAAACAACGTATGAGATTAGATTTATCCATGACAAACTTCAGGTGATGTTTGTTTATTACAATCTACAATCCTCTAAGCTCTGCAGCCTCCTCTCTCTCACTCTCTCTCTCTCTCTCTCTCTCCATTTTGCTTCTTTTACATATTTTTTTTTAGTTCAACATAGAAAGGTGAGGGTTCGAACTTCTACGTCGAAGACATGTCTCAATGCTCAAGTTGAATGATTTTTACGCATTATAAATACATAACTCGTTTCTCAAAGTGTTTCTATTCTTAGCTCTCATTTTGTGTTGTAATACCTTATAAGTTTTTTTTATCTGTTTCTCTTGGGGAGAGATATGAGTTTTGAACTTTCGACTTTACAGGATTGAATGGTTTAATCATTTAAATAATTGTTATATTTAGTGCAGCGCACATTTCTTAATATACTAGAAGGTAGAATACTTTATTTGGTACTAACAAAAGCACATGTTATTATACAAGGAAACGTGGGAGAAATGGACCTAATAATTTTTACACATAAACTTCGTTTGCAATAATATATAATAGAAATACCATTGTTTGAAGAGTTACTTAGAAGCATTAAAACCACAAATGAATCAAAAACCTTTACTCAATTCCACCTCTGTTAAAAGATTATCCTAAGTTTTAATTATAAGAATAGAATAACACCAAATTTGTTTCGTTCACTAAAACCTACGTCGATTGATTGAACTCAAAGTAATTCCCAGAGCCTTAGAGTAAAGCTTAGAAGTCATGGAGTCGTAAAAAAGCAAAGGATTACCACTTTTAACAGATTGGTAAAGAATCTTCAACACCATTTTGATCAAAGAAACCTCTAAGTAGCCTCAACTCTTCATCCATTTTCAAACCTCATATCGAGCCGAGACGAGCAACGATGTCAGAAATTTGAGTCTCTCCAACCTACAATTGAGACAAGACATCGAACTGAATCGAACCAAATTTCTAATGGCAAACACAACTTCAAAACTCGAGAATTCCGAGCAGACACTCTTGAAAATTGGCATTCCTCTAGCTCTATCAGCAGCTGGTGGAGTATGTTGTGGCATAATGATGGCAAGAAGTTCATTTCCCTCCTTAAATCCATTCAAACGCATATCACAACTCGTTAAAAATGAGAGCTTTGACAGCCAAAATCACTCAGCTCCACTTCCTTTGAAGCAAAAAGAAACTTCACCCAATATTGAGGAAGTTCTTTTAGGCTTAAAAAACAGAGTTGAAGATCTTGAAAGAAAGGAATTGGGTATTGAAAAGCAGTTCATTTGGTACCAAAATTTGAAAGAGAAGGAAGCTTTGCTGATGGAGTTGAAGAACACCTTGGTTTTGGACATGGCTCATATCAGGTTCTTGGAGAAGGAGATTTTGCTAATGGAAGAAGAAAACAAAAGGTTTGAGAGTTTGGTGACTGAATATTTGGGAGTTTCAGAGCAGTTTGAAGGCCAAAAACCAGAAAACAGGTTACTTGAGAGAGAAGTAAAGAAACTGAAGAAGAGATTGAAGGACCAATCAAAGATGATAAGAGAGAAGAATTTGAAGATTGAAGAGAGTAGAACAGAGTTTTGGAGAAACAATGAAGAAATGGAAAGGAAGAAGAGGATGATTGAGAAATTGAGGAATGAACTAAGAGAGCTCAAAATGCAAATGGAGAACAATGCTTCATCTTCATCACCATTTAAGGTCATCTTCTTCTTATTTTATGTTTATTAATGCGTTAATCGTGTTTAAGTTTTATTAGATATTGATTACGATTGAACTATGCTCATTTTGTCAGTCTAAACGATCTTATTTTGACATAGATAATAGTTCGTTGATATTTTCGACCCGTTAATTGGGTATTTGGCTAAATCGAATGCTCTCTTGTTTGGCAGATTGAAGAAGAAAAAGAAGTGACAATGAAGGATGTTAGCAAGCTTTCAATTGGAAACCATGAACAAGAACAGAAAGAAAACCACAAGGATTTGGATCAAAAGGAATCCTCTCCTGATAAAACTACAAGACCAAAGCTCACGGAGGATGTCAACAAGCTTTCGATTGGAAACCATGAACAAGAACAAGAAGAACAGAAAGAAAATCACAAGGATTTGGCTCAAAAGGAATCTTCTCCTGATAAAACTAAATATACAAGGCCAAGGCTTCTTCGAAGGATAAGCGATTCTGGGAGTAGTGAAATGAATACAAAGATGAAGAAAAAAATTAGACCACAATAACCTCTAAATTAGCTCTTGTTCATATGATTTGTAATTTTGTGTGGAGTATTTTTCTAAAAAAAAAAAATGTTTTTTTTTCTTCCAATAAAATATAATAAAAAAAAAGTGAGATTTATAACGGCTAATGGGTTCCAGTTATTGGAAAGGGTTCTATGGTCGGTCCGCGACCTTGGATACCGAAGACGTCCTTGGAGTGATTTATAACGGCTAATGGGTTCCAGTTATTGGATAGGGTTCTATGGTCGGTCCGCGACCTTGGATACCGAAGACGTCCTTGGAGTGATTTATAACGGCTAATGGGTTCCAGTTATTGGATAGGGTTCTATGGTCGGTCCGCGACCTTGGATACCGAAGACGTCCTTGGAGTGATTTATAACGGCTAATGGGTTCCAGTTATTGGATAGGGTTCTATGGTCGGTCCGCGACCTTGGATACCGAAGACGCGGCTAATGGGTTCCAGTTATTGGATAGGGTTCTATGGTCGGTCCGCGACCTTGGATACCGAAGACGTCCTTAATGGGTTCCAGTTATTGGATAGGGTTCTATGGTCGGTCCGCGACCTTGGATACCGAAGACGTCCTTAGAGTGATCTCGTAGTTCCAATGGGGGTGGAGACGATGGGGTCGGTCCATAGATCTTCCTTCTTTTGGCCGCATTTCGATGAATCTTTCTACCCACCGCTATTAAATTATTGAACTCAATATTTTTTATAATTTAGAGAAATAAATCCATAAGATAAAAGAAAAACAAATTTTGGATTGTGGGTAATGTCAAATGTGGCAGAGTATGATCTGGGCCACCTGAAATTGTGGATAAGATTGTAGAGATATCTTCCTCTTTCTCTCAACAGAGAGCTTCGGAAGAACTTTTATGAACTAATATCCATGAATCCCATTTCATAACTCTCATTAATAGATACAATGGAGCTCTTCCTTCTTCCATCATACAAACAGAATCCCACCATTTTCTACAAACCCCTTACCCCTTTTCCCATTATCGGTCTCTTTTTCCCTCTCTTTCTCTGTTTCTTGTGTTTTCTTTTCATGGGTTTCTTTCAGAATGTGTTAATATCTTTGAATCTGCAGGGAAGAGACGGCCATCTCTTTTCCCTTGTCGATGCTCATTATCGTCCCCTCATGGCGGACCTTCAGAACAAGCCAAAGAATCGCTGCGGTGTGAGGGAAGAAGGGCATTGATTGGTGCTTTCCTGTCGACGGGTATCTCTATAATTTTGAAGATTATTGTTTGATATTGTTGAATGCACGAAATGTTCTTGTTGCTGCTGCCTTTTGTGATGTTATTGAGCTTTGTTGTTGTAAAATGAAGCCAAATGTAGCCTTTACATGTCACTTTGAAGTTGGTGTGTTAGATAGTTGGTTTTGATTGGGGGATGGCTAGGAATGAGATGCCTCAACGTCATCCACATGGCCTTCGAGGCCTGTGGCTGGCTAACAATAGACTATTGGTGCCCCGAACATATCCTACAACTTCTTAAGCTCGAAAAGAGCAACTCTTCTCAAAATCTCGTAAGGAAAGTGTTGTATCGATACATTCTTTGAGTTTACTAGGAGATATTTTGCATCGTTACCATTATGGTATTCATTAGTGTTTAAGTTAACTTGTGTGCATCTTAACTATTTTCATGGGACAACTGTCTATTGTAGTACGTTGTCAGGAGAACTAGTATGATACTACATCTTGTAGCCACAATGATATGCTCATTCCCCGTAAGTTTTTCAAGTTTTTTTATTATATTCTTTGGCCCTTGTTGACCATTATGTCTAACTCAGGGTGATTGATTTGCTTTGTATAATAGCTCAAGCCCACCGCTAGCAAATATTGTCTGATTTGGCCCATTACGTATCACCGTTAGCCTCATGGTTTTAAAACACGTCTGTTAGGGAGAGGTTTCTACACCCTTATAAGAAATGATTTATTCCCTCTCCAACCAATGTGGGATCTTACAATCCACCCCCTTTGGGGCCCAGCGTCTTTGCTGGCACACCGCCCAGTGTCTGGCTCTGATACCATCTGTAACATCCCAAGCCCACCGCTAGTAGATATTGTCTGCTTTGGCCCGTTACATATCGTCGTTAGCCTCACGGTTTTAAAACGTGCCTATTAGGGAGAGGTATCCACACCCTTATAAGAAATAATTTATTCCCTCTCCAACAGATGTGGGATCTTACAATCCACACCCCTTGGGGGCCCAGCGTCCTCGCTAGCACACCGCTCAATGTCTGGCTCTGATACCATCTATAACATCTCAAGCCCACCGCTAACAGATATTGTCCGCTTTGGCCCGTTACATATCGCCGTCAGCCTCACGGTTTTAAAACATGTCTGTTAGAGAGAGGTATCCACACCCTTATAAGAAATAATTTATTCCCTCTCCAACCGATGTGGGATCTTACAATCCACTCCCCCTTGGGGGTCCAACGTCCTCGCTAGCACACCACCCAATGTCTGGCTCTGATACCATCTGTAACAGCCCAAGCCCACCGTTAGCAGATATTGTCCGCTTTGGCCCGTTACATATCGTCATCAGCCTCACGGTTTTAAAACATGTCTGTTAGGGCGAAGTATCCACACCCTTATAAGAAATAATTTATTCCCTCTCCAACCGATGTGACATCTTACAATCCACCCCCCTTGGGGGCCCAGCGTCCTCGCTAGCACACTGCCCAGTGTCTGGCTCTGATACCATTTGTAACAGCCCAAGCCCACCGCTAGTAGATATTGTCCGCTTTCACCCGTTACATATCACCGTCAGCCTCACGATTTTAAAACGCATCTGTTAGGAAGAGGTTTCCACACCCTTATAAGAAATGTTTCGTTCCCCTCTCCAGTGGATCTCTCATTTTGTGTCTTACTATTTGATTCAAACTCGGTATAAAAGAGTCAAGACATTTTGAATGATATGCTTCATCAATCATGAAAACTGCCATGGTAAAGTAGAATCTACTCTTACATTGCACTAAAGATGATTGGTTGATTTGCATATGGTTCGTTGGGGCTCCTTGTTGTTGAATTGGCACTTATTATCATCCATTCATTTCCTCGCCAGCTGATAAGCTCAACACACATTTTCAGATTCTTGCATCATTCATGTGTAAATTCCTAATGTTTTTCTTTGAGAATTCAACTTTTGTTTCAGCTGCGGGTTTATATTTCTGCAGTGTAGCCCATGCTGTTAGCACAAGTCGAAGGGCTGTAAGTTCTTTTCCACCCCTGTTGATTCACAACGAATATAACAAATGTAGAAGTGTATGAAAAGCTTCTATTTTTTCAGCTAAGAGGGGCAAAAGTACCTGAAAGTGAGTTTACAACTCTCCCAAATGGTCTGAAGTAAGTTCCATTACTATTTTTAGAACATGTTCTTTTTTAATACTGTTCTTCTCTTCCTCTTCTCTTTTAGTAGTTCTTTATTGTCTCTTATCTCTTGGCATAACATTTTCAGTTGGAGATTATCATTCTCATTAAATGTTCTTATCACGACCCTGTTAATTCCAAGCTGGGGTTGGTAGTGGTCTTGTTTTTCTGCAACATATGCTGAAACTCAGAAAAGAAATGTATCCTTCAGGTACTATGATTTGAAGGTTGGAGGAGGAACTAAGGCTGTGATTGGATCGCGCGTTGCAGTACGGTTGTGAGCTGGCTGTATTTTTATATTCAACTAACAAAGATTTTATACCCTTTTGCCCACAAGAAACAGAATGGCTAATACATCGACAAGTATTAATCTAAAAAAATAGATAGCTTCCAAAAACTTTGGACAAAGCACTCCAAGCTTCATGAACCTTGATATGATCAAATCTTTCCTCCAAAGGGTACTTTTGTTCTTGAAATCCTGTTTCTTTCAAACCAAATTCCACAAATCAAATACTTAACCACTGTTGATTCAACTCTTGTTTTCCTTTACAACTATGGCCACAAAACGGAATGAAAAAGTTGTTCTCTGCCCTGAAATTCTCGAGAAAAGTCTACGGGAATAAGTATGAATGATATTCAACAATTTGTATTATATCTCAAACTTGCATACTTTAAAGTGTCCTATTTGATCCGAATTTTAGTGTGTGTTCTAAGTAGATCAACCAATGTCCAATTTTGTGGGGCGGGGTCGAGGGAGGGACTCTTGAAAACCAACTTAATTCAATGCATAACTAAAACTATAGTGCCATTTTGTAGGTTCACTATGTGGCTAAATGGAGAGGGATCACATTTATGACCAGTAGACAAGGGCTTGGTGTTGGTGGAGGAACGGTAAAATCGACCGAACTAGCTTATAGTCGTTTTCTAAGCTCACCCTTTTGATCAGTAAAAGCACTCAACACTTGAATTGCTGCAGCCTTATGGATTTGATGTAGGCCAATCAGAAAGAGGATCAGTTCTCAAGGGATTGGATTTAGGTGTTCAAGGCATGAGGGTTGGAGGTCAGGTGAGATACAACTTCAGTATGAGAATTGATTAAACTTCACTCATTACAAAACCCTATTTCTTTTAAATTTTGGTTTTCACAGAGATTGCTTATAGTCCCTCCTGAGTTAGCTTATGGAAGCAAAGGCGTTCAGGAAATCCCTCCAAATGCAACAATCGAGGTAACGTTTCTTTACCTTCTAGCGATCTATTTGTTCATCAGTAGCACGGCTCGATAGAAAATTTAGTTCATTCTTGTTTCAATGGTGGAAGACATCATTATTAACAGAACTTTATCTTATAGAAAAGGGAAAATGAACAACAAGAACATTTTTTACCTTTTTGTTTACTGCTCAACTATATGGATTTACTGTTCTATTCATCTTTGGATCTGTAGTTGGATGTGGAATTGCTATCCATCAAACAAAGCCCATTTGGGTAAGTAGTGGTTCTTGATATTCTTCACTATTTTAGTGGATTTTCTTTTCTACCATGATTAGTTTTACTCCTTTTCCTGAGTGTAGGACTCCAGTAAAAATAGTTGAAGGTTAATAAAAAGAACTATTCTGGCCTGAATCAGCTCTATATCTCAGTGATTTGGATTAGCAAAGATTGAAAGTACAAAAACTGGTGCAGAAGGGAAAAGTTTCCTGTTCTTAGTCCTTTTTTTTTTTCAGAAAGATATGCCCATTGCCATATTGTTTAATGTTTAAATTCATTCTCCTGTCTTATGAATATCACTTGTACTTTATGGAAAGCAACTGAGCTGGTAGTGCAGGTTCCATTATAGTAGGGATTGCCTTGTTTAATATTATGAACTGTCTGGTGTTCTTCATTGTTATGATTTGTTGCGGAGTGTTATTAAAAAAATGAAGAAGATATGAATGTTTTCAAGGGATTGGAAGCCATATCTGGAAGAAGCTTGCCATATGGGGGCAATGCATCTAGAAAAACCTCCTTTATTGTGACCATTCAAGAGGAATCCACTTCTATATAAAGCCAAAACATCTTACACAGATTCTTTCTTCTACCTTTTCCATGTTCATGTCGTCCTACTTTATTCTCTAGCGCTGTCCTCTACTTACGCCGCCCTCGACCCAATTGTTCCATAAATCAGCTCTTCCTCATTGGTTCTTTGAGACATGGTAACTATGAAGATCCCAACACCATGCTTGTTTGGAAGCTACCTTTTTTTTCTTCTGTTTTTTAGTCTCTGCTGCTATTCGCAGAAAACGTGCCCGAGCTGCGGCTCCATTGATGTTCCTTATCCTCTTAGTACCAATTCAAACTGTGGTGACTTAGACTATACTCTCCGCTGTGATTCTCATTCACAGAGACTCTACTTTGATGCACTTAATGGAAGTTCATATCCTGTCCTGAAAATCAATGGTTCGAGTCAACGTTTGGTGATCCAACCATCTCCATGGGTTCCTGACTCCTGTGTTACTCAAGACATGTTGGTCAGTGAAGGCCTGTGGTTAAACCAATCACTCCCTTTTAACATCACTTCATCCAATACAATTTTCCTCTTGAACTGTTCTCCTCGACTGCTCGTCTCACCACTCAATTGTACTCCATCTAGTATCTGTCATCACTACTTGGAACGTTCTGGACGTGTTGATGGAAAACGAGCATTTCAGTGTGCTAGTGTTCTTGACCCTTGTTGTACCTTCATCGCTGGTGGGATGCCCTCAGCGTATAAGATAAGACTTCATAACTCAGGCTGTAGAGCATTCAGGAGCATCCTTCATCTAGATGTAGAAAAGCCTGCAAATCAATGGGAGGAAGGTTTGGAAATTCAATGGGCTGCCCCACCTGAACCAATCTGTAGAACTCAATCTGATTGCACTGGAGCGTCGGATTGTCATCCTACTGGCAGCTCCAACAGCCGATCTCATTGCCTTTGTAGAACGAGCTACCATTGGGATCATATCCTCGGAACATGCCTGAGAACAAATAGGAAGAGCATGGTCGGACTGAGTACAAAGCTCTTGGTATGTCTTGTTTCATTTTTCGTTCTAGCTGCGATTATCGCTCTAATTACTGTCAGGAAGTCCAGAACATTCAGTAAGCAGGAAAAGCTGTGTAAAGAAAGAGAAGATATGTTGAATTTTAGAAATGGGGGCAGACCAGCCAGAATGTTTCATCTGAAAGAGATGATGAAAGCAACGAATAAGTTTTCAAAAGATAGGGTCCTAGGATACGGTGGCTTCGGAGAGGTTTACAAAGGTGAACTTCAAGACCGGACCATTGTCGCCGTGAAGTCAGCTAAAGTGGGCAATCTAAAGAGTACCGAGCAGATACTCAACGAAGTCGGAATACTGTCTCAAGTAAACCACAAGAATCTTGTGAAACTTATAGGGTGCTGTGTAGAAACAGAGCAACCATTAATGATATATGAATACATTTCCAATGGCACCCTCCATGACCATTTACATGGTAAGTTTCCCACTTTCTTGGACTGGAGAAAAAGGCTAAAAGTTGCTTCACAAACTGCTGAAGCATTAGCTTACCTTCATTCAGCTGCATACCCTCCCATCTATCATAGAGATGTCAAGTCAACAAATATACTCTTAGATGATAACTTCAATGCCAAAGTTGCTGATTTTGGGCTTTCAAGATTGGCTTTGCCAGGAATAAGCCATGTTTCGACTTGTGCTCAGGGTACGTTAGGTTACCTAGACCCGGAATACTATCAGAATTACCAGTTAACAGATAAAAGTGATGTGTATAGTTTCGGAGTTGTCCTGCTCGAGCTTTTAACCTCTCAGAAGGCCATAGATTTCACGAGAGATGAAGATAGTGTCAATCTAGCAGTCTATGTGATCCAACGAGTGCACAACGGTGCGTTCATCGACACTGTCGATAAACAGCTTCTGAGTGACGATCCATCGAGCAATACACTGATTAGTGTGAAGCACGTGTTGGAGCTCTCACTCACGTGTTTGAGGGAGAAGAAAGCAGAAAGGCCTTCCATGAAGGATGTAGTCCAAGAACTTGAGTACATAGCTCAAATATTGGAGAGTCCAGAAACAGTTGGTGAAGAAGAAGAAGGGCAATCTTACAAAGGGTTAGAAGTTTAAGAGTAGTAGATTTGGTGTTAAACTGTGGTGTAATGCTTGAATATTCATATTAGAAAAGAGGTGGGGAATGATTCGATGAAACACTGTGGAGAGAGAGATGGCAATAATGGATTCTGGGATGGTAGAAAATGAAAGAAAATACACAATTGGGATCAGATGCCTACTTTTTGGACAAAGTATTCAAAATGGAGAACAGAATGTGGATTTTGAAAGTCATTTTGATAAGGAATATATGATAGTGAAGATGGATAGCTAAAAACAAACTCATTCAACGAGTGGTCGACTATTCTTTCAATAGCATAATTTCTATCATTTTCAAAATTTATTTTTTTGGTTCAACGATAAAAGATTTGAATGTCTTACCTTACCTTACAGTTTAGAATATATGTAATAACCAGTTGTATTGTACTATAATTTATAGTACCATAAAATTGTAGTTGTGCCTCTAAAATTACTTCTCTCAATTTTTTCGCCAGTTTGATTATCCCGTAAAAGAATGAACCGTTCTTTTTTGGTTACGAAGATATAATGTATCAAATGGATTCTAAGAACCAGAAGATCATTTTAAGGTATCAAAGCAAATCACTAAGGAAGATACTCCATAATGCTTAGTTGGATGCAAAAGTTGTTTCCAAATAATGTTACTAAAAACCACTTGATTCTCATTCTTAAAAAAAGGAAAGGTAATGTTAAATATAGTAATGATAAAGAGGTGTTATTTCAAGGTGTTTGGAAAACCTACCATTTTAGAAAAAAAAAAAGGGAAACAATAAGCATCCAGATGTTTGGCTTGTTGTGGCTATAGAATAACCCACTTTTTTATGAATGGGATTAGTCCACACCAATATGATTCCTTCAAGTTATGATGGCTACAACATCAACTAAATAAAAGAAAGTGGGAATAAGAATTTAAAATGGGCAAATGAATGGTCTTTTCTAATCTTTCCAAAACCAAATAGTTCGATTTTCTAATATTCGTGACTGAACCAGCTTACATATCAACCCTATGCTCGTGTCACCAGGACTTGAACTCATTCTCTTTGAAGACTTTTTATAATTTACATGACCCTGATCGATCACTCGTCACTCAACCAAACCGCACACCCATAATGTCTAGCACTTGCTCAATTACCACCACATCAATATGTATGTATGCATATAAGGCTAAAACAGCAGGAATCAAACCTGACAGCTAGGAGGTAAAAGAATACTGGAAGCAATAGTTTCAAAATTTTCAGGATCTAACTATTTGTGTATTGCCATATTGGCATTTGGAAGTGATAAATGAATGACTCAAGGAAGGGAAGTTGGAATATCTATTATTGGTCATATCATTTAACTTACAAGGAAGACTTTGCGATGGATGATTTCAATCTAGTTGGTAAAGTTACAACCAAGACCTCGAAGGAGATAGTAACCGAGCAACATGCGCCAACACAAAGAACACATGCTATGACTAGCATTGTGTTACCTGCGATAACGATATCGCTTAAAGTTGAAGTATACGTGCAAAATACCACGCTCAAATGTGCACTTAAACCCCTTCTTATGAGAGTACTCCCATTCTTTGTTTACGATTCGAAATGCCTATAATGAGATAAAAGAAAATGACAGTTAAATATAGATATATGAAATAAACCAAATGGCAAAGAAATCAATTGCAGATCAAAAGAAGACTTACAATATCCTCATACGGCGGCCCCGCGTGGAACCTTATGATACATGTCTCGCTGCTGTTTCCATCCTTTTCAATGGTGTAAGTTGGAGCTTTTGTCTTGTCAACAAGGTCTGGATAGAAGATGTTAAACTTATATCCTTGGACAATCTTTGGAGGTGGATTGTCATGATCATAGTGAGTCTGGTTGTATTTGTTCCACTCGTATCCTGTGTGAACCCGATTGAAATATTTCGGTTTTCTTGGCCGATATTTGTCATGCCACCAATATACCTGCAAGTTTTCGAACACTAAGATCACCGTTGGAAATGTAGGAGCATAAACAATCCAGGGATGGAGCAGACAGATAATAATGACAGTGCACCTGTGAATCCAGGTTCACTTCAGCACCAGATCCAAAAACTGCATCGCCTTCCTCCATGACTCCCATTGCTTTTGAGGCTTTAAGCTCAAAATTATCCTCTGGTGGAGCAGGTTTTGTGGCCATTGCTTCTTGAATCCGTCTCTGCTGTTCTTCCAAGACAGCAATTCGTTTACGTTCCTGTAGAATTTACAAAGTCATAACCAATCTAACTTTTGACATTCATTACAATATATAGATAGTGAATTTAATATCTGTAGACATACCAGTATGGCCCTATCCTCCTCAGGATCAATCGCCTGTTCATCTTCATCACCATGAATAAGTTCCGGTGAAAATGATCCAGCTTCTTCATTCTCTTCTTCCTCAAGGAGATCAGGCGAATATGTTTCAGCTGCTGAAGTGTGGAAAAGATATATATATATATATATATATATTAGACTCTGGACATAAAATTCAGGATTGCAAGATAAAGACTCTGGAACATACCTTTAATATCAAGCTCTTCCTCTTCAGCTTTCACTTGTAAAGAGCGTTCAGTTTCCATCTCGATTTCCTGGTCCACCTTTTCTTCATCATCCTCGAAAGGTTGCTCAAGGCGTACAAGATGCTCATGCAGTTTTTTCGTATGAATCTCCTTCAAGCAAGCCTACCAAATGAAAAGCAATAGTGAGCCTAATTCATTAGCTTTAAAAGATGAGTAGAGGGCATACGAAAAGAACCTCTAACAATGAATACCTTGGCCTTGTATATATGAAGGCGCTTTATGACAGCCTCCCAGTACTCGACCACCTTTGCAGTTCCAGATCGCATCTGTGACTCAATCTGAGATTGTAACGCCTCCAATTCACCATAAGTCTTTCCTTCCAGAAGATTTCTGACATCTGTTTCAATGCTAGAATGCAGACCCCTTTCTTCTGCAAGCAACTCAGCAGGAGGCTCCTCACCACGAACTCTGGCTCTATCCAGAGCATCCTTTTTTCGAGCTTCAGCTAGTTCCCAATCACAAACTACGAGAAGTGCCTGTTAAATTGCACAAAGCAAGACCTTGCTTAGCTTAGGGGACAGATGCCACACCTTAGAATCTGAACAACCAGGAAAGTGAGGACTGAACCTCCCCAATACATGGTTCAATTACTAGCTCTCATGACAGCAGTATTAACTTATCAAAACTGCTCTAAGCATAACAAACAATCAACCTTAAATTACTTAACAGCAGCACATCAACAGATAGCCTAATTGGCATCAAGTTGGCGACTACAAAAAGTATAATTCATTGTAAAATTGTTAATTACAAGACCAAATGCCCTAGTCATGTAATTATTTTAAGAGAACGACTGGTCAAACTGAATCTATATCAATATCGCTGATCATATTGAGCAAAACAATATCAAAGGTTATATTATATATTGACAATACCAAAGTAAATGTTCAGAGTAAAATTTCAAATAACTAATCGAAGGACATGCAGAGAACAATCTCTCAATATGTAGGTGTTACTCTGTCAAAGGAAGGGTTAAGAACTAGTCGTCAACAGTCCATCAAGACGTGTAGTTCAACATAAAAGCTTTTCAAAATGTAATAGGAAAGTCGGCAAATGTTTTCACCTCCCAATACTCGATATGTGTAGGCGTCGCCCTGTCCAGATCAAGATGCATTTTGATGTCATCACGAAGATCTTCCATTTCTTTCACAGTCAAACCCTGGATCATACATGTAAGTACCAATAAGAGGAATCTATTTTGAACATATATCGTATGTGTCTGTAGTCGGTGAAAACAGTACTTAGAATCTAACCACTACAAATAAACCACAAAAAATGAAAATAGAGAACAAATCTGATCCATAAATATGAATACTTCAGTTACTTAAGGCCAACCATATGGGTTTCACATTAAAAAAAATGACAAGAAACCTGTGAAATATTTTGAAAGCAGAAGGGGAACCAACCCAGGGCAGGGGGAAGAGGAATCCCCCTCCCAAAAGAATTAAAATGAAAAGGAGAACGAGTAGCACACTTAATGACAAGAAATTTCCGTTTCTAAATAGCCTTTATTCGAAGTCAGAAGAGAACAATAGCCATTGAAAAAGAACAATGGAGGAAATAGAAAACAAAAAAACAACTGAAAAAAAAAAGAGAAAAATCTTTTGAGCATAACTCTTAAAGATATAAAAACTCTTTATCTCCTGCTCAAAAAACAAGAACGGGTTGCCTGTAAGATCATCACCTAAGAAGAACACAGTTAATTTATAAAAAATTGAATCTTGAATGACACACTGAACAGAAAACGCAAGTCATCTAAAACAACCATAAGCACTATAACCAGAGAGTTTCTTACCTTGAATACAGTGTATGGCTCATTGATTACTATATCAAAATCATCCGATCCATTCAGTTGCTTGGATAGAATATCAATAGGCTTCGAACGCCCATCACGAACTCTTATCTCTGATCTGATTTTGCTTTGATCAAAATGGAACTGAGGCCAAAAGTTTCACTCTTAGTAATTGTCCAAGGGATCATTAAAAATAGTCACAAGAAAATAATGGAAAACTCCATGCAATATGAAACATAAAAGAATACATGGAATGAAATTACAAGTGAGCATACTACCTCTTCTTCCTTTTTCTCCCAATCCTGAAATTCAGCACGAGCACGTTCTCTAGCTAGCAATGCCTAAACCAGCAAAAGAAAGTTAAGGCATGCAAGAAAACATACCATACTGCAGATGTTATGAACTGACAATAACTACCCAACTAAAAATTAAAATAAAGCATCTTTCAATGCCATGTTCTGATTACCATTTCTTCCTCATGTTGTGCTTTTTCAAGAGCCCTTTCCTCCCTCCTTTTCTTCACCTTTTCAATCTCTGCCTGCATGGTAAATACAAATATGCAATGTACAAGTAATGCACAATTGCACACATCAATTCATAGACTTCAGCATTTTTGTATCAGATCAAAGGAGTTCACATTTTTTAAACGTAAGGTACAAAATGTGGGAGAATTGACTTCTGGATTTATCTTCAAGCCAACAGCCAATTGAATTGTTATTAGGGGACAAATTTATGACATTAGTTAACCTTAAATTAGACACTGCCAAGTAATAGATTAAGTGGATAACCCAGTAGGCTGCAAACATGAGAATCTAAGTACAATCACAACTTCCAATGAATAGTGGGACAAGTAGTGGTACGTGATAAATCATCAGAGGTATCTCTCTCATGGACAAACAAATAAGATGACATTAAGTAATTACGTAATTTATTGCTCTACTTAAACTAAGATACAATATGGTTACAACCCCAAAAGTCTTTTATCAAAAAAAAAAAACAAGCAACAGTCAGAAACCTTTTTCTAAAGTTTTCTCTTAACGTAATTTTGTTGGGTTTTTGTTTTTTGGCTCCCTTCTACAGCAGACTTTCTTTTTGTCTTGCCTACTTTTGTTCTTACATTTATGAAAGTTTAGTTTCTCAACAAAGAAAAAAAAAAATGAATAACATTTGGACTAGAAGCACATACCATTCTTTCTCTCTGTCTTTTTTTCTCGGACTTCATTGAAAAGGCATCAAGCGACACACCTTGTGTAACATCACGCTCAATTTTCTTTCGCCATACAAATCTGCGTACCAGATTGTTGTCAACTCAGAAACAAAATCAACTACTAAATTGTTGTAATTGGCCTTAAACTTCTCTATGCTATCAAATCATATATCGACCAACAATAACGAGAAGTAATAAATTCACTAGACAATATATTGAATCTTAACAACATAAGCCTCTTACAAAACCCGATATTTATAGCTAAAACTATATGAAAATAGGTGAGACACTAAAAGAAAGCCCTAAACACAAATGCTTCTTCTTCGAAGTATGTAGTTATTTACATTAAGAGGGGCGCTGGAGTTAAATTTACTGGAATGAACAAATTTGGTCAAGCATTTTTTGTCAGAATCCATCTATCTAACAGTTTTCCAAGTATTCCCCATTACTCCAGAGAATATAATACACACATTTGAAAACGAATTATAATCAGACTGCAAATGCCTATAGCCGCGACCGTGCTATGTAAAACAGTACAATCCGAGCAATGAGTTTTGTCAATTTTAGCAAACGCAAAAAGAAAAACCACTCACTTTTCATTGAGATTGGAATCGCCAAATGGATTCGAATCGTTGGAATAACCAGAAACCGTCTGGGACTTCAATTTCTTGGCAACTCGCAAGGCCTATACAACAGAACAGAGAATAATAGATGATAAGAAATATATTACGAAAACACCATAAAATTAGTATGGAAACAATCATAAAAATTAACCAAATTACACAAAAGAAACAAAACTTGAACCACATTGGGACCTTTTTCTGCGCTTTCTTGGCCAAGTATTCGCTAATTTCCTCTTCAGTAACTTTCCTGGAAGACTTACTCTTCTTGCGACCACCATCATCGCTGCCATAACTATCATTCGAACTATCGTCTCCAGAATCCCGCCCACGAGAGGAGCTCCTTCGTCTACTCCGGTGACTGCTCCTGCTACCACCACATCTTTCCATGCGCTTCCGGGAGCTCGCCACTGGAGATGAATCCCGGCTATCTGAGTCGTCGGAATCGGATTCAGAGTCGTCAGACCTTCTTCTGCTACGTCTCCTCGAAGATGACGTCTTCTCTCTCTTTCTCTCACTGCTTCGGCCATGAGTACCCATACTTGGAAGAGAAATTCAAATGCGTCACAACGCCGGTCAGTGACAGAGGAAGCTGCTATGGTTGATCAAGGTCCCCGGAGAAGCGAATAAGAGGGTCCGACCAAGAGAGAATTTGATCGGAGATTTGGGGTTGCCAGTTAGGGTACCATTAAAATCTGCCAACCCGATTTTTTCTAAGACGACCCGATTTTTCTCTCTCTTAAATTTTAAATAGTTCTAATAAAATTATAATTTAGCCTCTCTAATTTATAAAAATTTAAAACTATTTTATTAAAATATATAAACTATCAGTAAAATGCTATTAAGTCGTGAGAATAAAATTAAATAATTTTATCCTTTTTTTTTCTTAAATTACAATAATAAAATTTGCAATTCAACCTAAAATAAAATAAAATCTATTTTCAACACTTTTTTTTAGAATACTAACATTACAATAATTAATAATAAATTATTCACCTAAATAAATAAATAAATAAATATATATATATATATATAATATATTTATATTATTTTAACCTCCACAATTCAGACTTTGATTCTTATCTTTTGATGAATATACATATCTTTACGATTATTTTTTTTTTTTCGTTCTTTGCAAAATTGAATGTAATAGCAATGACACAAAGGACCCTCGTTTAATAGATTCTTGACATATTAGACTTATCTCGGATTACTATTAGGTTCTATTCAAACAAAATTTAATTTAAAATTTAAAATTTATTAATCTCTTTAGAAATAATAAATAAATATTAAAAAATAAAAAAATAAAATAAAATAAAAAAGCACTAAGATCAGCAGAAATACATTTTTTGAAAAAAAAAAAAAAAAGTATGAATATTATATTATAGATTATATATATAAAGCAATCTAATTGTTCAAATGCTCAGGCTAAAAATACAATAATAACCTCTGCTATCACTCATCAAGAACAATCACCATGAACCTCTCTACAACTCGCTAGCACATAATTTACAATTCTAGCATGCTCAAAATATGGGCCTTTACAAATGGAGGCCCAAATCCAAACCCAAAGAAGACAGGCCCAATTTAAGTAGTGGGACAGAATATCTTCAAGATGGAGGCCCAACTTCAAGCCCAAAGAAGACAGGCCCAATTTAAGTAGTGGAACAGAATATCTTCAGGTTAGACTTTCTGACCCATTGCATCTCACATGGTCCAAAAATAATAGCACAACATAGCCACTACCAATCATTATACATATAGACTGGAGGGGCAGACAATTGGTGCAAAGAATGGGGTCTAGAGAAGAGTGAGATCTACACAGCTGAAAGTTACAGAAACTGGAAGTGGATGAACAAAATGAAACTCAGAAAAAGAGCTAATGCTTCTATAGCTAGTGATTGAAGGAGCTTATCTTGGGTTGAGCCGCTCACGCTCAGCTGTCCTGCGTTGACGAACTCGTTCTTCTCGGACGTGACCGATACATTTACAGCTTGAGAACCTGGAAACGGAGTTTGTTTTCATGAAACTTGAATTGAAGTTGTTTGATCGGGTTGTATAGATTTATACACAGCCTTGAATTTTAACTTACAATCATAGTTTGCCCACCCGATTTGCTGGCGTGCCAAATCATATACGAATATCTTATCTTTCATAACAAGATCTGCAAGAGGAAGGCATTAAGATGAGGTTCAAAGACTGAAAATCAATACCAAGCTCACCGTAAGCAAGGGATGGTAATAACTAGAACTTCGATACACAAATTCATTCACCCAAAGACTGAAGACGGAACTAATCTCATTCTTTTTTATTCATTACTGCAAAGTGCCACCCGAAGCACAAAGTGAAGCTCCTCCGTAATGTCTATCTATATATGTGAGTGGCTCTTTTTTGGAGACTTAGTCCAATGGCTACATTGCGGGTTCGAGCACCGTCAGTCCGGACGGATCAAATCCAATAAAAAAAATATATAGATAAATTAATCACTCCATTTTCTGTGCAAAAGGAGTACAAATAGCATAATTTCCTTCTAAATCGGATCCTATTATTATCTATTTTCGTTTCACATTTCTCATTAACAAATATGGGAATTTTCATTTCTTCCACTAGTACCGGTATGATTCGTGGAGTCTCTAATGAAGTGTTGAATCCTACGTATAATAGCAGATACAAATTGATTTTGCCAACAAGAAGTTGGAGCATTTCATTACCCAAAAGTTCTAGCAGATGCCCACATCAAAAAAGAAGTCCAAGTTCAGGGACTAACCTCCTAAAATTGTTGCTCCTTCCTGAACTTTCTGAAAACCAATACACCATAATGCAGCACCATCCTGCAAGGATAGAGCAATATCGAACATCGCAACATGGTCGATGATATACAACCAAAGGAATGAATCTCACACAACTTACATAAAAGCCAAGATGCATAAGGTATTCTTCGGGTCTTAACACCATAGATGCACCGGCCGCAAAATTTAAGCTAACCATGGGAAATATCTCGTCTACACTGGACATGGAAGAGAATTTTGACCCACTCACTTCTTGAAGTAAGATCAGCATTTTTCTTCTCAAAGATCAATACAGTTAAAAATGGCGACAGACCTGGTGGATACTAGATAACACTGGCTGCCCTTTGAAATAGTAGGAGTCACAGATTGGGAAACAGCAGCAGTTATCTTAACAAGTCAAATGCAAAACACATGTTGAGTAGTTGCATACATACATCAATAAGAGTTTAGGTTGGTTGGTTTACATTAGGCCCTTGTCAGTAAAACATTGATTCTGACATGGGGAAAGGAAACTTACCGCGCTGACAAATGGCGTATAAGCTTCTTCCACAAGATAAGCCAATGTTGTCCCAGAGTCTATAATAGTTCCTCGATTATTTGATGTTGCGAACACAGATGGATCAATTGGCAGCGCCTGACCATTGACAGCAATGCTTTGCAGATACAAGTTATAGTGAGGCCTGATATTTTAAATGGGGAAACAGTCAAGCTTTCATACAGTAGTACATTTGTCTATCAACATACACAAGCACAGATGTGAAATAAAAATCTGAAACGTTAGAACCAGTCAGAAAATGTCAGCCAGTAAGAAAATGCTTAAATTGATTGAATGTTTAAGCATAGTTGCTTCTAGATTCCCAGATCGTCTCTCAACCATAGGAAGGTTGGAAGGGAGGTGTATGTGAAACAAAACGACACCAGAGTACAATCATTTGTGACAAAATAAAATTTATAAGTAGCTAATGCAGTCCGGAACTTAATATCAACAAATAATTATGCAAGAAGCACATTCAGATTGGCAGTTCTCTGAAAGAAAAAAGGATTCAGTAACTTCCAACGTTTGAAATAAGTTGCAACTTTTTACTTGATTGTTTTCAGCGGTAAACTCTTGATTTAGAAAAATAATGATGAAGGTTGACATACTGAGAGGGCACGAGTGGGCTATACACAATGCCGGGCTCCAGAACCTCTCCAAGAACCAATATACCACCTCCATTTCCTTCTCCTTTTAAACAATGGGAAAATACTTTCGGGGTTATCCCTCGAGCTGATAACTGTGATATGACAGACAAATCCCCGGGGCCAAATCCAAAAATGCCATCTATTGCATGGTCTGATTTAGTCAAGTCACCTGACTGATATGTGCTGCAACTGCATTTAAAGATCATAGGATACATTTAGCTTTTCCCAAAAAAATGTAAGAGTAGAACGCATACAGATTGAGGTAGAAGGAAATATACTCAGACCATAGAAGTAGAAATACCACATTAACCTCATATTCTTCCTCATGTACATGACGTAGAAAACAACCGTCAGAATTTAAAACGTAACAGCCCAAGCCCACCGCTAACAGATATTGTCTTCTTTGGGCTTTCCCTTTCGAACTTCCGCTTAAGGTTTTTAAAACGCGACTGCTAGGAAGAGGTTTCCACACCCTTATAAAGAATGTTTCATTCTCCTCCCCAATCGATGTGGGATCTCACAATACCTACTAGCGGTGGACTTGGGCTTTTACACAAAATTAGCTTGTCTGTGAGGTAAAAATGATAGTTCTAAGAAAATACCAGTTGAAAGTCCATCCAAATAGAAACCCGATAGAGTCCATTCGAATTTACGGTGTGTAAAGCAATTCAAAAAGTACCCGATAGAGTCCATTCGAATTTACGGTGTGTTAAGCAATTCAAAAAGTAACCTTCAATCTCATATGTAAAAAATTGCTCCCACCCAACTCACCCAAAAACAACTGTAGCTGAAGAGTTAGCAATCATAGTAGGCCCCATAACCATGTCAAAGTACATGGACTCAGATACATAATAACCCGATGTTCCACTTCCATCACCATACTGAAAGGTGTAACTACATTGATTAGTCTGAGATAAACACTGAGTCGCAGTTGTTTGGAATGCAGAATTGCATATTGGATCAGAGCAGGAAACCAGTGAAGAACTTGATGAGTTGGAAGCATCAAAGAAATTTAGTTGAATCTGCACAGGGAAAACTAAAATAAGAACTTCAACAAGGGGACCATTGCAGAAACTAACAAAAGAGGAGGTAAAAGAAAAAGACTCATACTCCAAGTCCACTTGCTCTGGGGCAACCATTGCAGGAATTACAGTTCACCCACAATATATCGCTTCCAGTGTCGATCTGCACCGTAAATTCCTTTGGGGGAGTGCCCAATTTAACTTTGGTAAAGTAAAGCCTGAACCAGCCATTAACAACGAGATTACAAAACAAAAAAGAAACAACCATAGAATTCTGAGAGGTAAGAATGTAAGAAGACCGCCAAAAAAACAAACGGCTATATTTGCTTTAACTCATGGCGTGTGTGAAGTAGCATATCCGCAAGAAATATTTAAATCAAAAGAAGAACAAGAAGAACCAAATAAAGAATGAAAGTAGCATTTAATATTATTATTTAGCTGTTAGACAAACAGAAGAAAAGAAAAAGGAAAATATAAAGCATTTTTCTAGATTTCAGTCAATAAGATCAATTCGACCATCATTCTTTCGCTTTCTTTAGTCTATTTCCCATACCCCTCTCTCTTTCTCTCTCTCTCATGAACAGCCTACCAGCCGCTTAACAGAGCATCAGAGGAACGAACATGTCACGAACACAGAAAGCGATTCCAACCCATCAAACCACAATAATCCTAGTCTAGAGAATTAACGAACACACCAAACTGCTAAAAACAACAAAAATTAAAGAAAATTCAGTCGAGGAGCAGGAGTTACCCGACGAGCAACGGATCGGAAGAACCTTCGACTGAGAAGTCGACGACGCCACTGACGACATCTTGCAAGATTCTGGCATGCCTGAGACGGTCCCGAGCTCGGAGAGTTTCAAGTTCGATAGAGTGAGATGAAGGGAAGGCTCTCTGCAGAGAGAGACGTTGGAGGGGGAAGCCGGAGTAGACCACCGTCGCCGACAAAACGACGGATACTAAAGCGAAGATCAAGGAAGTGAGGGCCCGCATTCCAATGGAATTTTGTGGATTTTGAGTTCTCAGATGGGAGGACTTATGAGCAAAGATCGAGTTATGGATTTGTTCCTGCACATTGCAGTGAAAGAGAAATAGAGAGAGAGCAGCAACAACAACAACAACAGTAAGGAAGAAAACTTTTGGATTTGAATTAACTAAGAAGTTCGGTTCATTAAAGCTTAATTCTCAAAACCGCCATGGATCTGCTCGAGCTTTATTTACTTACAGACCCCACCGGCACTCGAAAATGCGTGTGAAAAGACGAAATTAGCCCTTTCGCTTTAATCCATCTCATTTTAGAGCGAAAAATACTTTTTCTTAAATCTCCGGTCAAAAAGTAAACAAAATCTCATTTTATTTGTTGAATTTTTTTTGTACTTTTCTTACATTTTAAAATAATTGAATTTCAACTTCAAATTCAACTTTTTTATTTATTTATTCTATTTTTTCTATATTATTATATCAACTTTTTAAATTTTAATATTTTAATATATTTTTTTTATCACATAACAAATATAAAATATAGTCATTAGGGTTTACCAAATGACTATCCTCGGTTGTGTTTAAATTATTCTAATATATGGATTTAAAAAATATTGATTGTCATTTGGTAAAATTAAAAGCAAAATCACACGCCCCTAACTATTATTAGGAAGAGAATATCATTCATTTAGTCGTGTCGAGTAAGATCATCATGTGTCGAATAAAAGTTGTAAATTTTGAAGACTTAATCGTCGTGAAAATTTTACCGAACTAATAATTAATAATGATTTGAAAATATATTCAAATTAGAATTTTAAAACAAATTATTAAGACATAATGCAAATATACATGGACAAGGGGTTAGTGGTAAAATTACATTAAAGAAAACAATATATATGAAATTCAACCATAATTTTCAACCGTAATTCAGTTAGTAATTTGTGGGCCGGGCTTCAGAAAGTTGGGCCGGATCCGGCGGCCGATGACCGATTTCGCTCAGAGAAGTGCAGTATTTAAAGGCAGCTAGCGGCAACCGAAAATGACTTGTAACCACCGATGGTAAGTTCCGCAGCTCCAGACTCTGCCACCGGCGCCGCGTCGTCGTTGCCGCCCCCACTGTCACTGCCGGCTCGAGTCCGGCGTCACCGGTAGTTACACCGGGGCCCTTACGTGCTTGGGGCGATGAAGAAGATGACGACGTGGAATGTATTAAATATTTTTTTAGTTGAGAGAAAATTGAGAGTAGCATGAAATAACATTATATTTGTAATGACGTGTTCTTTGAAAATACGTGGCATGGTATTAAGAGGCGACGTGGAAAAACTTCAACCGCAGTTGTGGCCACGTAGCTGGCCAATCTCTGACAAATTCCATTTGGGGAAAGCTTTCCGACCCTCCCTTGCTCGATTCTCCGTCATGGCGACCCGCCTTCCGAGGACGAAGCTATTCTGGTCCCCAACATCCAGATCATCGGCCGACGATTACTCGCAGATGGCCGTTCTCATCAGATCTAGGCGAAGGTGGGCGTCATCGTCGTCGTCGTCGTCGTCTTCTTCGTCTTCTCCGCCTAGCAAGTCACAGAAAACGGAGAAGAAATTCGTGGACCGTCTTTCATCGGTGATAGACGCCGTCAATGACCGGAAACTTCCTCCGGAGCTTCGAGGTCAGCGTAACTCTGTCAGGTCCTCCTCGCTTTACTCCATTTCACTTACCTGCATATCTGGTTTGAGCTCTCAGATTAATTCCTCCTTAATCGGTTTTCCTGATGTGATCTTAATGCTTAGTTTTCGTTGAGAATTAGCTAATTTCTGAAACAGAGTTTCTATTCTATTACAAATTGCTCGTGTTTTTATTACTTCTGCATTCCTCATTCTATGTGAAGATTATTATAGCAAGAGGATAAACGCTTTTTTCTGGAGATTTTGATCCCTTTCATGTAATTCACTGTCACACACTGCCATTCGAATGTTTGAAACTTTATAGGTATCAAATTGTCTACCAAAATTCAGCAAGTAATTAGCAATGCTTCCATCTCTGTCAAAAAGAAAAGAGGAAAAAAAAAACCTTAGATGTCCATTTTGCAATTAGTATAGCCACGAATTACAGACCTAATCCTATTATGCTTTGGCCTATATGCCATCATTTCTGTGTAAATCTATGGTTCTTCTTTACCTTCTTTAACATTTTATTTAAATTATTGTCATCTTCAACTAGACGAACTTTTTGTTTAATTTTGGTTATGTTCATCCTCACTGAGATAAGCCTTTTACTTTTCACTTTATTATAGATCTCTGCTTTTCACCTACTGTTTTTTTGACTTAGCTAGAATATTTTGGATAGGTCAGAAACTGATCTGATGAATCTTGTTGAGAGGAGGATTTGGAATTCCATGGAAGAAGGGCAATTCGAGAACTTACCAGGAAAAGGGAAACCTCTCAATCTCTCTACTAATCCCCATGCTGATCCAGCAGAAGACACACTGTACCGAATCTTGTCGAAAAATGGATGTGCACCAGAATGGGTTGAGCTCAACAAAGAGATTAGGAGCAATATATCTGTGTGGCGATCATCGTTGAAGGAAGCATTTGAAAGTAGAGGCAATGAAGATCTTTCAAAATGGACTGAGAGTTCAGAGGCTTTGAAAGTGCAATTGCAACACATCAATGACAAGGTCAGTTATCAGTTTTCTGATTCTTAATAATGGAAAGTTGGGTTCTAAATTCTAATTCAGTATCAGGTTCTTCGTTTCTCCCCGGAAGTTGGTCAATTCAACAATTCCTTAAACCTCCCAACTTCAACTGGGCGGCTGGGAAGCAACTAGCAAGTTAATGGTTGCTTGTTGGGATTGAAGGTGGTTCTAGTGTGGGGAAGTGTCTTTTTCATATAAATGCATATAAAAGATCATGGCTTATGCTTCTAAACATCTAACCTCTTAGTTGAAGATATATATCCTAACCACAAGTGGGGTCGGGAGATTAAACATCTAACCTCCTCTTAGTTGACTATATCATGTCATAACCAGTTAATCTAACCGTTTAGTTAATTTGTGCTCTAACTGATCTTAACATTCTATTCCACGACCATTCTGCAAAGGTGTAGTAAACATAGTTTCAGTTTCCATTTGCAGGTTTTTCGGTATAACTTAATAGTTCCTTTTGGCCGCCAGATGTCTGGATTGAAATGGGAGAAAGAACTGGATCGTCTTGTAGAATGAGACAACCTGTTTCTCCTCTTTGCAATTCCACCGCCCCAGTTTTGCTTTCCAGGTCAGAACCATTGAACCAGCATTCATGTCTCTACAGACAGAAAAACTGTTCTAGCCGTCACATAAAAGAGGAAAGAAAGCTCTTTTGGCATATAAAAATGACTGTCAGTCGTCTTGTATCAAATCCGTATATCTGCAGTGCTTATCTAGCTTATACTGTTTAAAAATGTTTACATAGAATTGTGGGTTTTGAGTCATACCCATTTTTCACTTTATGATTTTTAATTAGGTTACATTCACAATATAAAAGAAATAGTAAAATGTACTGTTCTAACTTTTGATAAGGATTCTTATGAATACCTATCATTAATACAACATTTTACAGTTTAATTAGCATAATATATGATGGATGAAACTATATAATAATGTAAAAATATAAGGACCAAAATAGAAAAATCATAAAAATATATGAACCAAGGTAGAATAGAGTTTAATTTATAAAGTGCAAGTGAAGTATGAGGATATTAAAAGTAAAAAGTGAACGGATATCATTTTTTACAATGATTATTACAAAGAGAAAAAACGATCATCAAAATGAAAACAAAGAATCAAATTACTGTCATCAGTAAAACGAACAGACTTTCACAACTGGTAAAAACCCCATCTGGGATCCAAATGATTTCAACCTCTACTGGAAAAAGTGTTTGTAGTAGTTGCATAAGCAGTAAAAGAGTAAGAATTTACATGATCAGTGTCGCTATCAATGTTCTGCAGTTCAGCTCAGGTGGTGGTAGCAGAAAGTTGAATGAGAGCTCGCCGGAGGTAATCCATACGCAGCTTCTTGTATTTGTGAGTAAAAGAACCCAAATCTATCTCTCTGTCAAGGAGCTGTCTGTGCAGATTGTCCGACTCCTCTTCAGTCTCCTTCATTCTCTCTGCATAAACAAAGTTTGGATTCAAGACCAGATTAAGTAATGGAGAATTGTGTGGTGTGTGAAAATGCAGAAAAGGAGAAATAAATTTTTACTTCTTTTCTAATTATACAAAGAACTTCCTTTCAGTTATCAGTTTCAGAAGTAGACTTGTTTGGTAACATTTTCTTTGTAAAAACGGTGTCGAAAACAATTTTAACCGAACACAATTTTCAATCCTAAGCTTCGAAGATTCATTCTCAAAAACAAGTTCCAAATTCATGACCTCTTCTTACTATCTATGAAATTATGAACGTCTTACTAGCCTCTAGTTGGAACGTTACAAGGGATCCTTTAAACTACTCTACTCATTAACAGACATGGGAATGATTCTTGTAGGCCCCGTCTCCTTGGAAGGATATGTATGCCCAGCCTCCCTAGCCTTGAATTCAAGCCTAGACGGTAATTATCAATGATAACAAAATCATAAATCCAATAAACAACTACTACAATATACCTTGAAGCCTTCGGATAAGTGAAGCAGGAGAACAGTGGTTCAAGATCTCCTTTTTCTTTCGGTCAAGCTCGTTCAGCTTCTCCTCGGCAGCAGCCAGTTCAGTTGTCCGGATTATTCTGCACTGTGGGAGAATGAACAGGAGGGCGAGTGAATTCAACAAGCAAGAGAAATAACTAATTTTCTGATAAACCCATACCTGGTTTCTAAGTTCCATGATGCGTGGTTCCTTTTCCATGTTCTCACCTTTTCAAGTTAAAATGATGGTTGAGATTTGTCCCATAGAGAAATGCTTAGAAGGAAAGGCAAGCAGAAAAGTCTTTAAAAAAATCTATGTTACTTACTTGCAAGCTGAAGAGTTTCCTCGCGCAGCTCATCTCTTAGCTGGTGAAAATTATTAAAAATTGAAAGCAGCAAAGATCCAATTAGCAAACATTTTAATTTACAAAGAAGAAGCATATAAGAGAAGCCATGATATTGGGTAGAAGCTACAATAATATGGACCAACAACAAAAACCACATGACAAACATAGGAAATCATGAGGAAACAGTTATAAAAGATTGATTTTCACACATGGAGCCAACTGATATAGTTGCAAAGATCCTCGGTTAACACGAGGTGGTTATGAGTAACTAGAGTTGTTTCATTCACATATCTAGGTGTAGTCATCACTAAGATATTCAATGTATAAAACTATTAGGCACGTGTTAGTCATGAAAGTCCTGATTTTTTACTATTAGAATGACCATAAGCAGCTTCCCAACATAGCCGACATCTCGATGGTTAGGGATTCAAGCACAGTGGGGTTGGGATTTTGATCTTGATCGGCCTCAACATAAGGAGGTTAAAGTTCTTGTTGCGGCCCCCAAACTAGAAATGGAGCATACAGAAAGAAGAATACAGACTGCATCAAGGCATGGTAGAGGCGCAGCTGAGGGATCCTTGGAAGAATAGATCCAGGCCAAAACCTTCTACCCTAAATTTTCTTCCACCTATGATGCTATTCTTTAGGATGTTGCCAGTTCACCCCTTTAATTGAAAATAAGTCCAAGCTTATTGAATTCAAAGCCAAGAGCGATATAATAAAGGAAAGAAAATCCTGTGCTTTCTTTGAAAATGGAATTAACTCGGCATTGAAATAACAATGAAGATATACAGGATGAATGTTCAGTGCTTAAAAGTAGTATACTAGGAAAGATCAAGTAATGCTCTGCAATTGCTAGTATGGAATCTGAAATGGTAAAGCTGCATGAATGAATAAATAAATAACCTGCCTAAGACAACCATCAGATGAGCATGTTAATCCTCTATCAGAAACAAACAAGATATGAACTTTAATTTCTTACATTTAAGCTTCACAATTGAGGAAGTTCAAGAACTACAGGGCAAATGTAACTTACGTTGTTCTGAATTTTAATCTGGTCGAGTGAAAGGAGGAATTGATTATATGCATCCTTATCCGACAATAGCTTTCGTAACTCATCAACACTGCCCAAATTAAAAAGGGAAGAAAAAAAAGAGAGTGATCAATATCCTAAAATGATGAAACCAAGAAGGTTGCAATCTGGTTCAGGTATTCATAGCGTAAATTTGAAATCAGAAGCCACAAAATTAATATTAAATAAAAAAATGGACAACACCACCATAAACGTGCAAACATCATAGGTTTACTTACGAAAATGATTACTAAAAGAATTTCCTAGTCCAGAAAATAAAAGTAGAAGACACTCAAGGTAGCAGTTTGGAGTTTCAATTGAAAAAATAAAATAAAACGCAAGAAAAAAAGATTGAAACCACCTCAATTTCTCTAACCTTTTTTTCCTCGGAAAAAATGAATTAGTAGACGGCACGAAATTGCAGGGGGGGGTAGCCAAGACCTTGCCAGCGGATGTTACAAAAAGCTCTTCAAAATGGAAAAAAAGACACATTGTTGACTATAACTGTTGAAAGGAGTAAGTTAAGACCAAGAAAGAGCCACAAATCAGACAGTCTAGGAAACAAACATAGGTCTTCTCTCCATTTCAAATGTTGACTTTAAGACAGAGCTCGATATATGAACATAGTGATAGTGCCTTTCTATTAAGACCCCCTATAATTTTGTGACTGTATGTAAGAGAAGAATGAAGATGTCAAGATTTTCTAACCATCAAAAATAGATAATGGGAGAACTCTAATTTCTAGAACAATTGTTGGGTGAAACCTCTAAAAGTTATCTCTTCCAGATTACAACAGATTTCGAGCACCGAAAACATAGTCGTAAGAGGTTTTGTTTAAAAAATCTTTGTAAGACAACGGGATTGAGAAAGCCCCAACTCTGATCATATCCTAAGGACACTAGAGCAGCTCCTTTAATCATATCCTAAGGACAAGAGAGCAATCTAACAGCCATGCTTGCAGCTCCTTTACTTTTCTTCATGATAGAGCCTATTTTATGAATCAAAGTCTCTATGGATGCATCCAAATCGCTGCAGTACCAAAGAAGATTAGATTGCTGGAATTTGTTGTTGGCTGGGCCTTAATACGGCTCAAATGCCTTCAAGGAGGCGCATCACAACTTCTATTTATCACCAAGCTTCTGCTATGGGAAATCTTAATCATCTCTTCCTCCACTATTCCTATGCTCAAGCCCTGAGGTCTTTTCTTTTATGCAAGATTTCAATTTAGCTTGAAACTTCAGAATTTTTAAAGAGACTTCTAAAGAGAGAACATTTTCAGTACTATCCATTTTCGAGTTTCACTGTATACCTATATTACCTTTTTTTTTAACTACAGTTCTTTTTTCATTAATGTCAAATGAAGGACTATTATACAACCACTTGGCTATTCCGGGTTAATTGCTTACACCCTTTATGCTGCAGCTTTTAATCCATCAATGACGTTTGATTCTTGTTTTTTCATTTTTTAACATACACACCCACACAAGAGATGGGTTTTCCAAACTTCAAACACATTAAAAAGTAGGCACTAAAATTTACTCAATGTACAAACAGCCAAATAAAGGTCAATAGAACTGAAACAAATAATCCAAAAACCATCAACTTTCAAATATGAATGTTCACGAGGAATCAAAGAGTGGGCAAAAAAGCATTATTTCGGGTAGTCATGGACCTTAAGCTATACCTTTTGTCCTTCAAAGCAGAAATAATGCCAGCAGCTTCAGACGGTGAAACGTGTGATGGAGATTGTGGCCTGGAGGAGGTGCTACCTGGGGTTCCAGGGCGAGAGGAGCTAACAGAAGGTGGATACCATGATTGTGTGATAACATCTTGAGGAGGACGTACCTGTTCTTCCTGAGATCCCCTGAAAATAGATACAAAATCACTCAGAGGTTTCAATACTATGCAAATCACATATGAAAAACAATAGCTCAAGTGGAACCAGATCAAATCACCAATCAACAAGAATCGTTGCAAGTTTGCGACTAAGAACAAAACATTTCCTAAAAACTGAACAATGGGGAAGTAAGGAAAATCCAGAGCTAATGAGGTGGAATACATTGCTCAGTGATCAAAAGAAGAAAACAAAAAAAGTGATGCTGAATCCAGATGAAGGCATGCTAGTCCTTTTCCCAAACATGAACAAATTCTCCACAACATGAAAGATCAAATACTCTCCCGCAACTTATATGTGGTTTCTTTCCAGCAAGTACAAACTATCCAAATTGCTTCTTCAAAAAGTTGGCAGGCGAACGAACGAAGAACTCCAAATGATCCTTCCTTTCCGTGCATCACTTCTCAAATACACTTTGCAGACATCTTTTAAATAAACTGGAAGGGATTGAGGTTATAGCCTATTTGGAACCCAAGAAATTGGCTTTGCCAACTGCGAACTGTCCACACAACATTGAGTAAGCAATGTGTCGAACTGACAATGCATGCAGTCCGATCAGATCTATGCAGAGCAAATCTGTCCCTCAGTCACCACAAACAGGACCAACCTTCAATCTAAAGTATATAAAACAGCCATCCGCTGGACCTTGTTACGAGAAATTTTGACAAAATACAGCACAAAAGCAGATGCTTGAATAAAGGAAATTCAAACAGCCGGTATTGATCCAACTATAAGCTACTAAACCCTCAATTCAAAGCCACAGAAACCGTAATCTATTTTCTAACCAACCAGCAAATCCCAAACGAACTACGAACCATGTTCGATCCAAAACCAAGTTGAAAAGGCAGCTTCATCAAGAAAATGATGCACAGACTAGCCGGAACGCCCAAAAATCGAACAATCAGAGTTGCAAACGAATTACAGAAGAAATCCCAATCCAAATAAATGAAAGTGGAAATGAAAAGGAGAAAGAGAAGAGATCATACCAAAACTTGAACATCGGTCGGAAGGATAATCGATCCCGGGGTTATCAGATGAAATTAGAGACAATACTACGAAGGGGAAAAAACAAAAGTACAAAACTCTCGGATTAAGAATCCTCCGACTGACGAAAGCAAGGATCCGGCGGCAATCAGACCTCAAATTCGTGTCCGTGCGCGCTTTTGCTTCCTTAGCCAAGAATCAAAGTCCGGTTTTTTCCTCTTTTAATTGATGGAGTTTGAAGATTATTCCGACTTCTAATACCGGCGCTGTCCATTTCTCGACCTTTCTTCTAGCCTATTTATTTATTATTTTCTTTATTAAATAATTTTCTTGGTTTTTATTTTCTAAAATTACAGTCATGAAAAAATATAATTTAATATAAAGGTAAATTTCAAAGTTGCCCCTTTTTCTCATTTTATTATCAAAATCGTCCATTAAATATACAAAATACCATAAGTAGCCCTTCCTTTAACAAATATTAAATCAAACAAACTGTTTCTTCCTATTAATACTTGTTACCATATTAAAGCTCAAGCTATAATATAAAAATATATAAAAAAAAAAATTAAATTAAAAGGTTCCATTTTGAAATAAATAAACATTGTGGGGGTTGAATTGAAAAGTACTTTTTTAGGGCCGACAATGTTAGTTGGGCCGACATTATTATGTTTCTGTAACCCAATCTAACTGGGCCACGATTAAGGGCCCATGATTCGACTAGCCCATTTACTTTCGAAATACAAAATCAGTCATTAAATAAAAATCAAAATGAATTTGTTAATATAAGTTATAATTATTAAGTATTTCTTAACCCGATCACTCTGGTCTTGATCTATTCATGCATCATTTATTTACTTTGAGTGTCATATGTCTTGTAACTTTCGTCTTAATTCATCTTTAAAACTTTATATGCTAATATAAGTACAGTTAAATAATATTCAAATGATCCGCTCGCTGTTCAGCCAAAAAATTTAAACCGTTATGAAAATTTAAACATGGGTAATATAAATTTATGCCTCTCAATTCCGAATTTCATAAATTTAGAGTAAAAGTCGTTGTTTTATGCATCATTCAGAGTTAAAATATCAAGCATTGAAAGAGTAAAAGCCGTTCCATCGAATAAAAGGAAAAAAAAATAATAATAAGGCTTGGCAAAATGGGGAAAGGCTTGGCAGCGCAGCAAGGCGCATGGGGAGGGGGCGCATGGGCGGCGGCGAAGGGCAGGGCAAATGGGCATTTGGGCATTTTGACAAACAGTTAGTGGGCACAAAAACTAAGATGGATGCTTTAATTTGTGAGATCTTATGGAGATTGGATAAATGTGATTGAATCATAAAGTTGCAAATATTAAAGCATTTATTGAAGACAAGGCAAAGCAAGCTAGCTAATCATGTTGGTTGTTTAACATTTTTGTAATTAGCATAAAGTTAAGTATTCTCTCCATCACCATCCCCCATGAGCGGACGTAAGAAGGGACAACGGGTCCCGACCCTAAAAATTTTAGCATTTGTATATGTTTTGTATACAAAAGTCGACCCAACAACTTAGTTTTGAATATCATTCATGTCATGCTGATATCATATGAGAATATTCTATATACATACATTCACCGGGTGAAATTCAATGAGTTGGTGACCTAAGCAACCCAAATAAAGTTCATAACCCAACCTAATTCGGTTGTAAGATGGTTCCTTTTGTATTTATTATTTAAATATCAAACATTTCGAGTGGTGGGTTCATCATATTTAATTTATTTATATTTATTGGGGTATTAAGAATGGTGGTACAAAAGGAAGAAGAATGTAACGTTTGACCTAAAATTGGTCTACATTCCATAATGAAGACACGTCAAAATCCAATGTTTTTTTTTTTAAAGGTGATGTTATAATGAATAATGCATTCACTCAAGTCCTTTCACGTTGATTCACCATATTATTAAATTCGATACATCTTTTAAAATTTTGGAATCCAATAAAGCAAAATTAATCCGGAGCACAAAAGTAATTTTTTATTTTATATATAATATATAAGTTAATTATAAAAAGATTTAAATTGTGTAGATATAAAATTAAAATTTTAAAAATATTAGAATTTCATAAATTTTTTTAACTCAAACTTAAATTTACTAATAAAATTTAAAATTAGAATTTATTCAAATATGAAGGTCTAGAAAATAATTCATTGTTAATAAAGCAAATAATATAATATACTTACTGAATTGTACTCCACATGAGGAGACAAAAAAAAAAAAAAAAAATTAAAATGGTAATATTTTATTTGAAAAATGATTATGAGGTAAGTAAGTGGATATATTTATATATAAAATTTAGGTAATTATTGGGAGGCAAATAATTTAATAATAATAATAAATAAATAATAATAGAGGAGAGATATTTAAAAAATCCAACTGTCAGGCATATGGGCTCATAATGGCTCCAACTGTAGAGCCCTTTACGGAGCCACAGCTTTCAACTTTCTTCGCCTGAGCTTTCGGGGTCCCACTCATTCCCCCTCTTAGGTTTCTTCTTATTATTAATATATATATTTTAATTATATAAAAAAAACATTCTTCACTGACACGTTGTACCATAAATAGATAAATAAATAAATATATATAAAATTTCATATTTAAAATTCAATTAAAGATGACAATATCTATTAGCAGTGTATTTAAATTATTACAAAATATATATATTCCAAACTTTACATAAAAGATTCGAATCTAATTCCATTTCATATGATTCATCGTCCACTAATAAAAATTCTCTTTTTCTTTCTTATTTTTAGGAACAAACTTTTGCCTTTCACGAAAAGCATGCAATTAAACTCATTTTATTTTATTTTATTCTATTTATAATTCCCACAAAAATAATAATTAAATAACAATTTATTCATTTTTATAATTTTTTTTTTTTTTTTTTTAAAAAAAAGGAAAAGAACGGCTTTCTTTATGGCAGGGCCTTGCCATATCCTTTCCCGTCGGCGCCATACATGCAAGGGAAGGCAACACATTTTCTTCCTTCTAGGCTAAGTACCAAAAGATTAGGCTCTTAATTCCCTTGCCCCACTTTAATTAAATGGGGTCGTTTATGTCAAGTTTGGTTCGGTTAGGTGAAATAATCTTTCCAAACCTAATTCAATTGTTCGAGTTTTCGATATTGAAAATTACAAAAAACCCAGCTAGTATAACATCATTACTGTAGTTGATCATCTATTCCGATACGATTTCAACCACCACGTGAGTTCAACAAATGTATTACTAAAAGGTTAGACCTTTTACTTTATCGAAGATATTCGTGTTTTAATTAATAGTTTAAGTTTAATTTTACCTAAAATTCAAAAACTTACCATATTCTATGTATAGTCTTAACAACTACACAATAATTAAGTAAAGATGGAAATTTAATTATTTTTTTAATTGGATTAAAATAATTAGATTAGTTAGGTTTTAAGTATTTTATAGCTTTAATTTGACCATTATGTCATTAATGAAAAGAACGAGAAGAAAATTATTGTAGATTAATTGTGTTATATGCTTAATAATATGTTGATTTTGTCAATTGATTGCGTGATTGGTTGATTATTCAATTTTAAATATTAATTTAGGGCATTTCTTGAAGTAAGAGTTTTTCAATAATATATATATTTTTTAATTTTTTTAATTTGGTGGGTCTTGCTTATAAAAGGCATTGCTTTCAGAAGATATAATTTGATGAATAGCTTCTAATCATAGATTATAATGCTTTGAATATTCATTGCGGAAATTTTTTATTTTTTTATTTTATTTTTTGGTATATTAAAAAAAAAAAACACAAATGTGATATTGGAAATTGATTGTACTTTTATGAAATGAACAAAACAAAAGACAAACACAAAAGGGAAAATAAAGTTATGGAAAAAGGGTTAGATGGGGTTAATTTAATTATGAATTTATCCACATCATATAAAAAATATATATATAATATAATTTAGTGTTAAAGGGAAAAGAAAAAAAAAACATAAATTTTAAATTTCTTCTTATTTTTAATTATATTAAATTCGAATCCGAAAAAACTTATAAATAAAATTCAATTTATTTGGAGCACTTACCAATCATTTATTATAAATAATTCAAAATTTAATTTTTTTTTGAAATTAGGTAGTGAACATTCTCGAGAATCTCTCTTAAATTTAAAGGCTCGTGGATATTGAGTACACTTTTAATATGCGTTCAATTTTTCAAACGCCCTATATCGTAGAGTACTCCATACACAAAGTACGAAAAAAAAAGTTTATAACTTCGTCTTTCTTCTATAAAAGTAGATAAACGAGAATTAATTCGAACTATCACGCATATTTTGACCGATTCAAAGTGAAAAAATGGGATTCATTGCTTGTAAAGTACGTGTTCGGGTAAATATTATATATCAACGCGAACATATTAATTTTGTTTAAAAATTTTAATACAACAAAAAAAAAATATATATATTATTATTATGTACCGAAACTATGCTAGGAATAACCAAACCTATTTATTTTATTGCTAAAAGTTGACATCACCAAAGCGATGGTTAAGCGAAACCTCGTGGGAGAAGCAAACCGAATTTTAAAGTCTATGATTCCATGTGGACATAAAACAAACCATGAGAAGACGACACGTGGCAGGTAAGATGAAACGTGGCGGAATGAGAGCCGTTGGTGGCAATAGAGAGGAGGAAAGGAGAATAAGATCAAGCGTAGAGGAAAGGCCGACCTCGTGCCAACGTAGAGACGCAAGGAAGATCCAAAAGCAGCGTAAGCGCCAAACTTTGTCATCTCTGTCAAATTCCATCCGACGGCTGTAATGAATCTTCAGCCACCAAATCCATCTCCACCGTCCATAGGCTCCTGCTTTCCACAACACATTAACCTCGTCTCTTCAGCCTTGGCCTTTTCATTTTCGTTTCAATTCTCAGAAATTGGCATCGGTTTTCTCTCGTGAGAGAGAGCAGAGTTATGATAATAAGGCAAAAGATCACATTTTTTTGGGTACCCATTTGAGAATAAATATGGTAAGCCAAAAAAAAAACTCACATTATTCTCTGTTTTTCTTCGTTAAATTGATTCTTGGGTCTGTTCTTTCCAAAGATGAAGCAAAAATCAATGTCGGCGCCGCCGTGGTTGGAGCCATTGTTGAACACGGCGTTCTTCTCAATCTGCCACACGCACGGCGAATCCGCTAGGAGTGAGCGGAATATGTACTGTCTTGATTGCCACTGCGACGCATTTTGCTTCTATTGCCGCTCATCTCACCACAAGGATCATCAAGTAATTCAGGTTGGTTCAATCAAATTCTTAATTTGTTTTGGAAATTTCAAGACATGGGTTTTGTTAAGCATTGACTTAGATGAAATGGGTTGGTTTTGGAATTTGAAAATTTGTTTTAGATAAGAAGATCTTCGTATCATGATGTGGTAAGAGTGGCAGATATCGAAGAAGCCTTGGATATAAGTGGCGTTCAAACCTATGTGATTAATAGCGCCAGAGTCATGTTCTTGAACGAGAGGCCTCAACCCAAAGCTGGTAAAGGAGGAGCACATATTTGTGAAATTTGTGGGAGAAGCTTATTGGATCCATTTCGTTTCTGTTCACTCGGCTGTAAGGTTAGCCACCATTCCCTTTCCTTTTCGATTCCGGGTTGGATCAGATCGGATCATAACATAAACACGATAGATTAGAATGAAAATCGAAGATCGAAAAGTGGTTTATAATGTTAATTTGGGGAAAAAAAACATGGCGTTTTGTAGCTTGTAGGGATGAACAGAAATGGGGATGCCAGCTTTAGCTTGGAGACGAAGAAAGAGGCAATGGTAATGGAAAGAAGAGAAGGAATTTCATCAAGGAGAAGAAAAGGCATTCCTCATAGGGCACCTTTTGGGTCCTAATTATTGCCTTCCAAACCAATTCTTTGAAGCCTTTAATCATTTTACATGCCATAATTTGGGGTCATTGTCCATAAAAGTATAGGGCACTCCTTCATATTGATATGTCCTAAAAATAAATTTTTAAAAAAATATCAATTTTTTATTTTTATTTTTATTTTTATATAGGGTCCCATACACAACAAATTCTATCTCGAGGATGTGAAGAACCAATAATGGAGGAATTGTTATGTTGATAATTGCAAGGTGTATATTTGTTTATTGAGAAATTAAGATTTTAAAATTATTTATTTTCAAAAAAAAAAAAGAAAAAAGAACATGTCCTTGTGGAGTCTGCTTCTTAGTTTTCAGGGGGGGCCCACTCACCACATGGGCCGTTTATATAAATAAATACTTTTTTTTAATTATATTTTATTATTACTATTATTATTTTTTATATAGTTAAACAACCATATTCGTCTTTGGATTTTAATTTGCATTTTTTTTTATGTGAAATTACTGCCCAAATGGTAATTTATTTTGTGGTTATTTAAAGCTTTAATTACTATAATTAATTGAAAATTTAATTTTGATTATTTTCTAATTGTGTGATTAGATTGGTTTAGGAAAAATAGTAAATTTTGTATTCTTTTTTAAGCAACCTTGTTATTTAATGCTTTCTTATTCAGATTTATAGCAAGAAAATAAAATGAAAAAGATAGGAAAATAATAATTAAAAGAGAGAAAAAGAAATTTTATTTATTTTTACTAAAATTTTTTCATTTTATTATTTTAAAAATAACTTTATTTATGTACTTACTTTTTCAAAAAACACTTTTGAAAAGTCTTTCAAAAAGCTACTTTTTGTTTTAGAAACGTGGAGAGAGGCATAAATAAAATCAAAATTTTAAAAAAGATTATTTAAATAAATATATATTTATTAATGAAAAAAATTAAAATCGATGTGAAATAATGTGAGGTACCTAGGTTCATTTTCTAAAATTTTGCAATTTTTTAATTTAAAAAAATGTTTAATTTTAATTAGTAATTAAGTCAGCTTCAACCTTACCCTTTTAATTTCATTAAAATAAATTTTAAAATTATAAGAAATTGTGATATTAATACTTTCATTTTCGAAATTTAATTTTAAAAAATTATGATGATAAAAATCAATTTCAACCATTAATTTCCATAATTTATTATAAAATTAAATATTTCGTGATTATTTTAAATATATTGGGTAAATTAGTTAATTAATGAATAATTATAATTATAATTTAAAGGATATCTTATGAATTGATATATCTGTGTAAGCTAAAAATAAAAATAAAAAAAATTATAATATTTTCTAAAAAGAAAAACCTTTAGAAACGTTAATTCCTAACGGGCCTGCACTGGACCCGTTGAAATTCTTTTGGGCCGTCGAGATGTGCTTTTGGTAACTGAGCTGTCAGCCAGCAATTGGTTGGCTTTCTTTTATTTAAATTGAAAAATAAAAGATTCTCATTGACTTTTTGAACTGTTTAATATATTTCCTTCCAAAATTTCAGATCAGATTCAGATTCGAATCTTTCAACGTGTCAGAGATAGCTGAGACGGCTACGGCGTTTGTGCAAATATTTTATATTAATGGCTATTTCATTTAAAAAATGGTAATTTAAAAGCTTAATTAATGTAATTATAAACGAGGAATTCATACTTAACCGAGTAATAAAATCCAAATATCTAATAAATAAATTGGGAGTCTCAAAAGTGTAGTTAAAAGTGACTTAAGTATTGAACAAACTGTAAAATATTTTCAAGAGCTTCAAAGTAGGGGTCGAATAATGAGAGACTGTTCAAAGGTGTTGGACGATAAAAGTCCCACATCGACTAATTTAGAGACTGTTCAAAGGTGTTGGAGAGTTCTATTCGTCTAACGAAAGGCTCCATAGATATTATGAGAGGTACTTTCGAATTCCTAGATCGAAGTTGATTAGCATGTGTTGGAGATAAATTAGGATCTAGAATTGGTGAAGTAGAAGATTTAAATTATTATTTTAAAGTTTATAGCTTTTTTGATCTTGGAATTCTCCACCACTCAATTTTCAATTCTCATCGTCTTAGAAATGATCCGTTCTCGATTTCAATTCCCCATCGGAATGTCCAGAGATGCCGGCGTTAACCTCCATCTCCACCGCCACAATTTCCGCTTCCCCCCTTGTCTCACTACTGTCCGCCGCCACCCCACCGTCTCTCTGCTACGTTTCTCTCCGATAACCCCCAAATTACTTCTCAGACACCGCTTCAAGTCCAACACTAACTTCATTCCTATGGCCTCCGCCGCCAACAACCCGACAGACAACACTCACGTTGAAAATCCTGGCAGCGACGATCTCCGACCTACAACGCCGGAACAGAGAACGCTTGCCTGGCCGGAGATGGCCCTGCTCTGGATCGGCCTCGTCGTCGGCGTTCCAGCGTATTACCTCGCCGGAAGCTTAGTCGATCTTGGAATGGCGTGGTGGCAGGGGATAGCCACCGTAGTCGCCGCCAACGCTGTAACTCTAATTGCCCTAATTCTCACCGGTCATCCTGGTACGAAATACGGCATCTCCTTCCCTGTTTTTGCCCGATCGTCGTTCGGAATCCATGGCGCTCACATCCCCACGCTTCTCCGAGCTCTGATCGGCTGCGGTTGGTACGGAATTGAAACGTGGATCGCCGGCGAAGCTATATTCCTTCTACTGCCGGAAAGTATAAAAAATTCTTCATTTTCACAGGTTCTTCCGTGGCTGGGAACTTCGCCTCTGGCTTTTACTTGCTTTTTAGCCTTCTGGGTCGTTCAATTAGCAAGTGTTTGGAAGGGAATGGATGGAATTCGAAAACTCGAAACAATTTCAGCTCCGATTCTTGTTTTTCTCACAATGGGTCTCTTGATTTGGTCCTGTGTTCGAGCCGGTGGATTTGGGCATATGCTTTCTTTAAACTCCAAATTATCTTCCTCTGAATTCTGGGCTCTGTTTTTTCCTTCTCTTACTGCTAATATAAGTTTCTGGGCCACTTTGGCTTTGAATATCCCTGATTTTACTCGCTATGCCAAGTCTCAAAAGGATCAAATCATTGGCCAATTGGGGCTTCCGGTGTTCATGGGGGCGTTTACTTTCGTCGGCGTTGCTGTCACTTCCTCCACCGGAGTGATTTTCGGACATATAATTTCGAACCCAATTGATCTTCTTGGCCATATTGGGGGTTTTGCCACTAAGGTTTTGGCCATTTTTGGGATTATTTTGGCCACTGTCACCACCAATGTCGCCGCCAATGTAGTGGCGCCGGCGAATGCATTGGTCAATCTCAGCCCTTCTTATTTCACTTTTACAAGAGGGGCGCTTCTCACCGCCGTGATTGGCATTGTTTTTCAGCCGTGGAGGCTTCTGAGCTCGAGTGAGAGCTTCGTTTACACTTGGCTTGTTGGGTATTCGGCGCTGTTGGGGCCGATTGGAGGAGTGATGGTGGCAGATTACTACTTCCTTCGGAAGAGAGAACTGATTGTTGAGGATTTGTATTCTTCGAGTCCGACAGGGGCTTATTACTACTCCGGTGGGTTTAATTTGACGGCTGTGGCGGCGCTGGTGGTCGGAGTTCTGCCGGTGATTCCTGGATTCTTGGAGAAGGTGAAGATTGTGTCTAAAGTTCCTGAAGTGTTTACAGTGATTTACGGGAATGCTTGGTTTATTAGCAGCTTTATAGCCGGATTTTGCTATTGGGGTCTCTCTGTTTTGTTGAAGCGGCGAAAAGTTTCTAGCTGTCTTGGGCCACAGCTTTGAATATTTTTCATTTTTTTCATACCATATTGTATATTTATGTTACTATATCGATCGTTAAGAGTTAGCCGACTAAATCTCAAACAGGACAAGGATCCACGTAACGTCATAGTAGTTGATAGAGGTACAGAGGTCACTCCCATTGTGATCATACAATACGAGGAATAAGAAAAAATCATCGTGTAATCTTTAATACTAAATTGTTTCCGTAGATAAAATTTGTATTTTGTGCCTCGGTTGGATGATATAGAGTTGTGCCCTAGATATGATTCGTTCCATCCAATCGTTATGTGCATACTATTTGGAGGATCCTCGACCATCATTTGGTAGTGCACCTATTTTCAAAGGGTACAATAGTTGGTAGACAAAGAAGTCACTCCCACACGATTATGGTTATATGTGGACTACAAGATAATCATCAACTAATCTCAAGTAGTGAACTATCTCGTGTGACAAGGTTTGTATATGTCGTAAAGTTAGGTTATTCACAAGGTCACATGTCACCTATTTGTATATATGCATGATTAGAATCGATAGCAAGATTAATTGAACCCTAATGATTCAAATCATTGTGATATATTTTAAGGAACTAGGTCACATGACACCAATGATTTAGAAATGATCACGGAAGGTAGATGATATGAACCCAATCATCGAAATAGACCTAAATGAGTCATATTATGTAAATCTCGATTTAACGACAAGGGTGTTTTCAAGCGGTGTGGCTTTGGAATTACGTGTAAATATTCAAAACACTTGACTTAGTACACATCACAACAGGTCGAGACAAGAATAGAATGAGACAACCTTAAAAAAAACTATCAACTGACATGAACTCTCCGCTGTCTGCCGCTTCTCCACCTTCTCTCTGCTACGCTCCTCTCCGATCATCTTCAAATTAGTTATCGTATACCTCGCTTCGCTCCAATGGCCTCTGTCGCCGACCGTCCGACAGATGATGCTCAGTTCGAGAATTCCAGCAGCGAAATTCTCCGGCCGACCGGTCCGGAACAAAGAACACTTATCTGGTCTGAGATGGCCCTGCTCTGGATCGGCGTCGTCGTCGGTGTTCCAGCGTATTACCTCGCCGGAAGCTTAGTTGAACTCGGAATGGCGTGGTGGCAGGGCATCGCCACGGTCGTCGTCGCCAACGCCGTAACTATGATCGCCTTAATTCTCACCGGCCATCCTGGAACTATATACGGCATCTCCTTCCCTGTTTTACTCCGATCGTCGTTCGGAATCCACGGCGCTCACATCCCCACGCTTCTCCGAGATCTAATCAGCTGCGGTTGGTACGGAATCGACACGTGGATTGCCGGTGAAGCCATTTTTCACTTTCAAAGGTTCTTCCATGGCGGGAATTTCCCCTGTTGCTTTTGTTAGATAAAACCTGAGTTTTACCGTTTTTCTTATTCACACGATTCCAGAAAATCGTGAGTTTGACCATTTGACAAATCACGTCGAATGGATCACCATAGTTTTAGACTGAAACTTTGTAGGGAGTGGCACAGATTTAGTTGGCCATTCTCAGTCAATTTTAGAATCCTTTTTACTTTAAATAGGATATTTGTTCAGAAAATAAAACAATCCGAACGCAGTCAAATTCAGAGTTATTTTTCTCTCTCCTTTTTTGTTACGCATTTTCCCAATTTCCTCTCACGGAAATTCTGTCAAAACCAACAGCTTTTACTTGCTTTTTAGCCTTCTGGGTCGTTCAATTAGCAAGTGTTTTGAAAGGAATGGATAGAATTCGAAAACTTGAAACAATTTCAGCTCCGATTCTTGTTTTTCTCACAATGGGTCTCTTGATTTGGTCCTGTGTTCGAGCCGGTGGATTTGGACATATGCTTTCTTTAACCTCCAAATTATCTTCCTCTGAATTCTGGGCTCTGTTTTTTCCTTCCCTTACTGCTAATATAAGTTCTTGAGCCACTTTGGCTTTGAATATCACTGATTTTACTCGCTATGCCAAGTCTCAAAAGGATCAAATCATTGGCTAATTGGGGCTTCCGGTGTTCATGGGGGCGTTCACTTTCGTCGGCGTTGCTGTCACCTCCTCCACCGGCGTGATTTTTGGGCATGTAATTTCAAACCCAATTGATCTTCTTGCCCATATTGGGGGTTTTACCACTAAGGTTTTGGCGATTTTTGGGATCATTTTGGCCACTGTCACCACCAATGTCGCCGCCAATGTGGTGGCGCCGGCGAATGCGTTGGTCAATCTCAGCCCTTCTTATTTCACTTTCAACAGAGGGGCACTTCTCACCGCCGTGATTGGCATTCTTTTTCAGCCGTGGAAGCTTCCAAGCTCGAGTGAGAGCTTTGTTTACACTTGGCTTGTTGGGTATTCGGCGGTGTTGGGGCCGATTGGCTGCGTCATGGTGGCGGATTACCATTTCATTCGGAAGAGAGAACTGATAGTTGAGGATTTGTATTCTTCCAGTCCGACAGGGGTTTATTATTACTCCGGTGGGTTTAATTTGGCGGCAGTGGCGGCGCTGGTGGTCGGAGTTTTGCCGGTGATTCCTGGGTTCTTGGAGAAGGTGGAGATTTTGTCTAATGTTCCTAAAATGTTTAGGGTGATTTACGGGAATGCTTGGTTTATTAGCACCTTTTTCGCCGGATTTTTCTTTTGGGTCTCTCCAATTTGTTGAAACGACCAAAAGTTTCTAGCCATTTTGAAATTTTAGAATAAATTTTTTACTATATTTTTGTGTAAATGTACATTATTATATTATACATTAAAATTATAAAGTTAATTACGGCTGTCCAAGTGGGCCTAGGCCCATAATCATCCAACATTGAAATGGGCCAATATAGAAACCCAATGAAACTGGGCTTCATCCATGGCCTGGATAATCGAAGCAGCCCACATTGACCTCCAATTCAGTGTCCGAACGCGTGTATAAACCATCAAAGTCAACCTGATTAAATAAATTATAAGAATTGATAGATAAACCGTGGGCCCACATTTGACGTGGGAGGTAAAAACGACACCGTTGGCGATGGATAGGTAAAAGTCAACTGGAGGATGGACCAGGTATAAGGTCAACGGAGAGATCGGGTCGAAGTTAAGAGCATGAGGCTACACGGGTCAAGCCACCACCGAATCGGAATAAAACAGCCGGACTTGACCCGATCTTGGAAATTTGGCATTTCCTATATGAACCCCATATTTTCCAAACATTTTTCTTTATGCGAAGATTCTTCTAATAAAATTTTAATAATTGTAAAAAATTAACTACTTTTTTGACTTTTGACTTCTAATATCCAACTTTATCCATATACCAGACTTTTTAGATTATTTTTTAAACATGATTTTCTCGTATGTTACCAAATCAAGTTTTTTTTTTTTTTTTTTAATTATGATTCCTCAATTAATTAAACTATGTTTCGGTCGGTTAATATAACTTCTTAATCAACCGAAAAAAATGTCTCCCATGCAAATGATTCAAATCAAATAAAGCTACCAAGCTATACCAACAAAGGCGATTTGACTCGGGTTTTCGTTCGAAGGTGAAAGCAACAGAAAGACGATGAAACCATTTTTTATTGTCCGCCGACTTAATTGATCCATACATTAATTATTTTATTATCTCAAATTATTATTTTTCACATTCCAATAATAAAACACAACAATTTTCCATATACATAATCTAAGTTGAGTAAGTGAAATCATAAACTAGGGTTTGCTTGTTTTTTTGCTCTTTTTTAACTTTACCCTTGAGACCCAAAAAAAAAAAAAAAAAAAAACATATTTAATTCCCTATTCCCATTTTAGCCCTTGACAAAATATGAACACCCTCTTTGCATCTCTTCCATTATTGTACTAATATGTCAATAAATAATTTTCCTAGACTCTAAGAAGTTCTTCCTCTTAGGCTCACGAGATGTAATGTATTGAAGGAAGATGCCAAAATCAGTGTCTTTGTAACGCCTTGGATTCTCTTCATTCACAAGCTTTGGCCATGGCTTCATCGTTGACTGAAAAGGAAGGCTATGTAACGAAGCCACAGAAATTCTCGGCTCGTTTGCGTTCACTACGACTCTATGTAGAACGCTCTTGTACCTTCCATTACTAAAGATCTGCAACGTTTTTAGGGTTCAGGATTTAGGGTTTGATCATAAACGAAAGATACGAAACTAAACAAAAAAATAAACGAGCCCTACCTCGAGATGATCGCCAATGTTGACAACAAAACAATTGGGCAAAGGTTTAACATTGACCCATTTTTGTTGGTGATGAATTTGAAGCCCTTCAACTTGATCTTGAAGGAGGAGTGTGAGGAAGCCATAATCAGAGTGTGGTGGCATTCCTAGGGTTAGCTCTGGCTCAGGACATTGTGGATAACAATTAACGACCATTAGTTGACTTCCATCTTCAAACTCTTTCAATAATTCTTCTTCTTCTTTCTCCATAGCTCCCAAGCTTTCGAGAATTGCTTCGACTAGAATCAGAAACAGGCGTCGGGTTTGCTCGGCGTAGGTCGATGCCGAGTCTTTGAAGGCGGCCGGAGAAGATGGCCAATTGGAGAGAAGTTGGTGTAGATTAGGGTTGCAGGTCAGCTTCAAGAAGTCCCTCCAGTAGAAAACAGTGTCTTTGGTTTGGTTGAAGCTTGTACCATAACGTACGGTCGCATGCATGTCGGATGACATGTATTTGGCTCTTTCCTCATATGGAAGCTCGAAGAATTTTGAGCAAACTTCTCTCATGCTTGATATCACTTCGCTTGAAATTTCATGGTTTATCAACTGCACATGATATCAAATTCGCACAACGAGAGAGTAAAAAGATTAAATTTATCATAACTTATTGATCACAAACGGGTTTTCAGTTCCATGTGAGCTAATAAACTTGGCTTAGTAGAATAAGTTACTAACTTATAGAACAACTATACAAGAATCGATAGTAGTTGTCAAATTGTGGATCATATTTTGTGCTTATGGGTTAAGTTTTATGCTTTAGTTAGGAAGATTGTCAGCGATTATTATTAACTTGAGAAGGAAGTTCAGAAAGTTAGTTAATGTTTTCTCTACCATACAACCCGAACAAGAATTGAAAAGCTAAATGCTTCGTTCCAAAAAATCTCTCATTTCAAATTTTTCCTTTTACTTGTTTCGACATATTTTAATCATGAGTCAAATCCAATCTTTTGTGCTAATTCACATAGGAAAATAACAAGAGATTAAATTTATCGTAACCCAGAACCCTACCTGAAAGAAGCCATAATCTTCACCGGCTTTGGAGAGGGAACGGAGGACGTGTCGGCGGTTAGGGCCACAGAGTTGGACGAAGTCGATGACAGGAAGCTCGACAGCGCCGATCACATTAGGGTTGTCGGATTTGCAATCGCCAGGGCGGTCGGAATTGGGGAGAACATATTTGAGAGGGAGCTTATTCAATCCCTTGTCACACAAATTCTTCACACCCTTTTGGTACACTTGAGTTTCTGATACAATGGTATTCTCCATCTCAGCCGCCATTGCCGGAGACATCTTGAAAAGCAACAAAAGCTGGAAAAAGGGTTTGCTTAGAAGGGATTTGGTGAGCGTTTAGTGAAGAATTGGAGGCAAAAGCTTTACATATATATATATATATATATATATATATATAAAAGGGAAGTTCTGGGAAACCGGAAATGGTATTGGGAACGGAAGAAGTGGGTTCTAAAACCGTTGACAAAATCCAGTCAGAGACGCAGAAGCTAGAGGGAATGGTAGGGACAGGAAACTGACGCCACGGCTGCTGACAAATAGCTTCATTCATGGAGCCTAATACTTTGTCCTCATGGAATAACGCGGCTGACTTTTTCCGGCCCCAACACAAACCTAGCCTAGGCCCCACCCTCTTGTTTTCCTATTGTCCTAGCCCGGTCGACATAAACTTTCGGGAGTCTCATATTTAAGGGGATGATCATTGATTTATAAGTAAGGAATACATCTTTATTGATATAAGACATTTCGTGGAAACCAAAAATAAAATCATAGAGTTTATGTTCAAGGTAGACAGTATCATATCATTGTGGAGATTCATGGCTCCTAACATTGACGTGTTAAGTCATAGATATCAGTTTTTTCGTAGAATATAATATTACAAGTAGAAGATTCAAAATTAGACGGGTAGAAGAGTATGGTAAGGACCAGTTAATTAATATCTTTATTTCCAAAGAAAGACGAAGAATTTTGAGTACAGGAGTTAGCAAGTCTGATGGACTACTACAACGACTACAACTACAGAGTCGAGTCCTCTTTTGATGGGACCAGACTCCAACTTGTTTCTTCGAGAATAATTTGTAATATGGATCAACAATTAGGGTTCATAACTTGAAATTATTGAAGGATGCATGATCACTGATAGATTTTAGTTGAATCTATCCCGAACCTCCTATCTTTCTCCCCTTTTTGTAGTCGTTTCAATGTATTGGATCTAAACGCCAAGATAGGACCCAACGTCAACATCCATTTTGTTTTCCATTGAGTTTTTTCTTTCTCCTATCATGTGTTCTTGTTATCTTCTTCCTTTTGATATCTATAATTGCATCAAATAGGTCACGGGTTTTTAAATTATGATATCAATCAAATGATGTGCCAATATCTCTTACTCATACTATGAATATTACACTCTCAAACCATCATGAAAATTATATAAATTAATGGGTAAGATTAAATTTTTTCTAACTGAATACTCAAATTAGAAAATATCATATTATTATAGAGGATTGTGGTTCTTAACATGATATTAGAGTGTCGAACAAAAAAGTTGTGAGTCTTAAAGGTATACTCTAACAACGGGTGTACTTTGTTCGAGGGAGTCGGAGCCTCGATTCAGAAGAGACTGTTCGAGAGCTCCAAAGAAATAGGCTCGAGAGAAACTCTATGGTGTACTTTATTCGAGGAGATAATTGTTAAGGATTATTGAGAGGAGTAGTCCCACATTGACGCCTCATAGGCTTTCTAGGAAAACCGAAAACAATTATGAAGGGTCGTGGTTCCTAACATATCCTACTTTATCTATAAATTTATAGTCCGATACTTATCCAAATCATAAGATAACTTAAAAAAAAAAAAAAAAAAAAACTACAAAAAGAGAGATTGCATTAATAAAATTATTAACATTTTATAACGTGCAAGTAATATTAGTTTTTACATTAAAAAGAAATAGCTAAAATTAAAAAGTCAAAGAGTTGACCTAAAAAATCATAAACCAAAATAGCTACGTACTAGATTATAATAAAAATAATTAAGTATGATCTAATATGTAGCATGCAAACTTTAGGATATAAAATAAAAAATAAAAAATGTCCCTTTAATTATTTATTTATGTCACCAATAATGTAACCTAATTTGATATAAGTCCCATCACCCTCAAATGGCTTGTTCTCCTTTTCTTTTTTGGATTTTTTTTATTCCTCTTTACTATTTTAGTTATTATTTGTTTGTTTTTTTGCTTCTTTGTTCATTGAATTTGCACTATTTTAGCATTTATTCTTTGCTTTAATACTTTATATTATAATTCTATAAAGTTAAAAGTTATCATGATTTGTGTAACTAAAATAATTATAATATTAAATTAATATTAAGTTGATGATGATTTAACACGGTTTTGAGGATGGTGGAGCACAAAGTTTCGAACTAATTCCATTTTTAATTAATATTATTACAAATTGAATTGGTCAATCAAAATTTAGTTTTTTTTTTTTTATTATTTTTTTTTTATGGGCTTAGTTCCACCAATTAATTTTAATCTTTTATAATGATTTTATTTTAAATTTAGAAACATTGGGCCTATACTATGGACCAATTTTATATTGGGCTTTTTTATTGATTGTGGCATTGAGATGGGCCTTTTACCAACTTTGGGCCTACGATTATTGGAGGGTATTTTTGACATTCATGTAAAAATTATGTAATAAGCGTAGGCTTGTATAAAAAGAATTAAGTATATATTATTAGTATAATTTAAGTATATATTAATAGTATAAATAAAATAAGAATTATTCCCTACTTTTCTTTTTCTTAATATTACTATAATGTGTCAATTAATTATTAATTAGGTTAGATTTGATAACCAAGAGTTTTTATTTTTTTTATTTTTAATATATATAATTTATTTTCTTTAAAAATGAAGTTTTTTTTTCCTTACAATTTTGTGATAATTGTTCAAAAATGGTGAAGCCTAATGGTTAATAAATATTGTCCAATCATGCCATTTTAGTCAACAATGGACATTTTCGTAAAAATATGTGGTCCTCTTAATAAATAATTTTCCATTTAAAACAAAATAATTTTTTTGGCTGCCAAAAAAAAATTCCATAAACTTTATATCAATAATACTAATATAAAAAAAAAAATTAAATATAGGGTTTTAAAATACCTGTAAACTTTATAGAAAAAAAAATCATTAATATTTTTTTAATTTTTTAATTTAAATATTTAAAGGTAATTTTAAATATTTCTAATTAATTATATAAAAAAAAAATTAAATCTAAAATTCAAAGATATATATGATTTGTTAAATTTGTTTTTTTTAGAAGATAGGATTCATAATACATCATACATCAGTGATGTCATCTCATGTCTCGAGGTAACTCGATCATCTTGGGTTGTTCGGACACATCGGTTGGAAACTGACCCATGTGTCGATCATCTCAACGAAACATCTCGAACATCCATCCATCTGAATTCTCATTGAGCATTTGACTCTTCCGTGTCCATGCTAGACTATTCTCGACATGTTCGAAGGTGCTATATGTGAACTATATCATATTTGAATTATTAACGTTTTTAAATAATTAAAAAAATAACCTAAAATTCAACCTAACCCGATAGTAAATTTGTAAACTCTAGATTGGATCACAAATCAACAAAATTTTACCCAACACAACGCGGCTAAGTGTACACCTCTAGTTAAAAACTTGATAGCTAGGTTTTTGTTCTCTTCCCAAAACGTACGTGTGGTCCTTATAGCTCACCAATCTTCCACATCCTGATAAAGCCTAGTACCGTCGTCGTCAATCTCAAAATCAAAATGGTCGGAAAGGAAGATCCGCCGATGGGGAAAGAATCCGCCAACACCGTTGCCGGAAGCGAGAATCATAAAACAGCGAGGCTAGCCATACTAGAGCTCGCAAACATGATCAGCGTTCCGATGTCCCTCAATGCCGTCGTCCGTCTCAAAATCGCCGACGCTATCTGGCAAGGAGGTTCCAATTTTCCGCTCTCTGCTTCTGAGATCCTCGCACGCTTGGTTCCATCCGGTGGCGACGCCGATAATCTCGAGCGGATCCTCCGTATGCTCACTAGCTATGGCGTTTTCGAAGAGCATCTCAACCCTAACTCGTCGGACCGCCGGTATTCCCTCACCGACGTAGGAAAAACTCTGGTCACCGATTCCGATGGTCTCTCTTACGCGTCGTACGTGCTTCAGCATCATCAGGTCCGTGATTATTGCGTATGTCAGATTTCTGTTACAACAGATTAGTTTCGATCCTTTGGCCGTTCTGATTCTGAATTTCTAATTTCTGTGCCGTGTACAGGACGCGCTTATGAGAGCGTGGCCAAGAGTGCACGAGGCTGCGATTGACGCTACTACGGAGCCGTTTGTCAGAGCTAATGGCGAAGCAGCGTACAGTTACTACGGGAAGAATGAGGAGATGAACTTGTTAATGCAGAGAGCGATGGCCGGCGTATCAGTGCCGTTCATGAAGGCTGTATTGGACGGCTACGATGGCTTCGGAGGCGTGGAGAAATTGGTCGACGTCGGCGGCAGCGCCGGTGATTGCTTGAGGATGATCCTACAGAAACATCCTCACATTAAGGAAGGAATCAACTTCGATCTGCCGGAAGTGGTGGCTAGGGCTCCCAGCATCCCCGGTGAGCTTTTTTGTGATTAATTAACGTCTATAGCTGTGATTATGCAGCTTTCATTTTTAATTAATTAACCTGCTTAATTGTAATTATCATTACTAAATTAATTAACGTATTTTAATTATTTATTATTCGTGGTTTAAATTTAAAAAAAAAAATAGCAATTTTTCTTTTAATGAGGATGTATGTAGCGAAAAAGTGAGTAGCTGTATGCTAAACTGACAGGGGTGACTCACGTTGGAGGCGACATGTTCAAGTCCGTCCCCACCGGTGACGCTATTTTCATGAAGGTACGTGTAGCTTTTGCCTTTTTATTTTCTGTAAAAACCCTACGGATTTTAATTTCCATTTCTCGCACGTGACACTGGGCCCTCCCAGTTTCAGCTACCTACTTGAACAATAAATAATTTTGCCTCTTAAAAAATACAAATTAGTATTTATATAATTGTTACAAAATAAAATTTAAAGACTGAATTATTAAAGTTAGGGATTAAATTTCATAAAAGTTTAAGAGCCAAAAATATTTGTCAACAAAAAAAAATGTTTTTAAACCTACTATAAATGAAAATAATATTTATATAATTGAAAAATAACTATAAAAATCCAATATTGATAGAAGAAAATATATATTCCAATTTGTCAATTTAATTGAGTAACATAATAATATTAAAAAATTTGTAGGTTAAAATATTAGTTCAGTTGCCTCATTTTAAGTTCATGTGTGAAATTTAAAATGATATATTATTATTTTATTATTAACCTTTTAATTTATTTTCTATAAATTTTAAAAATATGTTTTCTTGATGTTTTTTTTTTTTTGCATGATTATTAATATCATTTAATCAATTTTGATAAAAATGACGGATTAAATTTAAGATTTATGAAAAAAAATATATGAAAACTAAATGAAAATGCAAATACCAAATTTGTATTATTCAAAGCAAAATACGTATGGACTTTGTCGGTAGGAGTTTTTTTTTTTTTTTTTAGAAATAAAAAATATTTTTAAAAAAATGGATAAGGAAGGAGAAGAAAATGAAAGGTGTAAACTGACATATCTATGTTTTCAAAAACAAAATAAAACAAATAAATATTTTCTTAAAAGAAATGAAATACTACATTTTTATTAAATGATGATTTTATTTTATATAGATTATGTTCAAATGTAAATACTGCATTTTTATTAATAAAAGTTGATTTGAAATACATGTTTTCTTCCAAATTCAAGGTGAAGATATTATTTAGATTATTATTAAAAAAAAAAAAAAAAAATCTCAATTTCAACCCAAAGGGTAATTAGGCATTTTAGAAATGTAGCAACTAAAATAGATAAAAAGTTAGGAAGGCATTCTGAAATTGGATTGTGGGCAGTGGGTTCTGTCAACATGGACGGATGATGAATGCAAGATGATATTGGAGAACTGCTGCAAGTCACTCCCGGCGGGAGGGAAACTGATCGCCTGCGAGCCGACGGTGCCTGAGAAGACGGACGACAGTCACCGGACACGTGCCCTTTTAGCCAACGACATATTCATCATGACCATTTACAGTGCGAAGAGTAAGCAGAGGACTGAGGATGAGTTCCGGCAGCTGGGCCTCTCCGTCGGCTTCTCCGGCATGCGCTCATTCCACGTGGATTACTTCTATTGTGTGTTGGAATTCCAGAAGTGAAGGCTTGGATGTTATTGCAGAGATTTTAGATTCGGCTGTTTACAATTGGCATTGGAATCTGAACAAATATTTTGATTAGTATTCAAACAATGGTGTAGTGGAAGATTGGTTGGGTTGGGTGGAGCAACCTAACACCCCTCACACACTCTGTGATTTTCTGTCTTCTTCCTCATTGTGGGTTCCAGCCATGGCCCTCCCCTTCCCGCCAGTATTCACCCATCCCCATTCTAATCATATCTTACCCACATTTCCATTTTTATTTCTGATTTTTTGTCATATTAATATCCAAATGAGTTTTTTTTTTTTTTTTTACTTGTTATTTTTTACCGTCTTATTTATATCGAGGTGAGCTGTTTTAACCGTGGTTTTTTCATTTTTGCTATATTTCCAAAAATGAGATTGATAATTAGGTCTTCTTTTTCTCATATACATGATTTTTTGGTTTGGTATATTGGGATCAATAAATTAAATTCTCATATAGTTTTTTTTTAAAAAAAATTCGGAATTACACATTCACTTTTTAATTGAGTTGAATTTCAATTTGGTCAGTAAATTTTAAAATATTACCGAATTTTGAGTTAAATTTTAAAGAAATAAATTTCAAGAATAAAAAGTTGACTTTTTTCAATTAAAAAAAAAAAAGGAGAAACAAATGAAAATGGTTATTTGTTGCGTTTTATTCTGAATATATTCACGTGATTTCCATAAATTTATTACGACTTACGATTATTTATTTATTAATTTATTTAAAATGGAGAGTCGGTTTCAATTCGGTGCACCCGAATAAACGCCAATGGCCTATTCACCCACTCTCGTAGGACCCAACTTTTCAAATATCATCCAGCCAATGGAACAGCGCCACGTATAAGAATTATTCAGCGTGTCTTACAATCACCACGTGTCAAGTAGTGTGAGCGAGTTCTGAAGTTGGGTATTCGCAACCGTTTAGGAGTGGGGAAATATTATATTTAAGAGAGAAGAAAAAAAAAAAAAAAAAAAAAAAAGAAAAAACGGATTACGGCTGTTTTCGAGATATTTGGTAAATGGTAATGGCTTCTTCACTGTATCGTCTTCTTCACCAACTATAAATTCCATATCTATTTCTCTCTCTTGCTTTTGGGATTCGCACATGAAAACGCTTTAGCGATTGTGGAAAATAATGTAACACCCTCGCAACAATGACCAGCTAGCGAACGCTCGCTTTGTCTCTTTCTCTCTTTCTCTTTCTAATCTCTATCGGCTCTCTCTCTTATTGTCTGTTGTCTTATAGTCATAGTTTTTATCATACTTTTTTCATTTTCTTTCTCTTCTTGGTAATGACGATGACGGTGAAAATGGGGAAGGGATTGGAGGAATTTCTGCGCCTGATTTGATTGAACAATTGGGTGGAAGAGAGAGAGAGAGAGAGAGAGAGAGAGAGAGGGGAAAAATGTTCAGGTTGCACAGGAACCGACAGGCGAAATCAGGGGAGAAAATTGATTTCAAGTTCTCCAACTTCAAGGCACTCCAGGTACATGTTTTAATGCTCTCTGTTTTGTTCTGATTGCATTTAGTGAAGCGTATGAGTTTGTTTTGAATTCCCCTAATTTTTTTGGGATTAGGGGATTTGATCGAGTGTGATTTGGGATCCTTGTTCTGGTAATGGTTAATGGTGTTAGATGGAAACTGTTGTGATTGATTAGAGGAATAAAATTAGAATTACGTAGAAGGATTTCTGGGTTAATGATAACGATGTAGTCACTGAATCAATACTGCCTGTGATCTGGATGAACAGTAAATGGAAGTTACTTATGTGGTCAACGTTATTAATTCTTCTTTATTGCTGTCTTGGAACGCAGCTCGGGAATTGGGTTGTCATTTTGGTGATAACTGATATAAGTTGACTCGGTCATGGAGATATCACCCACTGCTGACTGCTCTTTAATTTATCCTTTTTGCTGCTTGTATGATCATCACAGGTACCTAAAGGTTGGGACAAGCTATTTATATCTGTCGTCTCAGAGCAAACCGGGAAGACAATTGTCAGGTCAAGCAAAGCATCTGTTCGTAATGGAGGTTGCCAATGGACTGAATCTCTATCAGAGTCCATTTGGGTTTCACAGGACGAAATTTCAAAGGAGTTTGAAGATTGTAATTTCAAGCTTGTTGTGGCCATGGTATTGCCTGACCTATGTTGTTTTCGTAACAATCTTTTGTTTCAACTTTAGCTGCTATTCTGTAATTTCAAGCATTTAAATTGAATCTACAATCACAGGGATCAGCAAGATCTAATATTCTTGGTGAGGCTATGGTCAACATGACAAATTACATAGATTCTAAATCTTCTTCTGCTGTCTCACTTCCATTGAAAAAGTGCAATCATGGGACTAATTTACAAGTAAGCTCCATAATTTGAACATTCATACAGGATGTAAACATTCGTGAAATCAATACTGGGAATCAAATTTTACGATTCGTTCTCAGTATAGAACTAATAATATCTGAAGCTATTGATCATATTCCACAATTTTCCGTCTTGTTTGCAGGTAAAAATTCAGTGCCTAACTCCAATTACAAAAGTGAGGAGGTCTGTATGATGGGATGGCTTTATTAATTGTTGTTAATACTGAATTATATGGCTAGCCTTTAAGATTCGTGAACAATTTTCAGGAGTGGAGAATTGAAACAGACAAATTCTTCAAAAGAAAACTTGAAGAAGGAAGGTCATGACTCAGATAGCTGCTCAGATATAACCGATAGCCAATTGTCGAGGAGTATTGGATCTTCCTCTGGTGCAGATTTATACTCTAGCTTACACTCCGGAGAGGGTAGCAGCAAGGTAAGATCGTATTTTCCATCACAATTTTTCTATCATCATGTTTGGTGCCCCTACTATGTTGAGCTCTGTTGCTTGTTTGATTGAGTTTCTGATAATGTTTGGCTTTGATCATGGTTTTAGATTACCATTTTCATTCTTGAGATGTTGATTTTAGATTACCATGTTCCTCATCTAGACCATGGTACCATGCAGATTCATTAACCGATCAACATATTTTTCGAACATTTCACAAAATTCACCTCACTAATTTTATTTTATTAGTTAGATTATGCAAGCAGATATAGTTTTCTTTGGGCTTTCGCTTTCGGACTTCCTCTCAGAAATGATTCGTGGATTATAACTAACATATTTATATATATTTTTTTGTATCTGTTTGTAGGAAGCAAGTTTCTCTGCTTCCTATTCACAACTGAGCAATGATTCATCTGAGGTTTATGAATCCGTAGAAAACGACGCTGCAAAAAACAATTATAGTGATATGCAAAGACAAGACTCCGTGAGCTCACAGAATAGTTTATCACCTAATTCTGTAATTACTGGTTCAGGTAATCACTCTCAAATTTTTTCTCTCAAGATTTTGCAATATCATCTTCAATAATGTCTCATCTTTCATGTTAAAACTTTTGGGAAGCAGCGGAGGCAACGACTGTTCTGGAACTTCGTGCTGAAGCTAAGTTGTGGGAGAAAAATGCCCACAAACTGATGGCTGATCTTGATCAGTTGAAGAAAGAGTTTTCAGATCAATCCCAACACCAGGAAAGTTTAAATTCTGCACTTTCAGCAGCAAATGCAGAATGTGATGGTTTGAGAAAAGAACTTGAGCAACTGAAACTGGTGACTGAGAACTCAACACAGAGACAAACAATCATTGAGGATTTTTCATATCAAAATAATGAACCACTCATCCTAAACGAATTGAAAGATGAACTGAAGTTCCTGAAAGAAACTAATGCTGATTTAGCCGAGCAGCTAAAGAGAAGCCAAGAATCAAATATTGAGCTTGTGTCCGTCCTTCAGGAGCTAGAAGAAACTACCGAAAAGCAGAGACTGGAAATTGGGGAACTTTTGGCACGTCACAGAAAAGATAATGATATTGAAAATATTATTCAAGAAAACAAGGAATTGATGCTTCAGTTAGAACGTGTGAAAGAATCAGAGAAGAATCTTCAATTGAAGGTAGGGCTACTAGAGAGAAACTTGGAGGAAACAAATTTGAGAAACTTGGAGGAAACAAATTTTGATTTAGAGAAATGCAAGGTCTCAAACCAACGATTCCCTCAGGATATAGACAAGGAATCCGATGGTAAGCTACATTCTGAGGAGGAACTACGGTCTTTACAATCTGTAAACACAAATCTAGTGAAGGAAATTGAAATGTTGAAGGAAAAAGTGCAGGAGCTAGAAAAGGACTGTAATGAGTTGACGGATGAGAACATAGATCTCTTGTACAAGCTTAAGCAAGCAAATAACGATGCTAAGGGAGGAGGTTTGCCTTTTAACTCCTCAGGTGGTAAGCCTTTATCTAATTCCTTTGTTAATTTTGGATTCGATACAATGAAACACAAAAATTCTACACAAAATCTCGAGGTAAGTCCTGAAGGGATTGAGAATAACGATAGTTCTTTCAATCAAAAGCTAGAGAGTGCGAAATTTGAACTGGAAGTCAAAGTTGAAGAGCTCAGTAGGGAATTGACTGAGAAACAGCTGGAGATTGAAAAACTTGAATCCAGCATTTTGTCCAAAGAAGACGAGATTAAGATCCTCGGAGATTTGCATACTGAATTGCAAGCTAAGTATGCAAATCTTCAAAAAGAAAAACATGAGATCGAGGAACAGATGGAAGTCATACTTGGAGAAAGCAATATCAGCTCTAAATGCATAAATGATTTGCGAAATGAAGTAAAGGAGCTTAGAAACAGTGTGGATTTGCATGACTCTGTAAAAAGTAAATGTTCAGAGCTTGAATGTGAAAAACGAGAATTTGAACTTCATGTATCTCAGATGGAACAAGAACGCATACAGTTGTCAGAACGCATATCTGTTTTGGAATCTCAACTAAAATATATGAAAGACGAGAAGGAGTCGGTTCGCCTTGAGTTAGAGAACTCTAAGTCTCGTGCTGTGGGTCTCCAAGATGAAGTTGATAGACTGAGACTCGAGATAGAGAAGGGAAGTGTTGATCTGAAACAAATGTTGAATGATGTGCAAAACCAGTGTGCAGAGGCTCAAGATCAATGTGAGTACCTGCAAAGAGAAAAAGATTTGGTTCAGAAATCAAATGGAGAGCTGAAGAAAAAGAATTTCGAGTTACATGAGCGTTATTTACGTTTGGAATCGAAATTGAAGGAGTCACTTGAAAGGTCTGCTCATTATTCCAAAAAAGTTGATGATTTGGAGCAGTATCTCTCTCTTGGATTGGAGGATTTCGCCTCAAAAGAAAGATTACTATCTTCGGAACTAAGTTCAATCGTTGAAGACAACATAAAATACAAAGAGAAATTTGCCATGTTTGAAAGCTTGTACAATGAGACATATTTAGAGAAGGCAACTGAAGCTCAAGAACTTCAAGGAGCAGTTGTGCACCTGACCAAGCAACTTTCATCTATGAAGAATGATCTCAACATCATGCAAATGGAATCTGATGAAAAGTTAACAGCTTTGATCAATGAGCTTTCCGTGTCAAAACAAAGCCAAGGAACACTGATAGTCGACCATGAAAAGTTACTGAAGCAGTTGGAAAATTACAAATCACTCGAAGTCAAACTAAAGAACTCTGTCAATGATCTTGAATTAAAGCTTTCTGTGTCTGAAAAAGAACGAAAGCAGCATGAGGAAGAACTAACTAACTTAAAGGTAAAAATGGCCCATTTTCAGGATGAGGTTTCTGAATCGAGGAACAAGCTCGAACAAAAGATTATCGATGAATTAGAGGAGAGCAAACAGAGCGAAGTTGCCTTAAAAGAAAATGTTCTGAGAATAGGGAGTGAATCAGTAGTGAAAGAGGCATCATTTACTGGGAATGACGATTTAAGCAATGAGCTCTACCAGATTAAGAGAGTAAACAGTAAGTACCAACAGAAACCGAAAATACTGGATGAGAAAGATGAGTGCCTAAAAAGATGCCAATACCTTGAAGCAGAACTGAGACAATTAAAGGAGGAAAAACGGATCCAGCGGGAGTCTAGCAGTGTAAAGGTTCACGGTCTTTCCAAAACCAACGGCAAAAACACGAAGCTTCTAATAGTCAGTCTCTTTTACTATTCATTTAAATGTTGATTTTGACTTCCAAACTGCTTAAAAGAATTCTGAGTGCTAATTGTTTGAATATAACAGAATGATGCGGTAAAGACCGTTGGTCAGAATCTTAGTGGCAAGAAGAAGCCTGCTTCAAAGACCAGCCAATCACATGAACAAGTGAAAGATCGTAAGGACTTTAACAGCAATCAATCTCATTCTCAAGTTAAGGTAGAAAATGCTGGTGTTTTAATCTGTCCCGATATAGTTTACAAGGATGCCTTTGTAACTTGTTAATTTCTTGTCTCTACAGGATGATAGTGAATATGATATTCCTGAAGCTGAATCTGTTTCAAGAATTCAGTTGCTCGAAAAGGAACTTGCTGAGGCTTTGGGAGCAAACAAGAAATATGAAGATCAGCTGAGCAGGTACGTTCATATTTGTTACAGAACAACAAAAACTTTTTTACTTGAGCGAGTGGAATCTACTAAATTATTCATGATTGGCTGATCATCAGGTCTAGCATATGTTGAGCCAAAACTGCATTAGAAATTTATGGCTATCCTACAGTACTTTCGACTGAAGTTTCACATAAGCCTGGAAAACAAATTTGCCTCCTTTCACTTTCAAATGCCGTACACGTTATTCATTGTACAAGGACCTTAATTTTCATAGCTTTATATGTCTCCCTCAATCTGAATTTTCCCATATCTCTTCGCACTATTTTCAGGCTTGTTTCAGACAATCAAAACAACAAAGAAAATTCTCCCATATCATTAGTTGAAGGTGATGCAGTGGCAAAGGAAAGATACGAAAGCATAAACTCAGCTCTCGAGGCAGAGTTAAGAGACATTCGTGAGCGGTACTTTCACATCAGCCTGAAGTACGCTGAAGTCGAGCAACAGCGTGAGGAACTTGTTATGAAGCTGAAAGCAACCAAGAGTGGGGGAAGGAGATGGTTCTCATGAAAGTCCAAAAAGTGCATGTTTTCTCTTTACTTTGTAAATGCACACCAGACTCGGACGCTTCTCTGAAGCCATTTTCAGTTCTCAAATCATGATTTCAATCAAGACTCGCAATTGAATCCTGCTGGAACACTGGTCTTAGTCTTAGGCTAACAGCAAGAGATTACTAACATGGAAGAGTGCATGGTTGTTTGAGAAGGGAGAGACGGAGAGTGTGATGATGACCAACCTGAAGTTGAAGAAATCAGACAGCTCTGCTCCCATTGTTTCAAACAAGTTATTTTGTATAAAGTAAGGCAATAATTTGAAACATACCAAACTCTAATTGTATTTTTGACTATCATGCCCCTATCTTTTTCGAAGAGCCATACATGACTACTCAACTCTCCTGAGTCGTTACCTTTTCTAGATTTTCCCTTCATATAATAGTCTGCATAGTGGTGATGGCGTGATTCATGTTGGAATTTGGAGAGAGAAATAATATGTAAAACATATTTGCATACTTCACTTGGAATCGAGTAATATATTCTTCTGTTGCTTCCTCAGGTATCCATTTGTCTTGCTAACCTCAGCAACTCTAACCAGTGATGACCGCAGCCTTCTCCAAGTGCCAGGCATTATGCCATAGAAACTGAAAATGAACTTTCTGGACAAACTACTATCTTACTGTAACAGCCTTAACAGCCTAAGCTCACCGCTCATCGTTATTGTTTTCTTCAGGTTTTCACTTCCAGGTTTTCTTTATGGTTTTAAAACGTATCTGCTAGGGAGAGATTTTTACACCCTTATAAAGAAGGTTTTGTTCACTCCCCTTATCCACTTAAATCTTTAGGAAGAGCCATGAACAGTAAACTCTTGAAGTGACCCAAGCCACTTAAATGATTTAGTTGATTTAATGTATATGGTGCATACTTGATCATTTTGCTGAAAATAATGTGAAATTTGGCAGGTTTGTAGGAATACCTCTGTTGGTAGGAGGAGCAAAAGCCTAATGAAGGCGTTGAGAGGAAAATGCAATCCAGAAAAGGAGCAAAAAGAAGGTGGTGTGGTCACACTTGGAACAGTTTAAGAATATGGTACGAGTATATCCCCTGGAAGATACTGAATTTGTTCGTGCTGCCTCCATTTATCACTTTTTTTTCTTCTTCATGTCCTGCTTTCTGCTCACGTTTCCTTTTTAACAAAAGAAAGTGGCCGCACACCGCTCTTGGTGTCACGTCAGTCTCTTGATTCCCTTTCTTCCCTGCCCTGCTAAGCTTCTATAACAACCAGTGCAGCTTCTTTATCAAACCCTCTTTACAACTGCACCCAACCCCACCACCAATTTGTCTCATGCCCCTCTCTGCGGCCACCCTAGCGGTGGCCAGCGGCTGTGGAGCTTCCATTTCAGGTGGAGATTGTGTGAAGTTTACAGTATTGTTTTTCCCCCATGCTCAACTAGTTGAGTCGTGGTAGTGAAGAGGAGATGATATAAAGGTTTCTTGAAAGTTTGTGTCTTCTTCAGTGGGGCCAGAGGAGATGTTTATGACTTCCTCTGTAAAGGGCAACTCCCATCCTTTGGCGTTCTCCAAATTCCCAGAAAAATCTCACTGTTCTTCGCTTCTCCTGATGTGGGCATCGAGGAAGTTCTGAACTTTTCGATTCAGTGACTCGGATTATGCACTAATGTTTTACTCTTGCTTTTCTTTGCTTTCTGATAATGCATCACTTGGTGGTTGCTTATATATATATATATCTATGGCATGCCCTCAGCCCCCCTGAGTTTTAAGAATGCATTGTACTTATCTCCCATCTCTCTGCGAGTGATTGGAAATCTCTGTCTTTCTCTATGGATTGTTGGAATTTTGAGATGAATAGTTTGAGTATAAGCTCCTTGCTTTCAGTTTTTTTTTTTTTTTTTTTTTTTTTTTT
>NW_019272041.1:3279772-3308389 GCF_002738345.1 Cucurbita maxima
TTTTTTTTTTTTTTTTTTTTTTTTTTTTTTTAATAGCAAAAGCTTCTTTACCATTTTGAGATGAATACTCTTTTTGTTTTTTGATTTTAAATTTGAATTTAGTTTGTATTAGTTCCTGGGATTTTAAATTTTTCATTTTTGGTTTTTGAGATTTACATTAACTCATTTAAAAATTACATTTTTGTGCCTAATTAGAAATTAAGGTTCAACTAAACCTTCTATTTGGAAACTAAATATTTCACTCTTAAACACAAATAACATACTAATAAGTTTTTAAAATTAAAAAAAATGGCAAGATTGAAATAAAATAGTTTGTAACCCAAATATGATTTATACACTGCCAGCTAAATCAATTCAGACACATCAGAATTTCTACTCCAAAAGTACAAAATTGATTTATATATTTAAGCATTAACTAAAATTAGTAATATAATCATAAAAGCAGTAAGCACTACTTTTTTTCAATTTTGATAAAAGACAAATTCCAAATGCATCAAAGGCAAGATACTAATTACTTTACCGATAGCGAGAGGAGAATAACGAGTAAGAACATAAAGGAGTAGATGTTCAAATGAAGGAGAACTAACCAAACAGTTTAGAGCCGAGGAAACGAAGCCGACTTGACTCAACTGGGTAATCTCAACCGAGGAATAGATGATAGAGAGAGTAGTTTCGGACACGCGGGCCAAGAAGCTCTAGACAATTCTCAGGTCGATCATGGTTCCAAGAAAGTCGTTTATGTATTCCTTGGTTCGGCTCACAAGTATCATGAACCGGGTTCACTTGGGAGTAATAAAGGTTCGTCTTAGCAAATGGAGAGACTGGGCCGGCCCAGGGCTGTGACGACGACGTATTGGTCCATTATTTTCCCCTTGGAGTCCGTATAACATAAAATTGCGTAATTACAAACTCTGCCCCATCTGCCCTTTCTGCCCGTCTCTGTGCAGGCCTCCATCTTTATCCTTCCTTCTCCATTGTTTCACTCTCACACTGCGTCGGTTCGTCTTCAATTTCCATAGATGCTTCTTCGTACTCCTTCTTCTCTATTTCCTCCTTCACTTTCCATTAACCATACCTCATCAAAACCCTAACTTCAGTTTCTTCCGATCTCTCTCTCTTTCTCCATGTCTGCTCTTGCCGGTACTTGCGATCCGCTGCTACATTCGCTGTTCACGAGGTTGCTTTTCGAATTCTAGAAGTTAGAGGTTCGTAATTTTTGTCGATTTCTAGTTTGAGGACTGATTATCATTAGGTATGAAGCGGGAGTTAGCTTTTGCTTTGGAGGTTCAGTCTCAGCTTGAGGAGACTCTTGGGCATACTCGTAGTGAGACTCTAGTTGAGGCGAGGTCGAGTAGTTATTTAGATGAAGCTGCTAGAAGTGGTGGCTGTAAGAGATTTAAAGGCTGTGTTGTGAATGGTTTGATTGTGTATACGAGGGTAAGGAGGTCTCAGATCAATGTGTACAGCGGGCTGGATAATCAAATTAGAAACAATTGTAATAGCGCGGTGAAGATTGAAATTCCTGGAAGCTTGGAAGTTGGGAAGGGCAGTAGGACTGAGGAGGTTCAAATTAAGACTATAGGCTTAGATAAATCAAATTGCAATCCTGTGAGTTCTGTTTGTGAGAAGGAGTCTCATGGGGCGGTGGAAAAATCTGCCGATAAGGAAGAAGGGGCCGAGGGGTGTCCTTTGGCTATGGCAGAGGCGAGAGAAGTTGAAGAGAATTTGCCCGGGTGGGGAGTTAAGCGGTTTACGCGCTCGTCATTAAAACCGAAGGTTGAGCCCGAGGAGGGCCCCTCAATTACAATAAGCTCTGTTAAAGACGAAGTTATTTCAGGCGTGGTCGGGGAAACAATTGAAACAGTCAACTCTCTGTCAACTCCGAAGAATAAGTTGGAATTAAAGATGTCGAAAAAGATTGCATTGAATAAGCGGCCAATGACTGTGAGGGAGCTCTTTGATACTGGTTTGCTCGAGGGTGTCCGTGTCATCTACATGGGTGTAAAGAAGGTTGGTTGGCTTTTTGCTCAATGAACCTCTCCAATTCTAAATTTTTACTTCACAGTATGTTTAATCATTTAGAATTTTGCATGTGATACATATTTGGGAACTGGGTTTATCTACGTGCTGCATTTTGATCTCAGGCACATGATTACGGTCTGCGCGGTACAATTAAAGATGGTGGGATTTTGTGCACATGCTCGTCCTGCAATGGATGCAGGGTATGTAATCTCTTTGGATTTAACATGGGAAATCTTCAAATGATTTTTGCTAGTGTTTTCTGAATTTTTCTTCTTCTTCTTCAATCTAGGTAATTCCTCCTTCGCAATTTGAGATTCACGCTTGTAAACAATATAAACGAGCAGCTCAGTACATATGTCTTGAGAACGGGAAGAGCCTTCTCGACCTGTTGAGAGCATGCAAGGGAAGTAGGCAGACACTTGAGGTCACTATTCAAAATCTGATTAGCTCTTCTCCAGAAGAAAAATATTTTACGTGTAGAGATTGTAAAGGTGAAATTCTGGTTTTCTAATGTTTGTCGCCACTAGCAGGCGTCATAATAAGGCACAACCAAAACCCAGTAGTTTATAAGAATTATAATCTGTTTGATAATTTCTGTGTTTTACGATGTCTAGGATGCTTTCCTTCATCCATTGGACAAGTGGGACCTTTATGCTCTTCATGCGAGGAATCAAAGCGATCTCAGTGTACGCCGTCATTGGCAACTCCCCCCACTTCCCCAATTAATAAGAAACTGAGGTACGGTATATACTTCTTTCAACTTCAGTTGTCTCCCTGTTCTCTGGAATAAGATTTTTCCTATTCTATGCTCGTGTAGTTATGATTGTATTATCATGGGTGCGGATTCATCATTTTATTTCGACCCTTTTCTATTGCCCGAGCCCAATTGCTTCGTTGCATGTTATGGGTTCTGGAAAATTAATTTAGAATTTTGTATTCTTCCCTGGCATGTCTTCTACTATGGCATCGTATCCAGTTATATCTTTATGTAATAACTCTCCATGACGGCTAATTGCATGAACTGTTACCCGAAGTATCTTCTTTGCAAGTTCAAGCCGTGGAGAACTCTAATCAGATAGTAAAATTTATAAGTAAAAAATGGGTGATGTAGCGCTTATAAATAAAGCTGGGATTATTAATGCATGTAAGACTGATGTAATTTCTTCAACAGTGTAACTTTTGGCGCCATTAACTAAAAAGTGTGAATTCTGTAAATTTATTACAATTTAAATCATGAATGCACAAAAAGGGCAGAATTTTTTTTTCTTCAGTATCTTTAAGATGTTATTTCTTTAAAACTAGTTTTGTTTTTCAGGTCAACAGAGCCTACCACATCAAAATCACCTGGAAGTGCTCCAGTACATATCCCTTCACGATATAAACGTAAATGGGAGATAAAAGCAAAGTTAGTATCATTTTGTCTCGTGCTATTTTACCATCACTACTGGCTAAACTTTTTTCTTTTTTATAATTCCACTTCCTTTCTGTTTCTCCCTGGCATGTTTGGTGGTTGAAGTAAAATTTAATGCCTTTCCATTAAGATAGCAGCATCCTATTTCTTTTTCTGAGGTGCTCAACTTTAATAGCTTTTCAAGCTCAATCACTGGTATAACTTTCAGGTCAAAATTGTCCGAATACATTTCCATCTCAAGGTCTTCCAAAAGCGCACCCTTGCGTGTCCCTTCAAAGTACAAGAGTGCATTGAAGATGAGAAAAAAGTTAGTGCAGTTTGTCTCCAGATTATTGTTTTTACCCACTTTGATATTTTACTTGATTTTTTAAAAAATATCTTTAACTTTTACTGTAGCTTGTACTTGTTTGTAAAATGGAAAATTAATGTTATTGAGGTTTCATATTTCTGTGTAGGAAGTAATAATACATAATCAAACTAGTTGCTTATTTTTATCTAGTATATTGGTTCAGTTTAATTCTTCTATTACTTCGTTGAATATTTTATGGTTCTTTTATATTTTAATTTTCTTGTAAGCTTAAAACAGCCGAATTTAGGTTTTCTTTAGAAGGTCTGAACGTGAATGAATTAAGTGTTTTTAGATAGCCTTCTCTCATTTTGGAAATTTCTCCTTGTTTCCCATGGGTTTGGCTTAATCCATTGTAACACACAAACCTACTGCATTAGTTTGATCTGAGGCATTGATTCCTTCTAGGGAGGTATGATGGCCATGTATAGCAATTGGAGTTGAATGAGTTGAGGTGGAGTGACCATCATAATTTTTCTTTTTTGTTAGATCTAACATTTCGAACCTTTTAGGTAGTTTCCATCATCTTCATCCCAATGGTATAAAACCGTTGGAGCAGCGTAAAATTTTTATGTAAAGGGGCCATAATTCTCTCAACACTCAGAGATGTATTCTTTTCTTAAGTTCTTTGTTTTTTTATTTTTATTTTTATTTTAAATCTCTACCTAGGTGGTCCTTATATAGGCCTTTTGGAACATCTTCTATGACTATATATGTTCCAAATGTTAAATAACAAATCTGACTTATACATGTACTATCGTGATGGTGATTCATGAATAATCTAATACATTTATAATGTAATGAATCTAACTCAAATATGTTTCCAATGAATTTTCTATTCAAAATCTGTCCATGTGCACCCATATAATTAATGATGAATTAAGTTTATTCATTCACTCCCTTCCTTCAACTTCATTCTCTTCCATCCTTCATGCCTAGTCGACTTCTTGTCTTCACCATACCCTATCCTTGACTTTTGTTGATAGACCTTTGCAACGAGCCTTGCTTGTACCGATCTATTCTACCTTGAGCATTCATCTTCTTCTTGTACACCCACTTTATTCCAATGGATTAACATCCTTTTGGCAATTCGACCAGCTCCCACATTTGGTTTCAATCGATGGCTGCTTGCCACTTCTCATCTCGTATAGCTTCTTTAAAAGTGATTATTTCAGCATCCACCAAAAGACAAATTAAATGTACCTCACTTCTCAAGTCGTACAAGTCTTGCATGGTGCGCATCCTTGCATGTCTAGGCTCACCCTTATTATCGACCATTGATGGAGTATTAGCTGGTGCAGATGATTCTTTTTCCTTGATTACCACCTCAGTGGATTTTTTCCAATCCCATGAACTAGACTCATTCACCTGCACATCTCGGTTGATCACCACTTCTTCTCTATTAGATCAAACAACTTATAGTCTTTGGTATTCTCATCATAGCTGATAAAGATGTACCTCTTACTTTTGTCATCTAACTTAGTTCTCCTTTGATCTAGTACATGCGTGTAGTTTACACTTCCGAACACCATTAAATGAGACACCATAGATTTTTGTCCACTCCATGCTTCTTGCGATGCCCGATCTCCTAATTTCACACGAGGACATCAATTTTGCACATAAACCACACACAATTATGCTTTTGCCCAAAACTCCTTCAACATTCCTTTGCTCTTCATCATTGACCGGACCATGTCAGGATTAGTCTGACATGGTTATTTTAATATAATAGATAATAGATAAGTTTAATTAAATTATCAGTTATAGTTACTTTTATTAATCTGTCAATAAACATTTTTGGATTTAATTGTTAGCTTCAACTTTTAAAGGCTACAGATAGCTACATTTAGGTCGTCTTAGGAAGTTTTGAACATAAATAAATGGAGGCTGTTTGTATTTGCATAGTATTCTCTCATGAGTCACGGTGGAGAATCTTGTTTGTCATGGTCTGGCTTAGTCTGTTTTAATCCACCAAAATCCGCAGAACCATTTTTCTGTCAAATATTATCTTTTTTATGTCTTCTTTATTTTAAATTTCAGGTCATTGAAACCAGCCTCAATGTCAAAATCCTCCCAAAGTGCTTCAAAGTGTAGTTCTTCATTAGCTAAAAATCAGTGGAAAATAACAACGAAGTTAGTTGTTTTTATCATTTTTTTAATTTTTAATTCCCAGTGACAAATCTTCATCTGTTTCCATATTATGGACATAGGCTTGATAAATATTTTATTCACTTTACCTTTGAATACTTTTTCTCTTAAGAGATCAGAGGTTGCATAAGTTGGTTTTTGAGGAAGACGGATTGCCTGATGGTACTGAAGTAGCATATTTTGCCAGGGGACAGGTAGTTAAGAGAGATCTGCATGCTTATCTGTGTAACTATTCAAGTATTACTAAAGTTTATTGATGTGTATAGTGATTTATACCTTCTATCTACGCACAGAAATTACTCCAGGGTTATAAGAAGGGGTCTGGAATTTTATGTTGCTGCTGCAATTGTGTGGTAAAACCTTTACTTTCTTGTGCTCCCAAATTCATGAGTAGTTTTCTGAAAATTTTGTTTATACGTTATGTTTGCAGGTTAGTCCTTCACAATTTGAAGTTCATGCGGGTTGGTCTTCTCGCAAGAAACCGTGAGCATATTTTCCTTTAGATTTATGGCTGCTCAAACTATTCATTACTAGGTTTTCCAATGACTGATGGGTTTTGTTTGGCAGCTATGCATACATTTACACATCGAATGGGGTTTCTCTGCATGAATTAGCAATCTCTCTCTCCAAAGGGCGCAAATATTCTGCCAAGGATAATGATGACTTATGCATAATATGTCTAGATGGTGGCAATCTTTTGCTTTGTGATGGCTGCCCAAGGGCATTTCACAAAGGTGAATCATAATAAAGAGTACTTTGATTAGACAATTTTAAGTGCAGTGTTTTTTCTGTTAACTCTTCTCCAGTATAAACGTTTTTTTTGGGTGTGTGTGTGTGTGTTAAATAGTGAACAGTTTATAAGCTTATGTGTTGTTAATTGGCCTCCTTGCCTCGTTCAATTCATTGAATAATGGTCAGTTTTCCAGAGTAAAGTTTTTGATTTGCAGTTCCATTCATTTGTGCAGAATGTGCATCATTATCAAGTATTCCCCGTGGTGATTGGTATTGTAAATTTTGCCAGAATATGTTCCAAAGTGAGAAGTTTTTTGAGCATAATGCCAATGCTGTTGCAGCCGGAAGGGTATATGGAGTTGACCCTATTGAGCAGATTACTAAAAGATGCATTCGAATGGTCAGGAACATAGAAATAGATCTTAGTGGATGTGTGTTATGCCGGTATTAATTGCATTTTTCCTTCTCTCAAATGTCCTTCCCTAAGATTTCTCATTTTTCTTCTCGTTATATTATCTTATAGGTTGATTTTTCTTTGAAGTTATTCTTTTTTTATCCTTGCATGCAGTGGGTCTGATTTCAGCAAATCAGGTTTTGGTCCCCGCACAATTATACTTTGCGATCAGGTATCTTGTCATATCATCTTAACTTCTAGTTGAACATTCAAGTGTTGTTGTATTGACTCCTTCCAGTTCCTTGTCCATGTTTTTTGCTATTATGCTTTTTCTTCAAATTCTTCGTTTGATATCTGGTCAGTGCGAGAAGGAATTTCACGTGGGCTGTTTAAAAGACCACAAAATGGCATTTCTTAAGGTATTAACTGAAATTACAATCTTGCTTTTTACTTGAAATCCTTTGTGTGACAACAATTTCTTTCCTTGTCTAATGTCCTAATTTCTTTCTGGGATAAGAAATTGTAATGACCGTTAATGAAACAGGAATTGCCAAAAGGAAAGTGGTTTTGTAGCACAGATTGTACGAGGATACATTCCGCTCTACAGAAGCTGCTAATTCGTGGGCCAGAGAAGCTTCCAGATTCACTTTTGGAGGCTGTCAGTAGAAAGCTTGGAAAAAATAGTTCGGACAATAAGGCTGATGTTGATGTCAGTTGGAGACTTATCAGCGGAAAAATTGCTTCACCTGAAACTCGGTTGCTATTGTCAGAGGCTATTGCCATCTTCCACGTAAGTTTTCCTATATTTTCTTTTTATTTTGAATGTTTAGTTAAGTTCATTCCTAGAGCAATAATCTGTGTTCAATTACGATACTATTTAAGATACCATTCTTGTTTCTCTCTCTGTCTCACATGATTTCATTAACGGAAATAAAAGTTATATATGACTACAGACAACTTAATTTAAGCACAATGATATGCCATGATCTTCAAATACAAAAGCAACACTGAAGAGCCTGAGAAGTATTGTCCAATCCATGTTAGACTATCCTTGTATTTTGTATAGCTTATATCTATCTATATCTATTTCTTTATACACACGCACGCATATATGTATATTATAAGAAGTCTCTAAATTACATGTTGCGTAGAATTTATTTACAGCATTTGAACTATGATCCATGGGTGCAGTCTGATTTAAATCATGTCATCATTACTTTACAGGATCGCTTTGATCCTATAGTTGATATAACAAGTGGACGCGATCTTATTCCAGCTATGGTTTATGGGTTAGTGACACGTTATTTCAATATATATGTACATTTATATATTTTTTACTGCCTGAATACTGGCTATATTCAGTTTTTATTGTAGTAATTTATACTAAGTTGTTATCTGTCACTCTATCTCACAGAAGGGATGTAGGTGGACAAGAGTTTGGTGGCATGTATTGTGCCATATTAATTGTCAAGTAAGAGTCTATCTTATCAATGCGACCTTTAACCTTGTTACAAAATATCATTACAAATTTCTCTCTTTATATTGCACAGCTCATTTGTTGTATCAGCTGCAATGCTACGTGTTTTTGGCCAAGATATTGCAGAGCTGCCGTTGGTTGCGACAAGTAATGGTAACCATGGCAAGGTCTGACTAACGAATCTTACTTCTTCCATAAAATAAAACAATTATATTTTTGTTTATTATCTTTTTTTTATTGGAATCGCCAAGTGAAAATACCTTTTCTTTTTTCTGCGTCCTTTGACTTTGTTTTACGCCTTGCACATTCCGAGTTTATGAGTCTATTTGGAATGCCTTTGACACCTTTGACTTTCTACGTGCAATGATGGCAGGGCTACTTCCAAACATTATTTTCATGTATCGAGAGGCTGCTAGCTTTCTTAAATGTCAAGTGCCTTGTTCTCCCGGCTGCTGAAGAGGCTGAATCCATTTGGACTGAAAAATTCGGTTTCGAGAGAATAAAACCAGATCAGGTATATACTAAAAACAATAATACAATAATAGCACACACTTATGACCTTACATTGTGCGATTTTCTACCACCTGATAAATTTTTTGAATCGACTCACTTCAGCTTAGCTGCTATAGAAGAACTTGCTGCCAGATGGTGACATTCAAAGGGACATCCATGCTTCAGAAAATGGTTCCCTCATGTCGGGTTGCAGGTGCTCCATTGTGACCACGGTGACATTCATACGGGCATCCATGCTTCAGAAAATACTTCCATCATGTCGGGTCATAAGGTACTCCATTGTGACCATGGCAGGTGTGAGGTTCCCTCTAATCTTTTCCCTGCCTCTCATCTTTGTTCCCCCCTGAACCTTCATTCAGTGGGTTTGTGTGTGTATAGCTTATAAGTTTTTCCCTCTTATTTAGGCTATTCTGTAGTTGAGCTCTAGTTACTAAATATCCATTTTATTTATATATAACATCTTCAAAGCCACCTTGCCCCTACCTTCCCCCTTGCCTTATAAACGATCTTTATAGGCGATGGCTTTAGTCAAAACCAACGGCCAGTCCCCTAGCCGGCGGGTAAAACACCCTTCCATTCATGCTTGGTAGTAACCCAATACGTACTTGTGAATATTCAAATGCCTTAACAAGGTAGTATGATGTTTCTATAGTTAATTTTGCTATGAAATGACTTAGATGGAAAAATTATATTCAAGTTAAATCCTTCTCAGTTTTCTGGTTAGCGGGGTAAATCTAGGGGGAACTTTCGTTCGAATCTCATGTAGAACTTGGCTCCATTTGATTAAGGGTGAACCGTGAATTGGGTTCGAGGGTAGATCGGCTTCGATGGCAACCAACTTAGTAAGGTCTTTGAGAACAAATTTTTAAATATAATTTTTTAGGTTTTGTGTCTACTTAGTCCTTTAACTCTTAAAAGTGTTTAGAGGGAGAGAATATAAATTAAACTTGAATTATAAAACTGTGTTCTAAGCAATATTAAGATTGTATGAGATGGTAAGAACATCCAGAATTCAAATGTGGATTTAGCATTTTGCTAATAAAGAAATTACTATTTGTGGGACTCACGAGCCTCTGCCTCATGCATAATATCTTCAATCAACAGCTTCAAATTGAGATGAGAAGAGCCTCCTTCTTCCATGGCCGCCTTCGCTCTTTCAGCTAAATCCCTCACTCTTCTTCTCATCTCCTTGTTTCCGTCTCCATCCATCACCTTCTCAATTGCCCCTCTAATGCCTTCCATTTTCACTTGAACCCCGATTTCCTCCTCACTTCCCCACATAACACTCTTCTCCATCCCCACGCTGACCCCAACCTTCAGCAGCTGAACGATCAACTTCTCGTTGAATATCTGGTCGGCAAACAACGGCCAGGCCACCATCGGCACTCCTGCCGTGATCCCTTCGATGGTCGAGTTCCAGCCACAGTGTGTGACAAAGGCTCCGGCTGCCGGATGTGATAATATCAGCAGTTGCGGAGCCCAGCCACGGACCACCAGCCCTCTTTCTTTGGTCCTCTCTTCAAAGCCGGACTCTGACAGCCACTTTTCTAGTTCGTTGTTCGTGGCTTCGGTTTGTCTTATGACCCAAATGAATGGCCTGTTCAATGCCTCTAGAGCCAGCCCCAACTCTATGATTTGTGCTGCTATTAGGTTGCATAAGCTGCCGAGTGCAGCGTAGACGACTGAACCAGGCTGTTGTCTGTCAAGCCATTTAAGACATTCGTGTTCGTCAAGGGCGGCCTTGTTACCTCTTATAGCTTTGTCGGTTGTGTCTTTGTTGCATAATGAAACGGGCCCAACACACCAAACTTTCTCTGATCCTATATTGTTAACGAACACAATTATTCAAAAGAAAAAAAAGAAGAAGGTGTGCATATACAAAATCCATGAATTAAAAGATTTTGGGCGAATGTAATTGAGTACCTATTGCCTTCTTGAGCTCCTCAAGGTATTTTGGCTCCAACCCATCGAAAGAGTTGACAATGACACCATAGGAAGCTTGGTCAGCTTTGCCCATTTCATTGGCCCACTCCATAAACCCAGCATCCAAAGTGCAGATAAATTGCGGCTTAGTCAACTCGACTTTATCAGGCAAATTGGGAATAACAATTCGCTCGGAGTCAGAAGCAGACATGATTTTGTCAATAACACCTGTGGCTCGTAGATTCGCCATACCCAACAGATACAACGAAGACAAGCTGTAGAAAACAAGCCTAGGAACATTAAACTTGTGGGCAACCTTAATTGTCCAAGGCAACGCCATGTCCGACACGACACAGCTCGGTCTGGGAGACAACTGCTGGAACAAATCCTCTGTGGCCCGACAGAAAAGAGCCGTTGCCGATAAGAATTTGGGGAGTAAGCTGAGTGAAGGCAAGGAGTCGAAATTCTCGCAGCCTTGGGGAAAACCGGATTGTTGGTGAGATGGGAATTGGAGGTGAAGGATTTGGATTTGGGATTGGTTTGGGTGGGAGAGAAGGGAGTTGATCCGCGATGCGTTTTGAGGGGTGGTGATGAGGCTCACTCTGGCTCCATTTTCAGCTAGAAGCTTGGCCAGATCGGCCATGGGGATTAGATGACCTTGAGCCATGAGTGGGATGAGAAGGAAATGAGGTGGTTGCTTGGATTTGGAAGCCATGAAAGCCTGTGAGCTCAAGATTGCAGCTTTCTTTTTTTCTTTCTTTCTTTCTGTGTTTTATCTCTTTACTGCATGCGTTGTGTTTGGATAGAGACCACATGTTTTGACTTCAGAGAAAGAACAGACAAAAACATTTAAACCGCATTTTTTTCATTTCTTGCTTTTGGTGATTGTGTTTTTGTATTATTGTGGTGGGAGGTGTGTTGCATGAGCTAAACACCTCATTTTATAGCTTCAATATAATAGATAAATAAAGGAAGAAAAACAGAGTACAGTGGCGATGGCCGCCTATCAGGAAAGAGGAACAGAGGCCAGATTCCAGGGGATTTATGGGCGCAAATTGTTGTGCAATCCCACCGACCTTCCATACTCTAATACCTCTTCTTTCAATACTCTAATACCCCTAATTCCATTGGTTACATTCGAATGTCACACCAAAATGTTCTGATGCCTAATTGTTGTAGTGGAAGCCATGGCAAAATGTTATGTGGTTTGAAGATGAGTCAACTTACAACATACCGAAGGAAGCTCGAACAGCGAACAAAACTCAGAGAGACCGTGGACCCTACTCGTGGAAAGGCGTCGCCATTGGAGGAAGCAAACAATCGATTCGCACTCAGAGAAACACGCAACCAACCAGCAACGCTACGCACAGTTTGCGCCGGCGAAGTTTCGACACTTTGTGAACGGAGGAGGCGCGATGGTGGTCGGAACTGGAGAAGAGAAGAAAAAAAAAACAGAGGAACGGTGGGTTCTCTGCAAATGCACAAAGACAGAGAACGGGAAGGAAAGGAAGAACCGAAGAAGAGAGGAGAATGACGGCGTCCTCTGCACCGCGCGACGAAAAGATGGAAACACCCGACCCGACCCGCATAGTCAAACCGCCTGCCCAAATTCGACCCGGTTCATTAGAGGTAACCTGAACCGGTCGGCTGCCCAACTCGACCGTCTCGAACCGAAATTCCTTATTTTGCCCAATTTATATCATTTTAATAAGAATTTCGCCCTTATTTTAATAATTTTATTTTTTCCCCATTAAAAAATATGACAACAGAATTAATTAATTAATTAATTTCGTATATAATTAAACTTAGAAACTTGCTTATTTTCTAGTTAGTGTGATATTATGTTTAAAGCTTTCACTTATATGGTGTGAACTCTAATTAGTCTTAATTATACGAGAATTCTAGCATGTTTCGTATATTTATAAATCTATTGATTGAGCATGTTGGACACTTATTTATATATATATATATATATATATATATATGTTATGCATTATAGGGATTAATTACTCTTATATGTTCGAATGTTATATTATATATATGTTCACCTTAGATGAGAATATGCATGAACATGAGTAGTTACTAGTTATTGCATATTTCCTTAGTCTTAGAATTCACATTAGGTCCTATAGGTATTTTCATGTGACAAGGCAATCAAGTAGGCACGGATGGGGCACAATTCTAATCGTAAACTCTTAGTAGGTTTAAGATATACTTGATACATATTGGTTAGTTGTCACCCACAGGGGATGCCAAGAGTCGTAGAGGGTATGCTACTAGGTTGCACCTGATAGACAACTCATATGAGATGCAGGTGGTCAAAGTACTCATCTGCGTATGGTGCATAGGTTACTTCAAATACACGAGACTTACCTGTGGACCTATTATAGGACAAGTTGACTCACGTGCCAATAACATCGGATTAAGGATAGATTTTGAAAAATGTAAACAAAAAGCTAAGTACAACCTCCATACATTATGGCTCAAGGGATTTGGTTATCTACCTTAAAATAGGAGTGTATAAAGTTTAGGGATGCATAAGTTGAATAAGGCTAGCGTAAACAATAAGTCATGGCATTGACTAACGCCAAAGTTAGGATAGGAGCATATAGCTCAAGAAATCATGGTAAGGATTAAGTATGACAAGAGCTTACAAGTAGTTTGATTATTGGGTATTTTCGAGGGCCTTGAGCCTTTATCTGCGTAATATCTTCAATCAACAGCTTCAAATTGAGATTAGAAGAGCCTCCTTCTTCCATGGCCGCCTTCGCTCTTTCAGCTAAATCCCTCAATCTTCTTCTCATCTCCTTATTTCCATCTCCATCCATCACCTTCTCAATTGCATCTCTAATGCTTTCCATCTTCACTTGAACCCCGACCTCCTCCTCACCTCCCCACACAACACTCCTCTCCACCCCCACGCTGACCCCAACCTTCAGCAGCTGAACGATCAACCTTTGGTTGAATATCTGGTCGGCGAACAGCGGCCACGCCACCATTGGCACTCCCGTCGTGATCCCTTCGATGGTCGAGTTCCAGCCGCAGTGTGTGACAAAGGCTCCGGCTGCTGGATGTGATAATATCAGCACTTGCGGAGCCCAGCCACGGACCACCAGCCCTCTTACTTTGGTTCTCTCTTCAAACCCGGATTCTGACAGCCACTTTTCTAGTTGGTTTTTGGTGGCTTCGGTTTGTCTTATTACCCAAATGAATGGCCTGTTCAATGCCTCTAGAGCCAGCCCAAGTTCTATGATTTGCGCTGCTACTACGTTGCATAAACTGCCGAGTGCAGCGTAGACGACTGAGCCGGGCTGTTGTCTGTCGAGCCATTTGAGACATTCATGTTCGTCGATGGCGGCCTTGCCTCCTCGTACAACCTTGTCGGCTGTGTCTCTGTTGCATAATGAAACGGGCCCAACACACCAAAGTTTTTCTGATCCTATGTTGTTAATGAGCGTAGATAAATAAATCAATAACTCAGTCAAGATCAGAAATTCATGTTTTCTTACTCTAAATGTTGCTGAGCTGAACCAAAAAGAAAGGAAAAAAAAAAGGTCTTATAGTCTAATATGACATTAGTGTTAGAGGATGGTTGGGAGAGAATCCGACCTTGGTAATGAAGGTGAAGATCATGAGTTTATGTTACAAGGCTTTTTGGAGAAACCAAAAGCAAAGTAATGAAACCTTATGCTCAAAGTAGACAATATCATACCATTGTGAAGGGTCCGTGATTCCTAATATGGGTATTAGAGTCATGCCCACAACTTAGTCATGTCAATATAATCACCAAATGTCGAACAAAAGAAGTTGTGAGTCTTGAAGGTGTAGTCAAAAAGTGTCTCAAGTGTCGATGGCTGAAAGCTAGCCTCGAAGGTGTAGTCAAAAGTGACTAAATGTCAAACGAAATATGTACTTTGTTTGAGGGCTCGAGAAAAAGGAGTCGAGCCACAATGAAGGGACATAGCACAATAGGTCTCAGGGGAAATTCTATGGTGTACTTTGTTCGAGCGGAAAGGATTATTGAGGATGGTGTGGAATTGGGAGATCATGAGTTTATAAGTAATGAATACTATCTCGATTGGTATGAACCCTTTTGAAGAAACCAAAGGCAAAGTCACAAGAGATTAGGTTCAAAATTGACAATATATCATATTATTGTGAAGGGTCCGTAATTCCTAACACTATTTATTGTCATGGAATGCTTTAAGACGAGGGTGAAGAAGGGAGGCTTTAATTGAGTACCTGTGGCCTTCTTTAACTCCTCGAGGTAATTTGGTTCCAGAGCATCAAAAGAGTTGAGAATGATACCATGGGAAGCCTGGTCAGCTTTATTCATTTCATTGGTCAACTCCATGAACTCAGCATCCAAAGTGAAGATAAGTTGCGGCTTAGTGACCTCCACTTTATCAGGCAAATTGGGCATAACAATCACCTCGGACTCAGAAGCAGACATGATTTTGTCGATCACACCTGCGGCTCGTAGATTCGCCATACTCAACAGATACAACGAAGAAAAGCTGTAGAAAACAAGCCTAGGAACATTAAACTTGTGGGCAACCTTAATTGTCCAAGGCAACGTCGTGTCCGACACGATACAGCTCGGTCTGGGAGACAGCTGCTGGAACAAATCCTCTGTGGCCCGACAGAGAAGAGATGTTGCCGACAAGAATTTGGGGAGTAAACTAAGTGAAGGCAAGGAGTCACAATTCTCGCAGCCTTGTGGAACGCCGGATTGTTGGTGAGGTGGGAATTGGAGGTGAAGGACTTGGATTTGTGATCGGTTTGGGTGGGAGAGTAGGGAGTTGACTCGCGATGTGTTTTGGGGGGTGGTGATGAGGGTGACCCTGGCTCCATTTTCAGCTAGAAGCTTGGCCAAATCGGCCATGGGGATTAGATGGCCTTGAGCCATGAGTGGGATGAGAAGGAAGTGCGGTGGTTGCTTGGATTTGGAAGCCATGAAAGCCTGTGAGCTCAAGATTGCAGCTTCCTTTGTTTGTTTCTATCTTATATCTGTTTGCTGCTGCTAGAGACCACATGATGTTTTGACTAAACAGGAAGAACAAATGAGAGAAACATTTAGACAGTTTTGTTGACAATTGTGTTATTGTATTGTTTGTAGTGGGTGGTGGAACACTGAAACACGTCATTTTATCGCTTCATATAGAATATATGTCTTAAACCGTAAGAATTGTTGAGGCTCACAGACTTCGGCCCACATACTCTTCAAAAAGGATAATCTGATCCTCCCTGCCCCATCAAGTCAAGCTCGAACCAGAGAATTGGAAGAATACGGTGTTAGGGAAGGAAGCTGGAACAGAGAACAAAACCCAGAGACAGACCGAGAACCCTTCTCGTCGAAAGGCGTCGCCATTGGAGGAAGCTAACAATCTATTCTCACTCAGAGAAACACGCAACTAACCAGCACCGCTGCGCACGGTTTGCGCCAGCGAAGTTCCGACACTTTGTGAACGGAGGAGGCGCGATGGTGGTCTGCACTGGAGAAGAGAAGAAAAACAGAGGAACAAGGTTGATGAAAGTCCACATCTGCTATTTATAATAAAAAAAATATCTATCTCTATTAATATTAGGCCTTTGAGGAGGATGAAAACAAAGACACGAGAGTTTATGCTAAAAGTGGACAATATCATACCATTATGGAGAGTCGTGTTCAACTAACACTCTGCAAATGCACAAAGACAGAGAATGGGAAGGAAAGGAAGAACCGGAGAAGAGAGGAGAATGACGGCATTCTCTGCACCGCACGACAAAAAGAAGGAGACGACACGACACGACCTGCCTAATGAAACCGCATGCCCAATTTGACCTAGTTTATTAGAGTTTAACCGAACTGCTTGGCTGCCCGACCGACTCGAATCGAAAATCCTTATTTTTGACAATGGACAAAATTTATTAGGGAACATGACGACAAGCCTAGTTAATCAAGTCGGATATTTATTAGAAAATATGGCGATAAACCTAATTAATTAAGTTGCATATAGTTAAATTTAGAAATTGGTTCGTTTTCTAGTTTAGCGTAATATTATATTTAAAGTTTCTACTTATATGTTGTGATGTCTGATTAGACTTAATTATACGAGGACTCCAGCATGTCTCGTATATTTGTAAACCTATTGATTGAGCATGTTGGACACTATTATATGTATGTGTTATGCATAACAATATGTCGTGGGGATTAATTATTTGCAATGTGCCCTAGAGAGTCTAGATGAGAATATACATGAACATCAGTAGTTATTGCGCATTTTCTTAGTATAAGAGTTCACATTAGATTCAATAGGTATTTTCATGTGGCCAGGCAATCAACTAGGGTCAGTTGGGGCGCAACCTCTAATCTTGAATTCTCCTAGTAGGGTTAGGATCTATTTTCACAAGGGGATGCCAAGAGTCGTAGAGGGCATGCTACTGAGGTGCACCTAGTACATAGTTCATATAGGATGCAAACAGTCAAATTACTAACCTACCTATAATGCATAGGTTACCTCAAACACACAAGACCTACCCCTGCAAGCCCGTCATAGGACAAGTGGACTCAAGTGCGAGTAGAACTAGGTTAAGGATAGACTTTGAGAAATGTAAACAAAATGTTAAGTACAACCTAATCCTACATTATGGCTCGAGGGGTTTAGCTATACACCCTATATTAGGAGTGTAGTAACTTACTTGTAGGCTCTCGTCGAACTTGATCCTTACAATGATTTCTTGAGCTATGTGCTTCTATATTGTCTCTACCGTTAACCAATGTCATATCTTATAGTCTATAATAGGAGTGAGGGAGAGCCATGCAATTGTAGAAGTGCTCTTTGATCTTCCATTAGATTTGTAACATTGTTTGCTTCTCCCTTTTTTCAAAAAGTAAAGAATATAAACTAAACTTGAATTACAAATTTGTGTGTTCTAAGCCCTTGTATAATTCAAATGTGACTACTTTTAGGCCTCCCGAGCCTCTGCCTGCGTAATATCTTCCATCAACCGCTTCAAATTGAGGTGAGAAGAGCCTCCTCCTTCCATGGCGGCCTTTGCTCTTTCAGCCAAATCCCTCACTCTTCTTCTCATCTCCTTGTTTCCATCTCCATCCATCACCTTCTCAATTGCATCTCTAATGCCTTCCATCTTCACTTGAACCCCAATTTCCTCCTCACCTCCCCACACAACACTCTTCTCCACCCCCACGCTGACCCCAACCTTCAGCAGCTGAACGATCAATCTTTCATTGAATATCTGGTCCCCGAACAGAGGCCACGCCACCATCGGCACTCCCGCCGTGATCCCTTCGATGGTCGAGTTCCAGCCGCAGTGTGTGACAAAGGCTCCGGCTGCTGGATGTGATAATATCAGCAGTTGCGGAGCCCAGCCACGGACCACCAGCCCTCTTTCTTTGGTCCTCTCTTCGAAGCCGGATTCTGACAGCCACTTTTCTAGTTGGTTTTTGGTGGCTTCGGTTTGTCTTATGACCCAAATGAATGGCCTGTTCGATGCCTCTAGAGCCAGCCCCAGCTCTATGATTTGCGCTGTTACTATGTTGCATAAGCTGCCGAGTGCAGCGTAGATGACTGAGCCAGGCTGCTGTCTGTCGAGCCATTTGAGACATTCGTGTTCGTCAATGGCGGCCTTGTTGCCTCGTACAGCCTTGTCGGTTGTGTCTCTGTTGCATAGTGAAACGGGCCCAACACACCAAACTTTGTCTGATCCTATGTTGTTAATGAACGTAGATAAACAATTCAGTTAAGTTTTCCCTGACAAGACAATAATTATACAGTATTTGTTGGGGGATAGTTTCAGATTGACTCATGAAGGGGAATATTAATGTAATTAATTGTCCTCTTTCGACTTTTCGGGCTTCCTCTCAAGGCTTTAAAAAGCTTCGCCTAAGGAAAGGTTTCCACATTCTTATAAGGGTGATTTGTTTTCCTCTCTAACCAACGTGGGACATCACAATTAATTCAGTAAGAAATACTATTTTCATTGGTACGAGGTCTTTTAGGGTATTAGACAATATCATACCATTATGGAAAGACATTAATTTCTAACATGGGTATTAGAGTCATGCACTTAACTTAGCATGTCAATATAATCCTCAGGTATGTCAATATAATCCTCAAATATCAAACAAATTCTGTACTTTATTTGAAGGCTCCAGAAAAAGGATGGTAGCCTCGATTATTTGAGGGCTTCATAGGTTTCATGGGAGACTAACTTTGAAGGTGTAGTCAAAAGTGACTCAAGTGTTGAACAAAGAGTGTACTTTTTTCATGGGCTCCCGGCATGACTCCATAGATCTCAAAGAAGACTCTATGGTGTACTTTATTGAAGGAGAGGACGACGGAGGATTATTGAGAGAAAGTCCCACATTGACTAATTAAAGGGAATATCATGAGTTCTTAAGTTAGGAATACTCTCGGTTAGGAGTCTTTTTAGGAAAACCAAAAGCAAAGCCACTAGAAATCATACTCAAAATGGACAATATCATATCACGTGGAGGTGGAGGAGGATCGGTGATACAATGCTCTATTTATTGTGATGCAAAGCTACGAGGGTGAAGAAGGGAGGGTGCAATTGGGTACCTGTTGCCTTCTTGAACTCCTCAAGGTAATTTGGTTCCAGAGCATCAAAAGAGTTGAGAATGATACCATAGGAAGCCTGGTCAGCTTTATTCATTTCATTGGCCAACTCCATGAACTCAGCATCCAAAGTGAAGATAAGTTGCGGCTTAGTGACCTCCACTTTATCAGGCAAATTGGGCATAACAATCACCTCGGACTCAGAAGCAGACATGATTTTGTCGATCACACCTGCGGCTCGTAGATTCGCCATACTCAACAGATGCAACGAAGAAAAGCTGTAGAAAACAAGCCTAGGAACATTAAACTTGTGGGCAACCTTAATTGTCCAAGGCAACGCCGTGTCCGACACGACACAGCTCGGTCTGGGAGACAGCTGCTGGAACAAATCCTCTGTGGCCCGACAGAGAAGAGATGTTGCCGACAAGAATTTGGGGAGTAAGCTAAGTGAAGGCAAGGAGTCACAATTCTCGCAGCCTTGTGGAACGCCGGATTGTTGGTGAGGTGGGAATTGGAGGTGAAGGACTTGGATTTGTGATTGGTTTGGGTGGGAGAGTAGGGAGTTGACTCGCGATGTGTTTTGGGGGGTGGTGATGAGAGTGACCCTGGCTCCATTTTCAGCTAGAAGCTTGGCCAAATCGGCCATGGGGATTAGGTGGCCTTGAGCCATGAGTGGGATGAGAAGGAAGTGAGGCGGTTGCTTGGATTTGGAAGCCATGATAGCCTGTGAGCTCTTGGTACACAGACTTATATCTCTTTGCTGCATATGTGTGGCTACAAATCACATGTTTTGATCATACAGGAAGAACAAACAAGAGAAACAGCTAGAAAGTTTTTTTTTTTTAAAAAAAAAATCTTCTTTTTGGTATTTGTGTTCTTATATTTTATAGTGGGAGATTTGTAGCATGAGAGGGAAGACTAACCACGTCTTTCGGTTGCTTCAATTATATACATATATATTTATATATATATATGTATATGTAGATACACCATCAGCCTATCTAATCTGGTTCACATTTCAGTGGTGGGATTTGGTACCCATATCTGATCCGATCGAGAATCTTTGCCGCCCCCACAAGGGGAGGCTCAAAGGAACTTGTCTCTAATCTCACGCTTGACTAAGATTTCGAAAGTGGATCCATCTATCCACAAATTTTCTACCATTTGATTTGCCATTAGGGGGTCTCTCCGATTCCCAATTCCAAAAGTATCTATCTCTGTAAGATTGTGTATGGAGCTGAGATGTCACTTCGCTAGTCATCAAGAGAAACTCATAATAGTAATTTAGAAGATCGATAGGAATGGAGGAGATTTGGTCTCCTATTTCAATAATTACAAACTATCATAACTACTTAACTAGAAATAAAAGTAGTGATGAACAAGAAATGACAATTGGTATGAAAAGAATTCAAATCAAAATTGATGAATCTCCAAAAGAAACCTCGAGAACGCCACCCTTTTGCTTGTTCTAATATTGTTACCCAATTGATCGGCCCACTGCCCCATGGGAGGTCAAATGCTACCAAAATGCTGATGCACGCACTTACCTCACGCCTCCATTGATTTATATATAAATAATGGAAACCAGAGCCCCATAGCTCGGAGGAACGGCCTTCTCTTTCCACACGACTCTGCCATGGCGCCCCACAGCGATACACTTCACTGTCTTCTCTTCCCTTTCATGGCGCAGGGCCACATGATCCCCATGATGGACCTCGCCAAGCTTCTCGCTCGCAATGGCGCCATAGTCACCATCGTCACCACGCCCCTAAATTTTGCCCGCTACCACTCTGTTCTTACTCGCGCCATTGATTCCGGCCTTCAAATCCACGTCGTTCAACTCCAATTCCCATGGACCAAAAACTCCGGCATCCCAGAAGGCTGCGAGAATGTCGACTTACTTCCTTCACTTTCTTACTTATCCCATTTCTACAGAGTTTTAAGTCTCCTTTACGACCCATCGGAGAAATTGTTCGAGCAGCTCACCCCTCGTCCGAATTGCATAATCTCCGACATGTGTATTCCTTGGACCTTCCAGCTCGCTCAGAAATTCCATGTCCCCCGGCTCGTTTTCTACAGTTTGAGCTGCTTCTTCCTTCTCTGTCTCAACCGTTTATTCGGAAAATCCGATGTTTGGAAATCCCTGTCTGATTCTGAGTTCGTGGCGGTACCGGACTTCCCCGATCCGGTGGAGTTTCGCAAGTCGCACCTACCTCGTAGCACGGATGATTACGCGACCCAATTTGGTCAAGCAATGAGCGAGGCTGATCGGCAGTCGTACGGCGTTATTTTAAATGTATTTGAGGAGATGGAGCCAGAGTATCTAACAGAGTATAGAAAGGGAAGAGAATTGCCGGAGAACGTCTGGTGCGTCGGCCCTCTTTCGCTTTCCAACGATACCGAACTCGACAAAGCCGAAAGAGGCAACAAAGCCTCAATCAACGAACACGAATGCATCAAATGGCTCGATGGGCAGCAACCCTCTTCGGTGGTTCATGCGTCTTTGGGGAGTCTCTGCAATTTGGGAACAGAGCAGCTCATAGAGCTGGGATTGGGATTGGAGGCATCGAACAAACCATTCATCTGGGTCATAAGAAAAGCCAATCTCAAAGAAGAATTACTGAAATGGTTAGAGGAATATGATTTCGAGAGGAAAGTTTCAGGTAGAGGCTTGGTGATTCGTGGATGGGCGCCACAGGTTCTGATACTCTCCCACTCTGCAATTGGATGCTTTCTGACACATTGCGGTTGGAATTCGAGCATCGAAGGGATATCGGCCGGTGTCCCAATGATCACATGGCCTCTATTTGCGGATCAAATCTTCAACGAGAAGCTAATCGTACAGATTCTGAAGGTGGGTGTAAGTGTGGGAGAGGAAACGGTTTTGCATTTTGAAAGGGAAGATGAAGAACTGGTTCTGGTGAAGAGAGAAAAAGTGAGAGAAGCCATAGAAATTGTAATGGATGGAGATGAGAGAGAAGAGATGAGAGAGAGATCAAAGAAGCTTGCGAAGAAGGCGAAGACCGCCATGGAAGAAGGAGGTTCGTCTCATCGGAACCTCAAACTGCTCATTCAAGATTTGATTGCTCATGGTCGAAGTTCTAAGAATGGAAGCTGCTGATGATTGTGGTGTAAGTTGTTTTTTTTGATAATCAGCCATATAAATTCTGTGAGAGGAAATCGTAGACGGGAGGTTCTTAGAAGAAAAATAAAATAGGTAAAATAAAATCAGGTTATTAGATATTTTGAACAGATTTCCTGTTTAAATATAAACCATCTTAAATCTTAAAAATTGGTCGAGAGTGGCCAACTAACTAAATCTCCGTCACTCTCTACAAAATTGTGGTTTAAAACTTTGGTGATCCATTCGGATTCTGAGATCGTGTGAATTGAACAACTGAAAGAATCCAGGTTTTATCTAACATAAGTTATGGTTCTCACTGAGTTTATACTTGTAAACACTTCAACACGTAAACACTTCGATCACGAAAAGGAACATGATTGATTCTTTCAAACATTATGAATTATTCAACAAATTCTCCTCATTATTAACTTCCCCTAATGGAAGATTATTCAAACGATTGGACAGAAAATTACATTTATAGCCTTGAAACCAGTGCATCCGTATATCGGCGGTCGATCGTCGCCGGGATATACATGGGCGGACGGGCACAAATGCTTGAACATAATCGAGTACGGATCCGGGTGGCAATCGGGAACATTGCAGCAATATTTCGGCGGCCCAAACTTGTCGCACGAGCTGTAGCAGCCGACGTTCGCGCCGTTTTTGTTAGTGAAAGAGAGCACCGGAGGGCAAACGTGGTTCAAGTCCGCAACGCAGCCGACGGCAGGGCAGGCGCCGAAACCGCCATCGACGAGGTAGCCACCGTCGGGCTGGATCTTGGCCCGAACGTTGAAGCCGTGTCTGAGGCTGAGCTCGTAGTGGACGACGGATTGGTTAATGGCGAAGTTGAGGAGGGTGACTGGGATGGCCGGTAGAGAGTCGCAGATTATAGAGCCTGACCTACAATCGCCGGTTTCGCAGGAGAAATTAAGGGTTTTGTCGTAGGAACAATTGGTGCGGGCCCAGATGCTCCCATTCCACGTGTATGGCATGGTGTACGTCTTGGAAGTGTCCGACTTCATCTTCAGATTCGTGTATCCGGTTGCTATGCCTGAAGATAGCCAGATGGGATACGGGCATTGGTTCTGGAAGACAAATACCACATCATCCGAAATTACCCCTGCAAATATTTCAATATTACTATTATATAATTAATTAAAATGAATATTTAAATATTATTATTCTACCTTAAAAAAATAAAAAAAAAGTTAATTAAGGTTACCTGCTGCAAGAAGGGCGACTTGGAGAAGGAGGATAAGAGATGTTTTGAAAGCCATTGATTGATACTGATGAGTAGTGTAATTAATTATGGTAGAGGAAGACTCAATTTATAGGGAAAAAAAATACAGGGTTATTTATGGAATTTACTAAGTATCAAATTATTGATATATAAATCGGTTACAAATATAAATATTTATATGTACATTTTAATAAATTGATTGTGATGGATAACTAGCTTAAAACTGAAATGAGAATGAGATGAAATGAAATATGGTAATGTATAATTTAGAAAGCTATCTTTAAAATGGTATGCTACTATTTAAGTATAATTTAATTTAGTATGGAGGTTGCGATACCAAAATTTAAGTTGACTAATTTCATATACGTATTTGTTGAATTTACGAGAATCGAGATTTTTGAAAGAAATTATGGATTTTAAATGTTAGCGTGTGAAAGGTTTAAGTTAGGGTTTCTGTGAGTGACGAAGGAAAGATTGGGAAGAAAATGAAAAATACTATATTGGTTGGGGAAAAATAGATGGGGTTGTATGTACATAGTATGCGGGTGATTAGGAGGTCAAAAGGGTAGAGGTGATGAGTAATCAATTGGCTCTGCATGTGACAGTTATGGAGACTGCCCTTACGACGTCAAAGCCAGCAAGGGTGGTGGAGAAGAACATGAGTAGGGGATTTAGAAGTCATTGAAAATAAGAGATCGGAGTTGTTAAACTTAAAAGGCTCTGATACCATGAGAATGTTTGCTTAATTCATCGCACCTAAATGATGTGAAAGTTATCTTATTTATAATCAAATAAATTACAAGGATATGGAAAGAGTAATAAATGAAAAGATATTTATGCTAACAAGAGATATTTGTGTATAATAAAATATCAAATATAATATATATGGTAAACTATAATTTAATATTATATATCCTTAACAAGACTCAAAGGAGTAACGTTGAGATATTACTAGCATTTAAGTCACTCAAATCACAAAGGTAGCTCTACCTAACAACATCTCGATGTTATGAAGAGATATGCCTTGCATTTTTCGTTGGTAGGATTGAGACATTACATGTAGCATCTCGAAGCTACATTAAAAAAAAACATAAAATTTAGTTTAATAATCCTTCGGTTTTTAGTTTTTCGGGTGAAAAATTAAAACAAAAAAACAAAAAAATAAATTTCTTTTAAATTTTGAATATAAGTTTATTTTTTTATTATTAAAAAAGCAAAATAATTACGAGAAAAACAAATAATATTGCTAAAAGTTCTTATTGGGCCGTTGGATTGGAACTATTCACAGCCATTTTGGGCTGTTGCTTTACGCACCCAAAAGCCTTAGCTAATGACCCATAATATTTGAAAATTTGAAATCTTAGCTCTATTTAAAGACCTAATTTTTGATGCTCAAATCCATTACTAATAAGATGAGCTACCGATGAACCAATACGATGCTTGCAATACACACTTTGATTTTTACGTTCGATATAGAGTTTCTAGTAGGCATAACAAGAACTATAATATTTTCTAGCATGCTTTGAAAGAGCACTTCTACGCGTACGAGGCATACTAGTTTGAATCGTATAAGTTGAGCCTCCACTGACTCATATAGAATAGTGTCACAATATTGACATATTCATAACATTTTCTTTTAACAATAAGTTAATAATAATCCTAAAAAATAATATCATAATCATCTATCCTCCACTCAAGCTTAATTTAATGGAAGGTGGAATCAATTCCATTTCTTCCACTGAAAGATGTGGGCTGCGAATAGGACTTTTATGGAAACATTAAATCATATTATATACATAAAATATTACAATTTGACATGTAACTTAAACTTTGCGCATATTACAAATAATATTTGAAACATGGAGTACGCGTAGGGCTAAGACTCTTCCATCAAAACTTAACTTAAAAGAATCCAATTCCAATTAAAAGTAATCTTTTAAAATTTGTTCATATATATATATATATATATATATAACTATTTTGGATATTTTGTTTATTAATTTAGCTTAAATTTTGTATTAACATTTTATTATTTTAAATTAATAATTAAATAACTTAACCAATCAAATTATAGTTATTGAAAAACTTAAAAAGGCTTTAAATGGGTCTAATAGACATGCATTTAATGGTAAAGGGAAAAGGAAATAGAGTGAACAACATTAATTAATTAATCAATTAATTAACAAACAGAATAATAGAATCCTATTGGTCATACGTTCATAATTAATAAGCGACAAAGATTAGATATTTTTCTAATATATTTTATTTTTATCATTATTTCATAATAATTTTATCAAATTTATATCAGTTTTTATTTAATTATATTAGATTAGGGTATTTTTCACAAATTAATTAAGTAATAAAAATACCTAACAATTAGTCCATGCATCAAATGGAAAATACGTCAGATGCAGCTAGATTAGGAGAATGAAGGGACTAGAGAGGGATTAAATACGATTAGATTAGGGTAATTAAATTAGTGATTAATTGAATAATTATTATTAAAAAGAAAAAAATGCTTCCGTGTTTTTTAAGTTGGGACGGCAACGTCGGCTGTGACCATAAAATAACGAACCGACATCTCTCTATGATGGAGAGGTTTTGGTCATTTCCGACTTGTCGTACCGACCACCTTTATTCCCAATCTAATCTCCCAAAAGTCCATCACTTGGATGCTTCTGCCTTTCCAACCCATAATCACTAGACTTTATCAATTCAACTCACATAAATAAACAAATAAATAAATAAAAGAATACGTCCAATCTAATTTATTATTTATATAAATATTTTTAATGTTATTTTTTTTTTACATTAATTAATTTATTATACATAATAAAATTTTAAAATTTTTAATAATAAGTATACACCAGTAGTCATAGTTTATAATATCACCCATTAATAAACCATGTCTCAATTCAGTTGTAAATTGCATTAATAAATAGAAAATTATATTTTAAGTTATCCTTTATCATAAACAACATATAATTAAATATTATAATATGATCAACCCCTACTAATCAAACACTAATCACAGTCACTATTTAATAAATATATATTTTGGTGGTCCATTGCAATCCTACATTTTTTTTTAATAGTTAGATCTTCATGCGATAACTTTTTAATTTTTTTTCTTTTTGGGTAACTTCAATCATTGGTAAGTTTTTACCAAAGTTTTTAAATATTAAATATATTCAAAATTATTAATTATAAAATAAAAGAAAAAACTTATTTAATTTGTCCACTTTTAGCATGAACACGACTGGCCACTCTGAGCATACGCTCTCTTGGCTTTGCTTTAGGCTTCCCCAACAGGCCTAACAATGAGTACATGAATGTGGCGAAAATCACATTAGAATGAGAGCGATCGTGAGAATATGATGATTAAGGAAAAATTTAAAAGAATTGAAAGTTACTATTTACCAATAATGTGCATTCTCCTATTCGGTGGCTCAATCATATAAACTTCATAGTTAAACATGTTTTGTTTGGAGAAATCCTATGTTTTGCTTGTGGGGATAGTTTTCTCTCATAAAACGAGGAATATGTAATCTGACTATGTTACAGAGGAATGCCGAGACCATCAAATGTGAATTCTAAACCTAAAGAATTGAGAAATAATTTATAAAATATAATTGATAAATATGCGAGGTAATGGGAAAGGACAAAAGGGGGCAGGAGGGTGTTTGTATTGTTATCAAGTCGTTGTTAATTAATAATTTGATTATTCTTTTTTTTCCCTAATTAATATTACTAAATTAGAGAAGAGGACAAGGTTGGAAATGCAAAAAAGAAAGAACAACAATAATAATAATAAAATACCATAGATGAGTAGATAACTATAAGATATACATTACATTTTTGCGATAATTCAGTAGATAAGTATAAAGTATATGTAAAAGAAAATGTAAAATTACCAATTTAGCTATGCTTCCAATTTATTTTAATTTGGATATGAATAAACAAATATGACAAAGAAAGTGTGATATATTAAAAAATAAATAAACTAATTTCTATATTTTAAATTTTGTGGGTAATGACATATTTAATATTTTTATAAAAATTAACGACATTAAACATTAATGCTTTAGATTTTATTTTGATTAAAATTTTAAAGCACTGAATATGTTAGAATTTTGTAATAAAAAATTATAGATTGAAAATATAGATAAATTAAAAGATATATATATATATATATATATATATATATGTATGTTTGTTTTAATAATAAAGAAAAAGACGTCTGGGGAGGGCTGGGGAAGAGAGGCGAATGAAAGTGGGAGGAATTTGGATTTGAAAAAGTTGGTGTTCTTATGGAAGCAACGACTGGCTAAAGAGCAAGATAGAGTGCTGGCTTTGTTCTAAAGTAATCAGCTACCGGGATTTTGATCCATAATCCTTACCATTCAACTGAAAGCGATCCATCCGAAAGCGAGTCCCAGAAAAGTTCTGAAGCTGTTTTTTCCACTTCCAATCCCACCTACTTCGTTTCTGCTCCACCAATTTTCTCTTCAGATCCTCCTCTCTCTCTCCTCCCATTTCTCTGCAACTTCCATCTTTGATTCTCTTCTCCGGAGGTACAATCTCTCTTTCTCTCTGTTTTGATTCTGCGTACATGCTTATTTTGATGCTGATGAATGAAACCTCACTTGTTTAGTTTTTTTTTTTTTTTTTTTTTTTTTTTTTTTTTTTTTTTTTTTTTTTTTTTTTT
>NW_019272041.1:3309050-3341688 GCF_002738345.1 Cucurbita maxima
TTTTTTTTTTTTTTTTTTTTTTTTTTTTTTTTTTTTTCCTTTTTTTGCTACTTCCTTTGAATCATTGATGTTTGGAAAGTCAACTGTGTAATGGTGAAGTTATGAGTTTATTTATTAATTTACTTGCGTTGTTTGTTTGTTTGTTTTCTGAGAATCAATCTTCTTATTTAGATGCAGCCTTGTGCTCATGGTTTTGAACGCATGTCACGGATTCTGACGATAAGGTGGAATTGGTTTTCGTTTGTCACTTGATTTTGCTTCCCCTCTAGTCTGGCTTCAGAGCTATGAAAAGAGAACGAGCTTGATTGTATTGTATGTGTTCGCAACATTTGTTTATCAAATACTAGCTTTGAAGAGGGTGGCCGATTCCATTTTCTTAGTAGGTTAGCGAGAGTTCAATTAACGCACAGCTGTCGAGTTGATTGCGTTCTCGTTTGGTTTCCACTTTTCCCTGTACACTGTTCACGTTGTGTCTTTCTGTCATTCCAGCTTTTTTTTTTTTTCTTTTGGTTCTTTGCTTTCTTACCACCTATGAATCTTACTGTTCTCAAATCTTTCCTGAAAACTTGCGAATATATAAAGTTGATTTTTCTTTGTTTTTGTTTCTGTTCATATTTTGAGGTTATTCACAGGGAATATTAATGGATTTCATCATGTTCCCTAAACCTATCTTATTTTCTCGGGAAGACTTTGTTCTGTACTCATGCTAAAAAGTCTCTTATTTGTTCTATTAATAGATCAAAGAACGAAAGTTGGAGCCACTAGTTTCTTCCTGCGGTAAGCACTCTTTCTACAAAATCCTGCCTTATAGCGGATGAGGTGCTTTGGAAATTAATATTCTAGTACGAAATTGACTCCCTTGGGCATTATGCATGTCTGGCCCTGTGGCCATTGTTGATATCGTGGAAGGGGGTCTTTCTTCTGCCGAGAGAACAAAATCTCTTGATGCCATTACTAGTAAGGAGTTCACGTCTGCAATAATAAATGGTGAAACTGTTCATACCTCTGAGTCCGCTCGCTTCAGAGTTGGGGAGCTATTGCTTGTCAATGGGGAATTGTATTCTGGGTCTCTTCTTGGTAACATCCCTGAGGGCACGGGGAAATATGTGTGGTCAGATGGATGTATATATGAGGGTGAGTGGAGAAGGGGGATGAGGCATGGGAATGGAAAAATTCGATTTCCTTCTGGAGCAGTTTACGAAGGTGAATTTTCAGGTGGTTATATGCATGGTACAGGAACATACACCGGTCCTGATAATTTGGCTTATAAAGGACGATGGAAACTAAATTTGAAGCATGGTTTAGGTTATCAAGTCTATCCGAATGGAGATATTTTTGAAGGCTCTTGGATGCGGGGAACACCCGAAGGGCCCGGGAAGTATACGTGGGTTAATGGAAATGTTTATTTGGGGAACATGAAAGCAGGGGCGATGTCAGGGAAAGGAACCCTTACTTGGATAAATGGTGACTCATTTGAAGGAAACTGGTTGAGCGGTATGATGCATGGGTTTGGGGTATACATGTGGAGTGATGGAGGCTGCTATGTGGGGACGTGGACTAGGGGTCTGAAGGATGGAAAAGGGTCATTCTATCCAAAAGGAAGCCGCCTGCCAGCAGGTCAAGAAATTTACCTGAAGGCTTTGAGAAAAAAAGGGCTGTTACCTGATTCACGAAAGCAGAATCATGCACATATTCATCATGCTATATCAGGGGATATGGGGAATTTTAAGGTTGGTGAAAACCAGCAATCCTCTCGTGTTACATCTGATAAGCTCTCAAAGGGTAGTCTGTTAAATCTGGAACAGTATCGCTCTAAAAATGTTTCGCTTGAAAGGCGCTGGAGTCTTGAGGTATCAATTGAAAAAGTACTTGGGCACGATTCTTCATCAGGACTTTCAGACTATGAAATGGGTGGAAATGTAGTAGATACAAAAATCCCAATTTTGGAACGCGAGTATATGCAAGGTGTACTTATTAGTGAACTTGTTATAGATAATAGTTTTTCCTCACCATCATCAAGAAGAGCAAGACGAAGACAGAAAAAGCTGGTCAAAGAGGTTAATAAACCAGGTGAGATGATCATTAAAGGTCATAGGAGTTACGATTTGATGCTCAGTTTACAACTCGGAATCAGGTATGCTCATTTAGCTACATTAACAAAAAAAAATTCCCATTATGTTTCTTTTAAAAGTATCCAACATTTATTTCATTATCTAGCGTTTGTTGCTTGTGCCTGGATTTTGATAATTATATTATATTAACCTCTTTCGTCGGTATGGAGGTAGTAATCACAAGTATCGTTTAGATTTAGACACACCGTCTTAAAAATAATATTACCAGGGAATACATATTCATGAAGAAAAGGGACTAAATAAGGACGGGCTTAAATTCTAAAACCGGCAAAACTTATGGGATCAAGGATGGTACTTTCTATCGCACTTTTCGTTCATCAACTCAAAGTTCTTGTTTGCTTTCTAGTTCCTACTGCATTATTCATGCCCATGAAAATGCCTTAATTGTTGATTTGTTATTATCTTTCTTTATCTATGATAGCTAAAACATGGGCATTCTCTGGTCTTTATCCCTTTAACAATTTTGAGAAGTTAATGTTGAACATACATTAGAATGTGGTCAGATATACTGTGGGAAAAATTACACCCGTGCAAAGGCGAGAAGTCAGGAGTTCAGACTTTGGTCCTCGAGCAAGCTTTTGGATGACTTTCCCTAAAGAAGGTTCCCAGTTGACTCCACCTCATCAATCGGAAGATTTTAAATGGAAAGATTATTGTCCAATGGTCTTCAGGTTATATACTAGTCTTTACAACATTTTATGTACACTGTTCATTCATACATTGGTTCATTTATTTATGCAGAGCCATAGCCCAAATTTTTTTTCTATACATCCTCATTCATTGATCCATTCATATGCTAAGTCGTGGGATGCAGTATTTTTTCAGGAAAGATTCTTTCTTGATAGTTTTTTTCAAGAATGTTTAGTTTGCCATGTTTCAAAACTAACTTTTTTAAAAAAATCTATTTTCTTCTGGGCGGGAGTATCCAATATATTTTAGTTAGCAACTGTATGCAAATAATTTAGAAAGGATGGTCATCTTTTTAGTTCTTTCTGTCAACTTATTTTTCTTACATGCTTGTTATAATGCAGTTCTTTTTCTTTGTGTTGAAGATCAAAGTTTTGTTAAATTCTGTCTAGTTTTGGGATAGGGGAATGTACTTGATTAGTCCCTTAGTTCTCTGTGCAATGACTTCCATTTACTAAGGTTGCAAGAGAGAAAAACTGCAGTTCTGAAAGGAAGAGATGTGCAAAATAATACTTGAATGCATTCTTCATTTGCATCCTCTTGATTCTAGCCCTCATAAAAATTCATTATAGGAACCTGAGGGAGATGTTTAAGATTGATGCTGCTGACTACATGATGTCCATCTGCGGAAATGATGCTCTTAGAGAGCTATCTTCACCTGGGAAGAGTGGTAGTGTCTTCTTTCTGTCCCAAGATGATCGTTTCATGATTAAAACACTCCGAAAATCAGAAGTTAAGGTGTGTTCATCTCTACTTGCAATGTCTAAGCATTCAAATTGTGACACACCCCTACATGCAACGATTAAGTTTTCATCGAAATTGTAAATTTCTCTAAGCAACGTCAAGAAACTACCACAACCTCATCACGTGCTTTTAGAAAAGGGAGAAAAAGAAACTATTATGCTGGATAATCCTCATAGTGCTCTAGCTTTTTAAAAAAAGTTTGCCAGATTACACTGCAGTGGATGAATTTTCCTTGTGTTTTTATTCTCCTATATGCAAATAACGCACCTATGCATGTTCTGCTATAGGTTCTTCTACGGATGCTTCCAGATTATCATCATCATGTGAGGTCATATGAGAATACACTTATAACAAAATTTTTTGGTCTTCATAGAATCAAACCAGCCAGCGGTCAGAAGGTATTAAGCACCAAAACTTGGAGCTTTTGTCTTGGTCTTGGCTTTCTTCGGTTCTTCCACATATGATGCATTTTAGATGTTAACAGGCTCTAAACTATTGTTAGAAAATTATAATATTGGTATATCGTATGTGATTTCTGACCTTATAGTTTCCATGTGATTTTTAATGTTGTTCTTCAAACTTGCTTTGTAATTCAAATCACTAAATAACAACTTCAAACAACTAATGTTCATCAGCTAATATTTTATTTTTGTGCAGTTTCGCTTTGTAGTAATGGGAAATATGTTCTGCACAGAGTTAAGAATTCATCGGAGATTTGATTTGAAGGGTTCTTCCCTTGGACGTTCAGCAGACAAAGTTGAAATAGATGAAAACACTATACTCAAGGATTTAGATTTGAACTACTCCTTTTATTTGGAACCTACTTGGCGAGAGGCTTTATTAAAGTAAGTCGTACTTGAATTATTCTCTATTTCTTCTAAGGCTATCCTCATCTAAGCAAACATACAGACTAAACATTAGTATGTCATAGAATTATTTTTTCTTGCAAGCATGTTAGTTGACACACCGCAGTACCTGTATTGAATTAATGATAGCCTCTGCACAACTATTGCTGAACGAGCATTTTTCAACATTGAAGGACATATAAACACGTCCTATTCTTACATCTCATGTTCTCTTCAATACAGGCAGATTGAGATTGACAGTAAATTCCTAGAAGTGCAGAATATCATGGACTATAGCCTTTTGTTGGGTGTGCATTATCGTGCCCCACAGCAGCCGCAATCTCATTTATCCTACAACCGGAGCATGAGGGCTGATGGATTGGGAATTCTTGCGGAGGAGGGTTAGTATCTAATGAGAACATATTTATCTTTTAATAGTTCTAGTTATCGTCTATAATCGATCAGGCGTCGAATTGTAAACAAGGATATAATTCATAACAGAATAGGCTAAATGGCTTATATAGTTAAAAATTACACGGGTTGAAGAAATCACAAACTGAAGATTCCTTATTTTAAAGTGATGCCAGCAGTTGATATTCTGAGATTCAAAATCAAGTGGTTATGAATGTGAAGCTCCAAATTTTAGAATTTTATTATTCTGTTTGCTAGTATAATGCTTGGTAATCAAATTTGAGGGACTGAGATAGTTTTCAAAGTTTGACAAATATTTTTCATTTTCATATGAAATTATGAATATTAAAGGAATTCTTATTATACTACTCTTATCTCCACTAGTTGTGGCTTTTGATATACCATGACTCAACTTGAACATGAGTTTGATATTGACGGAAGACACGTATGTCAATTCAATTACAGTAACTTGCCGATTATCCCGCCTAAGATCATTTTCTGTATCTCTCTTGGTAATGAGCTTAAGATCGGAAGAATCTACCTACCTCGATACTTTTGGTTATCTAGCATTCCTGTCATGCATTTTGTGCGGTGTCATACTTGAACTTCATAAACCTTTCATTATTATATTTGAGTATAATTTTGTGTATAGCCAGTGGCCCAGTTGGTTGGTCTTTTGATTGATTTGATTTGAAGTACTTAACAAAATTAGCTGCTAATTTTAAATGGCAGATCCTTTCGAGGACATATCAACCTACCCACAAGGTCTTGTTTTAGTACCTCGCATAGACGATGATAGTGTTGTTGTCGGCTCCCACATAAGAGGCAGCCGTTTACGAGCATCATCTGCTGCTGGGGATGGGGAAGTGGATCTTCTGTTGCCTGGTACTGCAAGGTATTACTTCTCATCCTCACAAAATTCTCATTCCCCTAACTATTAATATTATGGATACATCGGAAGACCAAGACAGCCCACTTCTTTTGATTCTCTCAAAAAATTCAATGTCTGGTCATCATTTTTGCTTGACGACAGAGAGATATATCTTCAAGCACGTTTTAGTGTTTGGAGCCTGTTGTAAAATTATAGTTCTAAGAAGGTTCTAGTTTATTAACCTTTACTCGATACTCTTCTCACTCTGTTATGCAGACTCCAAATCCAACTTGGCGTGAACATGCCAGCAAGAGCAGAGCAAATTCCAGGAAAAGAAGAAAAGCAGATGTTTCACGAGGCCTACGACGTGGTTCTATATCTGGGTATTATTGATATTCTACAAGAGTACAACATGAGCAAGAAGATCGAACATGCATACAAATCTCTTCAATTTGATTCAATATCCATCTCTTCAGTTGATCCTACATTCTATTCCCAACGTTTTCTTCAGTTCATTATCCAGAGAGTGTTCCCTCAAAATGCTCGCGCAGGCTGAAAAATGTGGCATGTATATGCATATCCTTTCAATTCAATTCCCTCCCCCCGGGAAGATTTCCTGCTGCAACAGATGCATTTTATACAGAGATTGAAGATCGGAGAGCCTTCAGGTTGGAATTTGTGGAGGGTGGTGGCAATGGTCAGGTCGTGCAAATGCTTGTACATTATTTAATTACTGTTTTCCACGTTCTAACATCAACTCTTGTAGTTTCTCTGTTTCAGAGTTCAAATTTATACTGCATTCATGTTGATCTTTACGACCTTGTCTCTCCCCTTATTCTTCTGTTTCTGGAGAAAGACCCGACTGAAAACGAAATAAGGGAGGGAAATTTCCCTTCAAATTTACTAAATCAGTGTTTTGAATATTCTTATCGAAAACTATACATGTTGTACTGTTCAGTGGATTATGCGTGCTTGATAGTTGGTGAGAATCATTAAATTTCCAAACATATGTTTAAAAACCTGCATTTATAAAATTTAATGGCCCATTAAATACTTTAAAGTTGTATCTTTCAAAAATAACGTTGCTTAAACATTTTGGCTGAAATACAAGCTTTTTCTTTAAAAAGAGCAAACGCAAAACATTTCTTCACCTTGAAAATAAAGATCATTAACAATTTTTTTTTTTGGACATAGAATTAACAAAATTCTTTTACTTTGCCTGAAAGGATACAACAATCAAGGCATGTTAAGATTCTACATGCCAAAATATGACGATACAACGGAAAAGTGCTTCAAACTTTCACTAGTGAGGCCAACGATTAAAGTCCACCGAACGTCCAGTACCAAATTGTCTTCTCAAACCATTCTACTTAACTAATATTCTGTGGCCTATCCCATATTGGGTGGCGGTGGAGGTGGCTGACGGACACCCTGGCCTGGGAATCCCTGTGGGGGAGGTGGCATGGGAAGTCTATTCATCTGAGTACCAGGAGTGAAATTCGCCATTGTGTTATTACCAACTGGAGGCGGTGGAGGGATGGGCGGAGCTCCACCAGGAGGCATTGGCCTAGGAGGACCATTTGCCATTACAGGAGGGGGAGGCGGCAAGGATCCAGGCATCGGAGGAGGAGGAACTCTTGGTGGTGCCCCTTGCTGTGGTGGAGGTGGGGGCGGTGGTGGAGCTTGTGGTGGTGGCGGCAGTGGCACCGTTCCATTGGCTGCAGGCACAGTTTGTGGCTTGTTTGCCTCTTGTGGTTTGGATTTGAAATACAACTGCAACTGCATATTTTCACGTTTGCTAAAACCATGTTAGAGAAGTTGGACACCAAAAACTAAATAGAACAGTAAACCGTGCCATTAATAACAATGCCCTACATGCAGCTGGAAAGCTAGAAGCCATTTAGGCTGTTGGTTGCAAGGTGAAGTATGAGTCCTTAAACACAAGAATACATATATTATGGAAAGAGTGTCAATTTTTTAATATGAAAAGACAAAAGATCAACCATATGAAGAGACGGCAACTAAATAAGCTAGTCAAACATCTGCATGCACAAAGGGGCCCAAAGCCAAAATAATGCAAAGGGGAATCAAGATGCAATCTATTCAATCAATAATTCAAACGACCAGCAAGAGTTACAGCGAATACAAGCTACAATAGACTGGTACAATAACTAAGTAGGTTCCAGAAGAAAAGGTATTCATTCATTGAAAAGTTATAGATCAAATCCTAAGATACAGCTGAACTGTAAGTAGTGGGCTAAGGGTGTGAATGAATAGAAAAAGTATTCTAACAAATTGAAAGAACCTAACCGTGAACATTTTCGAGTCTGGATCCCAGTGAGAGAAGAATTTTGGTGTGGATTTGTCAATCTCTGTGCTTGGAACCTAAAATGCATACATGTAAAGATCTTTAGGAACTGTGAGCTAAGCCATTGATCAACAGCTTTTACAAATAGCATGACTCAAATACCTTGAATGCAATTATCTCATATGGTTCAGCTGCAAACAGAAGATATTGGTATCTTTTATCGAACGGTTGCACCCGCTGAACATAATAACAAGAAAGACAGAAAAATTAGCTCTAAAAAGATATTCCAATAGCGATAGAAGTGGTAAAAGGAAATATCATGTTTTCAAAAGCATATGAATGATGGAACTTAGGTACTATTCAATTATACAAAGAACCTGCTCATAAGAGGACATAAACCGATGTCTTGGCTTTGCTAGGTCTTCAATTTCTGGGTATTCAATCTGCATGATGCAACAGTATACAAGTAAACGGAAGGGCAGGGCAAGACAGACACAATACAATGGAGTAATGCAAAATAATATCATCTTCAACAGATACACAAAGGTGTTTTGTATGAACTACAAAGCCATACCTGGAAAAGCAGAGATCTCTGCTTTGTCTCAGAATCAAATTGCTTTGTTACACGATAACCAGGCCTCCCAATTTTAACTGAAAGCAAGCCAGAAAAGGAGATAATTAACACAAACTTCATTTTAAGTACCAAAAAAATATGAATACATCCAACTAAGACAACAACCAAAACTTCAAAATTTCAAAACCACTTTGAAACAATGAACATTTCAAATCATGGACTCTTATTTGACTTGGTGTCGGTTGGATACATGTTTATGTTACTTGACATAAACAGAAATCTACTCGCTATTCCTAATGCCCTTTCAAGCTATCACACTTCAGTTATAAATGAACAAACAGAACCATTATGGCATTATAGTTCTAATTGCAATAAATGGCGAAATCAAGCACATTATCAATCCAATTGCAAGGGGTGGAAAATACAAAAGTCACTACTGAAAGCAATTTAAAATTAGCTTGGCAACAACCCTTCACAAAGATTACAAACAAGCAAGAATAACATTATGGTTCACCCTCATATCCAAAATTAATGTGGAATTTTTTTTAAAAGGGGGAGCATAATGCTTACCTGTTTTGCGAACAGAGACCTTCCGCTTGTGGGGTTGAGGTTGAGCAGGAGCCTCCTTGGCTTCACGGGCTGCTCTCTTCGCCAAATTAGTCTGATGGCGCTTCCCCTGTGTGTGCGCCAAGTAATTTCCCTCATTATTGTGCAGAGTCAAGCAAAGCTTACACTCGTAACTACAAAAACACACCGAAAGAAATACAATTCAACTCAAAATTTTCCAAAAGAACGGATAAAATTAGGAGGAGAAATAGAGAAGGAGGACCTTCCAAGATGATTGCGCATAAAGTAGGGATCCTTGGCGAGATCGATGGTCTCGAGAGCAAGCCGTCGAAGACGCTCTCTCCGATCGATAGCTTCATTCTGTGCAGAGGCCGCTCCTCCACTTCCCGGCTTGGACCCCCACTCTCTATCCATCGCCGTCAAACTCCGGCGTCGCTTCTTTACTGAATTTCGATTTCCGACTGAGAAAAAGCCCTCTCCTTTCTCCGGCGACCTAAGAAGCCCTCCTGTTTATCATATCGACGAAATGAAAACTTTGTAGGGCCTGAAGTCTGAATGACCACTCATGGGCTAAGGCCCATAATCATTTCCACATTACACCTCCAATATTCAACGGCCCACCACTTCGCAACCTCTTTCGATTAAAAAAATTAAATAATAATAATAATAAATCAACTTTTTTTTTATTATTTTATTTTAGTTGATTCCTTTGTATTTAATAAATTTATGAAATCTAAATAAATTACCAATAAATTAAGAATAATGAAATATTATTAAAAAATTAGGAACTTATAAAATAATATATTAAAGTTTAGAAAAATAAATAAATAAAGTATTTACATTTTAGAGTATTTTATAGGCCACGTGGCCATAATCTGTCCTTGTCGAACTCCAGTAATAATTTTCATGTGGACCTGTCTTGTGGTTCACGTTTTAAGATTTAAACACACGTAATCATGTATTTTTAATTTAATTAACTTTTTTTCTTTATTTCTTTTTAGTACATAATTAATTCATTTTTCCTTAATATCTGCCCTTCGGAACTATATAAGTCACATTTTTTTAGACAATGAGACATCGATTATGCGACACTTATTCTACTCCTACCAACAAGTCGACGGTGTATATTTGAACTTCGTAAACGATATTAGCATATGTTTGAGCCTCAAATCACGTCTGAGAAAAATATTTTAGAAAACGTGAGGCAGAAAATACGTTAAAAATAATTTTAATGAAAATAATGTTATAGGCTAAAAGTGAAAAAGCAACAACTACTGTTTTGATAGCATATAATTCGAGTATGAACAATTGACAACTAGTCATATCTGTCTATAATACATTTTAGGACATTTTAGCCTTAACCCGTATAAACATGATTTTAGTGACCGATTATAATAAACAACGTTATGATGCAAAAAAAAAAAGGGTAAGAGTATTCATAATGATCTTCCTTAATCATGACTGATTCCCACTACACCTCAATAAATTAATAGATCAAAGTTGGCTTTGCTTTGCTTTTAGCTGTCTAAAATGGTCCACCCTCACCCATCATGCTAAACATCTATCGTTTCATTTTCGTTCGACAACACATTCATAACGTAAATTAAATGATGACGTGACATGTTTATTACATAAATTTTAGTTCATTTAATATCTAAGATTAGAAGCGACAAATAGATAACGTAGCTACTTTAGAGGAGAATGTAGGCAAATTGTGAGATCTCATGTTCGTTGGAGGAGAGGAGAATGAGTCCTTTCCTTATAAGAGTGTGGAAACTTCTCCCTAAACAAACACGTTTTAAAGTCATGAGGCTGATGACACTATGTAACGGGCCAAAACATACCATATTTGTTAGCGATGAACTTGGACAGTTATAAATAGTATCAGAGTCGAAGAGGACACTTGCCCTCAAGAGGGATGGATTGGACAGTTACATAAATGTTGAGCCATCAATTCCAAAACTTGGGTGAAACTTTTTTTTTTTTTTTTAATTTTTTCTTTTCCTTTTAATCCCAAGAAGAGGGAAAAAGAAAACAAAATTAAAAAAAAAGTAATTGTCGACAATGATTCCACACGAACAGTTGCAACTTTATTTCCAAATTCAAAAACGTTTTGGAATATAAAAATATAAAAATTATAAATTTATTTATATGGAATATTTAGGGGACTAAAATTTATAATTTAACGGATATTAAAAAAAAAAAAGAAAAGAAAAGGGCATAATTAAACTTTATTCGAAGGAAAAGCTTTGTTTAGAAGAAACTAGTTTGCTGGAGCAGCAATCCCAGGCAGTGGCGTTGGGACAAAACCATGGATTTCTCCAAAAACATAACATCTTAAGAAAGGTGAATAAAAAGGGAAAGGGCAAAGAACAAATACGTTGTTGTCTCAGCTGGTGCTCGCTCACTTCCCCGTTTTCTTGGAACTTATTCTTCTCTTTTCTTGCAACAATAAAACATAATTCCAATTCTTTTCCCTTTTTCTACTCTCTCTGAATTCTGTTTCATTCCTGAAAGAAGAAGATCATCCAAATGGGATCTTCTTCCGGCCAGAGTAGCAACTACGATCTGTCCTTTAAGGTTTTGTTGATCGGCGATTCAGGTGTCGGCAAGAGTAGTCTTCTTCTCAGCTTTATCTCTACTAATGCTGAAAATCTTGCCCCTACTATTGGTATGTTTTTTGTTTTGCCACACCAACTAAACCCCACTTTTTCTTTTGCTTAAACTTTCTGCTCATAACCTGTTTGAGGAAATGCTTCTCTGCTCATAATCTGTTTGGGTGTGGGGAATTTGAAGGAAAAGGGATGAATTGGAGATGCCCTTCTCATGTTCTTATTCTTTGTTGTGTTTTTGGTTTCTGTGTTTGGATCTGTTTTGTCTTAAAGACTGTTTGTTTCTTTTTAGGTGTGGATTTTAAGATCAAGCTGCTTCAGGTGGGTGGGAAGAGGTTGAAGCTGACCATCTGGGACACTGGTATCTGTCCTTTTTGTGGTTCAAATTCTAGGGATTTCACTTCATTTTGATTCTAAACTTTTATGAACTAAGAACTGTTTCTGTTTATTCCCTTTTCAAAAGATGTGGGTAGAAGAAGGCTTGCACAAAGCCTGGAATCTCAATAGTTTTACTGTTTCTAATATCAATTCCTTTGCTTCTCCCTTTGTATGGATTGCTTTTGATCTTGTCTAAGCCTTGGTTTCTTGCAGCTGGACAAGAGAGATTCAGAACATTGACAAGTTCCTACTATAGAGGTGCACAAGGGATCATTCTTGGTATGCTTCAAACTTTGATCTCTTTGTCTTTTGAGCTAAGATTTATCTGGGTGTTCGGTGTTTCATGTTCACTTAACTCGAGTCGAAACGGAGGACAATCAGTGGGGGGAAATAAGTTTGATTGGAAATAGAATGTGCTACAAACCTATAACAGCAGTTGCAATTGGTTTTGTTCATCAACATTTTGTTTGATTCTTCTGTCAATCTGTCTGGTTTACAGTGTTGTGTTTATGATCTTGTTGTAGTGTACGATGTAACACGGAGAGAAACGTTCGATAACTTGTCGGACGTATGGGCTAAAGAAGTGGAACTCTACTCAACAAATAAGGAGTGTGTCAAGATGCTTATTGGTAATAAGGTTGACAGAGTAAGTTTCTTTCTTCCTTCCTCTGGCGTTCTAAAAAAACAGTCCCAAATTAAGTGTTTACACCATCGTTCTCCTAAGATTTGTTGGCTAATGCCCTTCGATGATCATTTAGGGAAAGCTTCTAAGATTTATGATAGAACTTGATGTGTGTGTTCATAGGAATCTGAAAGGGCTGTGAGCAGGGAGGAGGGGATTGCTCTAGCAAAGGAGCTTGGATCCTTTTTTCTTGAATGCAGTGCTAAAACCAGAGAGAATGTGGAGAAATGCTTTGAAGAGTTGGCATTGAAGGTATATTTCTACCAGACCAATGTCAAGTAGTAGACCTCGAGAAACCAAACGCCTCGTCCGGTCGTTCGTTCTTAAAAACATCGTCTCTTGTGTTGCAGATAATGGAGGCTCCTAGTCTGATTGAAGAAGGATCCACTGTTGTAAAAAGAAACATTCTGAAGCAGCAAGAATTACAGCCTGCACCAACTGCAAGTTGCTGCCTCTAAAAACTCCAGTACGAAACGTCGATATAGCACGATTCTCCATATCGACAGTTCCTGTACATGTCTCCTACTGCTCCTCCTTGTCATCGAGTTGTTTGTTTGCCTAAATGACTGTAATTAAGAGCTGAAGAAAGAAACAAGAAAAAAAAAAAAAAAAAAAATCAAATATAGTAACCTCCTTTGTTCCTTCCAGTTTTTCTTCCCATCTTTTGGATTGTTATGGCATTGTATTCTACCTATCTATACTAACCAAACTCGGCTTGTATCATATGGGATCAAACACGACTGCTCTCTTCGAACAACTGCTTAAATTTCATGGTTTTCAAACTGGGAATTTGCAGTTCTGGAACAACTCATCACAGATTTGAAAAAGATAACAAGAACCCACTTTGATTCAGGCTTTGTTTTTTGTTCTTAATAATTTTGAAAGAGAGCTTCCTTCACAATGATTTTCTGTCTTTTTGCATTATGTTGAAATGGGTTCCCAGCATAAATAGTGTTGGTGAAAGTGATTGAAATACAAAGACAGAGAGGCAAATGGGGATGAAATTACCAAAATAGACAAGCAACAAATCCACCAAATTGAAACTGCAAGTGCTTGGACCCTTTTTGTTGGAAGGGCAATGACAGGAAACTCCTCCCCCATCCACAATTTTGCTTCATAAAGAAGTGGATGCCTGATGGTTAGCCATATACTGTCCTCTTTTTCAGTTTCACTACCAACCAGCAATTATCTAGTGGTGATTATGGAAGCACATTATTTTCTTTTAGGAGAATCATTTCATGTTTTTGGTCGAACGAAGAAATTAAAGGTTGATCAACAAGCTTCATAAATCAACCAACAATGGGTATTAAGTGAATCAATGTTGAGCTTGAAGTCAATCAATCACATAATTTAATCTTCTACATTAATCAATGAATATCAATTTTTCAAATTTTCAATTATATTTTGCAGCTCTGTTGTAGAATAAACATGTATGACCCACCGCCATGTGAGCTGAGGCAGCTTCCAAACTCGTTCTGGCCTCCGTCCCTGAATCGGCTAGTTCAGTTGGGGCCTGTTAAACCGAAGCTTAACTTACAAAATGAGTAATACCAAAGACTTTTTTTAAGTATTTGAAAACTCATTTCAAACAGATCTCCCTTATCTACAGAAAATACAAACCGTCCCGTATGTATTTTCCTTGGTGGGAGATGCCCCTGAAGCCAGCAGCTACCTTATAACTGCGGCATGCTCACCTCTTGCAGCATGGCCAAGAAGCCTTACAAGTAAGTAATGTTGAAAAGATCCATTCAAGAGGAATGAGACTATATGTAACCGCCCAAATCCACCGCTAGTAGATATTGTCCGTTTTGGCCCGTTACGTATCGCAGTCAGCCTCACGGTTTTAAAACACGTCTATTACGTAGAAGTTTTCATACCCTTATAAGAAATGTTTTGTTCCCATCTCCAAGGGGGTGGATTGTGAGCCCCTTTGGAAGCTTAGCGTCCTGCACACCGCCCGATGTTTGCCCCAAATACCATTTATAACAACCTAAGCCCACCACTAGCAGATATTGTCTTCTTTGGATTTTTCCTTTCGGGATTCCCCTTAAGGTTTTTAAAACACAGTGTTGGCACACCGCCCAGTGTCTGGCTTTGATACCATTTATAACCGTCTAAGCCCACTACTAGCAGATATTATTCTCTTTAGATTTTTCCTTTCGAATTTACTTAAAATGCGGTGTGTCAGCTAGACGTTGCGCTCTCAAGAAGGGAAAGAGGAACGAAACATTACTTATAAGAGTGTGGAAACCTCTATCGCGATGAACTTAGGCTGTTACATCATAGGAATTGCTACTCCTGCACCATGACTGTAAAACAAATGGTTACACGTATAGCAACCTCATTGAATTAAAGATACAATGCTAAAACAACATTCGTACACTTTTGAAGTCAATTATTCCGACTGTTGAAGAAGCCAATGTACATTTTCAAGAACAATGACTCTCTGAGCATCAACAAGGAGGAATAATAACCTAGTTGTTGCAACTAGCAAGTATTTGGTTGATTGGCTTCCCACAATCTATCGACAAGCATTTGACAACGCTTAGATTTCTTATCCAAAAAGATAAAACTTAGACATCGAAGATAACCAGCTACTTACAGTGTCACCTCCAGAATCAACTGATAACGAGACTACCGACTTTGCAGAGTATAGTATTAGAACGGCGAAAATACATATAACGAGAAGCACACTACAAATTGAATCGAAACATTTCCTTTCAGGACGAGGACGCATCAAATTTTCTGAAAAAGATCATTTCGACCTAATCAAGATAGTGAACAATCCAGAAAGATGAACAGAAAACTCTAGCAAGTGGAAAAGAAGAAGTTGAACCTAGAGAGGTTCGTAGGCCATTAAATTCGCCGAGCTGGACGGCATTAGCAAGGTCGCGGAGGTGAGTGGGAGTAACGGAATCGAACTCGATGACACCGTCCTCTTGAAAGAGAGCATTATCGTCCTCGTAACCGCCATTTATAGTTTCTCTGAACTTTTGACTTCGAAGTTGGGCCTAAAGGTCACAAAATTGTCCTCCTCGTTCACCGGAGGCTGAAGTCTGGTGCATACAAAGCACAGACAGGGTCGGAAAAAAAGAATGTTAAAATTGATGGGCATTGGATTTGTTGTGTGTTGGGTATTAAAGTTAGATCCATAAAAAAGGGCAGTTAGTCCACTCCCACTACCTTTTCCTTCTTACCTTTCAATACTCAATCCATCCTCTCTCGCGCTGAACTTATAATTTGGTCTCTCACACGTTTTTTTTTTTTATAGAAGATAGTTAACCAAAATGGTCCAACGCACGAACCCACCTTTTTCTTTTCCTTGCCCACAAATTAGAACCTAAAGTTACAGAGTGTCAATTTGAGTATTACAGAAGAAAGTAGAACATATTGTTGGTCATTTTGAGTAGAATTTGAAGTGATATGAAGTTACCCAAATTAATGAGACATTAAATGGAATGGTTTTGATGAATAATCAAATTCAAACCCCACAGGGGAATTAATTAAATCCCAATTGATGGGGGGTTCAATTTGGTGCATATGATGCGACCTTTGCAACAAGACCCAAAAAAAAAAAAAAAAAAAATCAATCAGTAATGACAATCCACCAGTGACGATGCGGCGGAGAACACAGCCACCGCCGTCCGGTGCCGGTCATCCTCTGGCGCCGGAAGATTAAGGTCCAACTCCAACACATTCCTCTCTTTCTTAATCATCAACTCCTGCAACTGCGGCGTAGCAGTAGCACCTCTACTCGCCACCGACGCCGTAGAGGTCAACGCTCTATGTCTTCTCATATGACCACCAAGTGCCTGCCCAGAAGAAAACTCCGCTCCACAAATGGAACACTCATGAACCTTAGACTTAACGACGTCACCGGCGGCGAAACTCGCCGGTGGTCGGCCGGTGGATAACTGCAAGGAGAGGTGAAATTGAGGGTCGTGGGTTTGAAGAGAATTAGAGATTTTGGGTTTCTTATGGCTAGCTCTATGTCCACCCAAGGCTTGAAAAGAAGGAAAACAACGATCGCAAGTCTTGCACTGATAAGCGAACAGAGATTGATTGTGTTGAACCAAAACAGAGGCGCAATCCCCTGTTCTCCCCTGCGCCAAAAGAATCAAACAATTGGCCAAATCTTGATCTTCTTCTTCTTGCTCTGTAAGCCCCGCCGACGAACTGGAACAATCAGCGCTGGAAGATGAAGCAACAGAGGGAGGCCTGGTGCGTTTGGTTCGCTTTCCCTTGATGAATTGGGCTTGATTTTCATCTGGGGTTTCCGCCATTGATGCAAAGAAAGAGGTCTGATATGGAAAAGGACGAGACAGGAAGTTATATATATAGAACAGAGCAGAAGAAGAAGAAGATGCAATGTAAGTGAGAGGAGGCTAGGAAAGGAGTGAGATTCGGTTGGCTTTGAAGCAAACCCCTCCGCCCATTACTTTTGCCCCACGACTCCTTTCTGTAGGATTAGTTTGCAAGCCTGGAACCACAGAATTTGCGCTATTCCCTTAATCCCCTCATTAATATCATCTCATTTTATGTGATTGGGAGTAACTCTTTTTCAACCCTTCCATCTTCTCATTCTAACCAACCCATTCTAACTATAGAATTTAGGTAATCAAACACGTTTTTAACCATTTCTCAATCGAACCCATATGTCTTAATCATATCAACTAAACTTAGTTTATAACATGTCAAGCCTACCAGTAACCTATATTGTTAAGTTAGATTTCTTTAAAAGAGTATGGAAACCTCTTTCTATAAAAACGTATCTAGATTATGAGCTAGAGTGAGCCATATAAAAAAAAAATCTAATTGAAAGGGAAAGGGAGAGTTATTAAGTATGCCATATGACACCACCCCATGTTTACATGGTCCACCCAATGATTGGACAATTGTAATGTAGAGCAACGTGGGTTGGGTGATTTTTAATTTAATTTCTCTCCTTTTTTTCCGTCAACTCCAGATCATAATTCTTTAAAAAGACACTAAATTCACCAATTATACACTACATCAAGAAATGGGTTGTGGTTATTTTTTAAAAAAGATGCGAAAGTTTCAATCTTTTTTTAGAACAAAACTGGGAGAAAGGGAAAGAGTAGAGAGAAATAAGAGGATTATACTTGGCGTGAGGGCCTTGCGGTGGCCTGCTGCCCATGGCACGTAAGGGTGTGGCGCATCAGCATCACTAAGCAAAGCATCATCCCATTCCATTTCCAACACTTCATTAATATTTTCTCCCATCTAACTTTCAAAATCGTTATGGAACAAAATTCTAATTACATAACTTGTAAATATGGTCCGTTTTGACTCGTTACGTAGCGTCTATTAGAGAGAATTTTTTTCTCTTCAACCGATTTTGAACCTCGTTTATTTTTTATTGACTTTGGTGTGTACTACTACTTGTCCACCACCTTATTGTTTGTGTTCACTACAAATACTTCCAAAAGCAAAATTGAGCATTGAAGAAATGATATAATATTGGGTCTAGGGGAGGTGTGAATTTGGACAAAATATTGCATTATTAAAATTCAAAGCTATGAATTTCATTTTCATTTTGGGACTGTCCATATCTTGGAGTATCAATTTGATAATGATTTGGGTATTGATTGCTCAGTTGTGGATTACCTCTTCTTCTTCATTATTATTATTTTTTAAATTAAATAATTATTCTCAAATTTCATTAATTAATTTAAACAATTTCTAAGATCTTTTTTGGGCTTTTCATAACTTTGTTTCTACTTTCTATTACCCTTTTTATTGTTTTTTTTTTTTTTTGACTTTTTTATATGTAAAAACGTTTAACACGGGTCAAACTTCCAGTTGTCATTCCCCCTCATCCAACTAAATAAATAAAATCACGGACCTAAAACTTTGAATTTTATTTCATTTTGACCCCTATACATTCGTAACATTTTAATTTAGTCCTTCCGTATTTTAAAAATAACTATTTTAAAAATTATGTCAAAAATATACCTAGTTCGAGTCATTTAATAATTAATTTTTTTTAAAAAAATACCAGCAAAGTCTAGCACTAAGTAGGTGTGACTTGTGAGTAGGTCTTGATTAAAATATGTAAATGATGTATTATTGTTGGTTTGATTAGTCTAATATTAATCCAACCTGGCTAAAACTCTAATATTATCTTAATCAATTAGTTAATTAATTAATTAAAATTGTGAAAATGACTAAGTTTCATAATGTTAACAACTTTCAAATTTCTATGTCCTAAATTGTACGTTAAGAACTTAAGATCATCGTGATAGATTGCTTTACATTGCATTATCATGCATACCTAGCTATGCTTAAGACCAATATATATACATATATTTATTGTTGAAAAAACTGATATCGATATTTCTTTTAAGAGTTCGAGTTTTCGTTCTTATTTTGTTAAATTATAAATGTAACAATCATAAACCCAAGCCTATCTGCTAGCAAATATTGTTCTCTTTAAGTTTTCTCTTTAAAATTCGGGATAGATTTTCATTTTTTTTTAAATATAATAATTTTTTATTTTAAAAAAAATTGAAATAATACGACTTATAATTTTATATTATTATTGGTATGCAAAAATTATTATTAATTTTTTAAATAAAGTAACTAGAGATCAATTTATTATTTACTTAATTTTGATTGGTAGGAATTAGGTCAAACTTGCCTAATCCTTCATCCATATATAAAATATTCATTTATTTAATTCTTTTAATATTAATAATCCTTTCCCCTTTTCCCACAAAAACATTATCCTTCAATCTCTTTATTTATATATATATATATATATTCATACAACTTGCTACATTTGATACATTTGAGTTACGAGATATATTATCTTTTCTACTTTATGATTACGTCCTATCGTTTGTCGATTGTTGAAGTTTCCAACTTAGAATATTTTATTTTCAATGGCACTTTAAATATTTACGGGTTGATTATATTAGGAGGAGACAACGTTTGATTTGCTATTCAATATCCCAAAGAGGAGTGAATGAATCCCAAAAATGGTCGATTTGATCAACTCTGTGTGCATAATTCATATTTGGATAGTAGAAACAGAATTCTAAACTGTTGCACACTTCATGATGATTCACTTCCTGCTTCTCGTTCATCAACTGATTTGATATCCAGTTTGATAATCGAATTTCGTATGGCGAACTTGTGATCTCGAGGTTCGACAACCCGAAATGATTGTAGGAGGGAACGTCCCTTTCATTTTGGTCATGCCTCAATGAGAGCTTGTCCTGTTTCCCATGTTTTACTTTGCAGGCTGTAAAAGAAACTAATTAAAGCAACTGAATGTGGTTGATATAGATATCAAGAACCAACGCAGATTTTTCCATGAACCTTCTAGGTGAATGGGGAACTTTTTTCTCAAGTGGCTTCTCCAGTAGTTCTTGATCTCGTTATCAGTTCTTCCTGGAAGCCATCGTGCAATTCTCGACCATCTATAAGAACATATATTTGGATAATGATGCTGATAGATCAATAAAGTTCCAAAATTTCCAGCACCCAGATGTTATTTTAGTTCATACTTGTTACCCCATTTCTTATGAAGTTTCAGAATGATTTCTTCTTCCTCGATGCTTATGCGATCACATTTAAGATTGGGGCGGAGATAGTTGAGCCATCTGAATCTACAGCTCTTCCCACTTCTTTCAAGTCCTGCAATGTTTGAATATGAACATATAAACAAGTCTTGACATGAAACTTTATAAAGTCAACAATATCATAGTATTATGTTCAAGTCATACCGGAAGCTTTTGCGATCGAGTCCCATTTTCTCTCTCCCATGCGATTTACAAACATGGTGAGCTGCCTATCTTCATGTTCGAGCCAAGGTCCTCTACGCTGTATCTCAGTGTGAAGGGCTGAATGAGTAGCCATTTCTGATCATAACTCAAAGCTCTTAAGTTGAATTTATAGAGGAAAAGTAGTGGAAAAAGTACAGGGAAGAACATTTGCTCTGGAATGAAAAGGGAAGGTGACCAGAAAATCCAAGGTGGATCAATTGATAAGACTCCAATTCCAAGACCTACCCCACCATTCACCATTTGGATCGTGTGAACCTGTTCTGATACCATACCCAATTTGGGCATTCAAGTAAGAACGCAGTTTCATCATCACTTTTTGCATTATCTTGAGATTGTTTAGAATATCCACAATTCAGATATTGATGTATTAAGTAAGCAAGAGATGAATATTGAAAGATGGAACCAAACCGAATCTAACCATCTTAATATCGACTCAATTGGAAGAATTGTCTTATGTATGACGACACGTGCCCAGTAACCCCTGCACGTGTCATTTATGTTTTATATGATATATGAAGACATGATTATGTTTTATGAAGTGATACGATAATGTTACATGATGACGTTATATGATGATGATGATAATGTATGATAATACAACGATGAAAGATATATGATGATAAGATAACTTTATATGACGTTATTCCATATTAAGATGATGTGCATGTGTCAAATGTCATGATGCATTATGACAATGATTTTTCTAGGATGGACCCTAGTTAATGCTACTCGGGTAAGTATAGAAACTATGTTACTAAGTTTGAAGATCGTCAAACTACAACCTTATTTGCAATTATCCCTTTATCATCAACATGGTTTGGCTCTGTGTTTCAGAAAGGAGAGTAACAAAACGGTTTATGGAGGGCAGAGGCTGTTTTTACATGAGAGAATTCAGAAAGATGGGGAAGGAGATTATTTGGAGGCAGTTGAGTTGGATAAGTAGCCACTCACGGAGCTAGCTCAAATTGCAGCAGCTTCATGCAACTCTTTATCCATTACATTACAACTGCTACGCCTACCGATCTATAAATGACTTGTTCATCAGGTTCACCGCATCATCCATAAACTGCACACCAAAGGAAAACCAAATATGAATTTAGGAGCAACAATGAGCGCAAAACTGCAGCTCAGATTCCTTAACGTCTTGAGCCTAAAAAATCTTCTGCGTTCATAATTTTACACTCCAAGAATATGTTTTTCCATTTTTGAATTTCCCCTCAAGGTTTTTAAAATGCATCTATTAGAGAGAGGTTTCCACGTGCTTCGATCTTCTCCCCAACCGGTGTGGGATCTCACAGAGTCCCACATTGATTGGAGAAGAGAGCAAGTGCCAGCAAGGACGCTAAGCCCCAAGGGGGATGGATTGTGAGATCCCACATCGGTTGAATAGGGGAACAAAGCGTTCTTTATAAGGGTGTGGAAACCTTTCTCTAGCAGGCGCGTTTTGAAAACCTTGAGGGAAAGTCTGAGAGATAAAGCCCAAAGAGGACAATATCTGCTAGCGGTGGTAGGCTTGGGCTGTTATCTATGGGTCATGGCTCACTCTTGTGATATCACTAATTCTTGAGGAGGTTTTGTCTACCCAAAGCCAGCTCCACATTTAGTTGCAAAGGGGAACAAAGCATTCTTTTTAAGAGTGTGAAAACCTCTCTTTGGCAGACGTGTTTTAAAAACTTTGAAGGGAAGCCCAAGAGAGAAAACTCAAAGAAGACAATATATGCTAACAGTGGGCTTGAGCCGTTACATATTGGTCATGGCTCATTCTTATGGTATCACTAATTCTTGAGTATGTTTTTCCTACCCAAGGCCAGCTCCACGTTCGGGCTAGTGACGATAATGTTTTTTCGAAAGTAAAATCAATCTGTATACTTCCAACAACCTTTATGAAACACAGATATGCAGAGTTATGTGAATTACCTTTCCAAGTAATTTAAGCTCTCTACCAACGGGCTCGAGAAACTTAAGATCGACATCAATGGGCCATACCTGTCCACATGTGGCATAATAAGACCAAAATACACAGCAAAAGCAGTTCTTATAAACTCAAAGTCACGATTTAGTTTAGCAGTGATAAAGGCAATGCTAATGGCATCCACCCTATAATTAAAGTTACTACTAATTAGAGATTACACTATAGAAACTCCTTAACTACAACAACTACCCATCCCTTGACACTGCCTACCTGTCACCTATTTGTGAGATCTCACATCGGTTGGAGTGGGGAACGAAGCATTCCTTATAAGGGTGTGGAAACTTCTCCCTAACAGACACGTTTTAAAAACCGTGAGGCTAACGACGATACATAATGGACCAAAACGAACAATATCTGCTAGCGGTGGGCTTAGGCTATTACAAATGGTATTAGAGCCAGTAACCGAGCGGTGTGCCAGTGAGGATGCTGGACTCCCAACAGGAGTGGATTGTGAGATCCCACAACGGTTGGAGAGGAGAACAAAACATTCCTTAAAGGATGGAAACCTCTCCCTAGCGGAGGCGTTTTAAAAACCATGAAGCTAACAAATATGTAACGGGCCAAAAAAGACAATATCTGCTAGTGGTGGACTTAGACTGTTACACTATTGTAAATGTGGAGTTGGGAGGCCTATAATATTCTTCATCTCTCTCATCTCAGGGACAGCTAGGGATTACCAATCAATAACTGAGATTCTTCGGAGTTTTCTCGACTCAGACTTGTCGTTTACATTTTCACTGAGAAAACAAAGCATTGTATTCATAACAATGCCCATTCCACCACACTACAAACATGGCCTCCTCAACCCCTCCATCTCCTCCCACCTTCTAACATTCGAACACTAACCAACCATTAACAAAACTCAGCTTGGCTATAAAGTTAAATCTGGTAAATAATGGAGCCATGATCATGTGACAGAGAAAAGACAGGTAAGAGTCATTGCTAAGATTCTGAGATAACATGCTTCGCAGTGGATAACTTGTTATATCAGGATAGAAGATTCTGAGTGTGTTAAGCATAATTTTTTTTCTTCCTTTCGTTACACATCAAAAAAGCTTTTCTAAATTTCGAAACCACTGAAAAACATGTTGGGAAGGAACATTTAATTGGTAATTCTTCCAAACAGCTAAAAGAAAAGGCGTTTCAATAGCCTCAAAAGTCATAAACACCATCAGGTTGCCACTAAAGGAGTTAACATAATCAATTCAGTCAAATTCAAACACAAAATTCGAGTATGAAAAACCAAGAAATCCTCTAGAAATCAAAATCCTAGTAATCCAAACAAATCAAACAAGGATACCTTGAGACCAAGTAGTTTGACAGGTGCAGTCTGTCCAGGCACAATACAATCCGGCCCAGCCGATTCTAAGATAGCATCCATAGCCAACCCACTTCCAATCGGATCAGGATGCTGCAAAAAGAGAGAAAGATTTTCCCCAAAACCAACAAAAGAATCAAACAAAACCCAGAAAGAGAGATTAAAAAAAAAAAACAACAGAAGAACAAAGATAATGAGAGAGCTCGCCTTCATTACAGAGATGGCGTAATTGGAAAAGGGGGATTGGGCAATGCGGAGCACAGGAGCATGGTGGATTTTCGGAGTGGGTTTGGCAGCAGCCCTCCATGGGGCGTCCTTTAAAACCGGTGTTCTACCGGCGGCCCCTTTCTTAGACATATTTCCTCGCCGGAGCTGGTGGGATTCTTCTAGAACTCAAAAATCTGGATGGGGGTGAGATGGGTGAAAGAGAAAAGACGCGGATAATCGAGAAGAAATGGATGGAGTGCAGAGAAGACGAAGAGGGAGGCAAAGGATTATTAGAAAGTATCAGCCGCGTTTGTGAGCCTTAAACCCCCCATGTGATGGATAGGTATATCCATGGACGCAAAGGTCGCCGCCAAAATTCATCACCAAACCCCTAGGTGGATGAAAATTAAATACCAGGAAAATAAAGGGGCAATTTGCAAATTGCTCATTTTGTTTTCAGCTTTTTCTTCTTTTTTTATTTATTTTTAAATGCCATGTCGGCGATAATAATGTAATACTCTTCAAATTGTAGAAACGTCACCTCTTTCGATCGATGACCCTCCTGCACCACTACTAGGAAGGGTGCAGTCGAGGTTTGCTAGTTTTCCAAAGGGACGAACAAATTCGTGTGAGACAAGTGGTTCATGTTTGGGCTCGGCCTCCACCAATTCAGTTGAACCAGTTCACAAATTTTGATTTAGTCACAAGTCACTTTTTCTTGTCTTAATTAAATCTCTAAGGTTACATTAAGTTTTTTAAAATTTTGGATGCATGCACTTACAAACTCCGTAGTTTATATGATTATGATGTATGATAAAGCATGATTGAAAACTATAACGGGACCCATCTAATGATAATATAGTTGTAGTGATGAAAAATGATTTTGTAGTAATTACACGTTATGTGCTTAAATAATTAGCCACCACGTTCGTTGAAATAAGAGATTCAAATCATCCTATGAAGTAGACTTCAATTTTATTGTCTATGATCTCTGAGAACAGGCCACCAATGTACACATATGGTCCTTGTGCTGACTTTTTAGAACATCCTTCAGAGTCATACATGTATCAAATATTAAGTATTGAATCTACTCAATGCATGTACTATCATTACAGTGATGCATGAATAATCTAATGCATATATCTACTAAATGAATCAAAGTCTCGTGACTATTTAATTATTAACCAAGCACCGATCAATGAAGAGGGTTCTCGTGCCTTACATCCTCCATTATTGGGGCTACTTGATTAACGGGTCCTTTTCTTGTGGGGAAGAGAAGTTTAATTCCAAAGCCACCTTTTTTTTAATTTCCCTAATGTTTTTTTTTTTCATTCTATTGCACAAAAATTGTCCAAAAAGTTATCTAAATCGTCAATTTATAATATGCATCATGTCTTGTTATTTTCAACCAACCATATCCATAAATTTGACTTCACACCTAAATTGTTTCATTTACTTTTCTCGTGTTTCAATTTTAATCATGATAACCAAAGTTCTCGAGTATTTTATATCTCAATCCCGTGTTGTTTTTATCGACGTATTCTTAAAATGAGACAAAATAATTTAAAGGTATAATTTAATTTTTTTTAAAACCAAATTTAATGAGAGAAAAAAAAATATTTTGTAAGGGTTTGAATTGGAATCTCTCCTAAATTTTCATTAAAAAAAAAAAAAAACTAAAATACCCGTTTGGTTTAAATGACTAAAATACCCTTACACTACTCACTGTTTGGTTTAAATGACTAAAATACCCTTACACTATTCTCGTATGTGGTTTAAATGACTAAAATACCCTTACACTAATCCCTATTTCGTTTAAGATGAAAATGGATATGAGCAGTAAGATTTTCTCTACTAACTTGTAAGGTTTAAACAATGATACATAGTGTGGATAAAAGTCCCTAAGCAGTTTGACTTTTCGCCACCGCACTGTTCGTCGGAGCCGCCATTTGCACCTCCACCTCCTCACCTGAATCCTCCCTGAACTTCTGGTAAATATCGCCCTTATAAAACTTCCATGTCCGAACCACCAAGATCAACGAAACAAACGCCCCTAAAACAGTAGCCGCCGTGATTATAAGAAACGCCTTTCTGTAACATTCCACTCCCAAGCAATTCAAATCCTCCCCAATATTTCGCCGCCGCCCCGCCGCCTCCATCTGCCGCGTTGCCTCTCTGTCGTACAAATGTCCGGCCACTCTCACGTTCAGTATATACGCTCCAATCGGGCTCGCCACTCCCCCCAAGTTGTACAGAGTTGCGTAGTACTTCAGCCCGAAAATTTCCGATATGATTGCGAAAATCAACGGCCACTGTGCGCCGAAGCAGAATCCGATGATAATTGAAGAAAAATAGAGCGAATTTGGAACTCCGAATGCGATTAGAAGATGACCGACGCAGGATAGAATCATTGTCACGAAGAAAATTAAAGGACGTGGGACTTTGTATTTTTTCCAGAGAAATTCCGACAAGAATCCGGCGACTACACGGCCGAGGTAATTCCATATGCTGACGAGAGAGATGAATGTGGTGGTGCTCTGAGATGGGTATCTCAAAGACTCTCCGATTTGACCCAAATTGTCGATCGCCGTCAATGTTCCACCGACGCCGCAGATGGTGGCGATGAAGAGAATTATCATATCTATACTGAAAACAGCTTGCAGAATTGTGTAGTCCTCTCCTCTGTTTGGGGGTTTGAATGTGTTTTCAAAGCAGGAACCCGACGGAGGACTCGGCGGCGCCACCGGAGCCGCCGAGGTCAGTGGCGGCGGCTGTGGTTGAGATGCTAGCTCTAATTGCGAAATTGGGCTTTCGATTTTAGTCTTCCAAACACTCAATTCCTCTCTGTAAACGATGGCCAGAGGAAGTAAAAGCAGAGCAATGACAACAATGGCACTTCCGGCGTATTCCATTTGATGAAATTTCAGGCGATTTTGCAGAATAATCAAAACCATTAACGACCCAGCAAGGCCAAGAGAAATATAAAGGATATGGAAGAAGACTCTGAGCTCATTCGGCTGCCGGAGATCCTTAATGAGTCGAACGAAACGGAGGAAAGTAACAGAGACGGCGGCCGGAAGCCAAGCGATTAAAAGGATGAGAGATTTGGAATTGTTGCCATAAAAGGCATGGTAAAGCTGGGTCAAAATGGCGCCGCTCAACCCGACGAAGCCCTTCAAAAGGCCCAAAACGCTGCCGCGACTTTCCGGGAAGTTTTTGACGCTGGTGACGAGAGCCCCTGTGTTTGCGAACGTCTGAGAATTAGCTCCGATGCAAATGTAGAGACACATATGCCAGATTTGGGGCTTTGGGATCCGGCTTGTTACAGCCATCCAAATCATGGTATAGCCGAAGAGATTCATGACGGCGCCGATCAGGAGAACGACCCAGGGCGGCGCGACCTCGTTGATGAGACCGCCAATAACGCCGACGTTGCCGCCTAAATCCTTGAAGAAGCTAAGCAAATTAAGGGTTGTTTGGTCGTAGCCTAAGGATGATTTGATATCGGAGGAGTAGAGGCCGAACATGTAAGTGGCGCCGGAGACGGACATGATGAGAATGGAAGCGAAGACGGAGAACCAGCGGCCGAGAAGGAACTGGTACCAGATGGGGTGGACGGTGGAGGGATTAGAGGCGGCCATGTTTTCCGGCGAGCAATTAGGAGGCTGTGTTCTTGAATATGTAGTGTCAGTGGGTGAGAGTGTATAAATACATATTTAAGGAGGTGGGGTTTCATTGAAATGGAGAATTGGATTTTTATCTCTGTTTTTTGCTCTGTTTTTGCTGCTCTCTCTGCCACTTATCTTACGTTGGATGGTTGGTTGGACAAGAATGGGAGACCCACATGACCAACATTGCAATCGACCAAAGCACGATTAAATTGTAACCCTATCTTCTTGGAGTAAATATTTAATATCTCGATTTGGATTAAGTTGATCAGGTTGGTCGAGTTCACAGCCTGAATGAACCAACTCGACCACTAAATAAATGACTTCTTTTTTATTGATAAAGACAATTAACCTATTTTATCGAGTTGCAGTAACTATTTAGTGGTATATACACCTATCGGGGAGGAAGATACGAGAAGAAAAATACAAAATTTGAAGTATATAATATATGATTAAGGATATTGAAGAAAAGATTTGAGGGTACAATAATACATTAATATATTTTCATATTTTGTGGTATATTTAAGTCCACTCGTTATTTCATTTTCCTAGGAATAACTTATAATATTATTTATGTCTCATTTCATTGTAACCATGTGCTTCATACCCTTTTGTTTTGATTCATCCTTTCTGGTCCATAAATTTTTACCCACTTCTTCTTTTGTTTTGTTCTGTTCTAGATGAGATCGTGAGACGAGACGATCTCTATTCTCGTCTTTTATTTCGATTTTTATCCCTGTAGTTTTATAAATTTGTTCTTGTAAGGATTCGAATGAGAGACAAACACGAGACTGGGTGAGGTGGATAGAGGATTTGGGCGTCGTCAGAGGTAGAGACAATGATAGAGAATATAATTCCTATTTTCGATCTCGTTTAGCTAGTGGAGAGAAATCTCTCCATATCTCGTTTTAGATGGCGAAAAAAAGTGCATGAGAGTACTATCAGACGCACAATGCTAGGTTAACTACAGACACACATGTGAAGCCACTTTCCATTTGGCAATAATGTAGAACCAAGAAGAGTTAAAACCGCCCACTTCTAAATCGAGTGGGTGAACACGCTTCTAAATGCAAAGGAGTTCTTATCATCTAACTCCCTAATCTAATGCGACATCAACTTCAGGCCACATGGAACTGTGCTCAAGGTTGGCTAATCGTACACAGCATGCTCAAAGACTATTTTGGAAGGCACATGAGTCTGAACCCCTTGTTAAATGTGAGATGGAGAGGAAGAAGAGAAGTGTGGGAACGAGCGTGGTATAAGAAATGGATGATAGAAGCTAAACTAAAAAAAGGGTATTTCAAGATGAGTCATTTCGTTCAATAAAAAGCGTCATTAAATTTGTAACAAACGATTCAAGATTGCACGTTTAGCTCATTGGACGATGACCCTCTTCGGGGCAACACTCCAAGTCGATGTCTTGCTCCATTCGAGCCCGAGGGCTTAATGAGGATTAACGCTGGGCAATAGTAGGGGAGGTTTTGCACAAGCTAGGAGTGTACTGGAAACTTGTTACAAGCATAATTTGCACGATTCTGTCCCATAAGCATACAAAGATAACTTGTTACAAGCATCAATAAGACAAGGAGGAGGAGCAGCAGCCCATCTAACCTGAAACAGCAAGCTATACATAGGCTAACTAAAGCATTTTCCACTTTAGATTTATCACATTATGCCCATCCCATCAACAACTTTCGCACTCCGTCCTCGATCTTGTTCCTGGGAATCGAAGACTCGACTCCTTCATCAAGCATGACTCTGTATACTTCCCATTCTCGACCTCCGATCAAATGGCGTCTGATTTCTGCCTGGAAGATCGATCACATTCTAGTTAAGCTTTGAAATCAAATATAGTATACCAAAAGCAAAAATTTGCCCATGAAGTAACCCAGATGCATCACCAAAATTAAATTTGTAAAGCTATATCTCAGACTTTGAATATTCAGTTTGGACTTGAGAAGTTCTGGACTTGTTGGAATATATCACAGAGGTAGTATTCTTTTCATATGAGTCAGCTACTTCTTAATCATTCGGAAACGAACTTTGCAAGGATGACATCAAAAGGATCAGCAAATTATTGTAAGAAGATCGGGACGTACCAAAAAAACACCGATGTCGAGCAATTTGAGAGCAAGGGTGATGTCATGGAACACGAGAGGTCGACCCTTGCCAGATAACTCTGTGGGGTTTGCCACCAAGAGTTCTGTGTCGGGACCTCTGCTCAAGATAGCTACTCTGAGGGGACGAATCAGTTCCATCCGCAACCGAGTTGACAATGCATTCTGCTTGCTTGGGTCTGTAATCTTCTTTCCATCAGCTTGCATGATGAACAAGTCAATCTCACAGCTTCTCGTCTGCTTCTTATTAAAGCGTCCATATGAGATCTGGCTACAGGATTGAGTTTAAATATTGATAACAGAACCTGAACTGATATGCAGTGCAAGGAAACATTTTAAATTGACCTTCATCATGAAAAACGAAACGGCGAAAGGATTCGTACCCAACAGATTTGTGTGCCCATATTTCAAATAACTATGGCTATTCAATGATTTAATGTTTATGTACCTGAATGTTGTAGTCTTTAAGCGTCCTCATAATGTCGTAAATAAGACCCTTGTGATCTTGACAGACAATTTGGACGAGTGTGTGAGAAGGACTGAGCGAATTGTCTAATGTAACAGAGACATCTTTATGAACTAATGATCTGCCTTGTGAATTTTCATTCAACTCCAAGCTACATGATTCTTCTGCAATTTCAGAGGGAAGAGAGGATGCCTGTGAGCATAACATAACTTCGGCGTCGACCATCTCTATTTCACAGCTTATCATTGCATCTCCCAAGACATGTTTCAAGTGGTCGCACGTGTCCTGCTGTCTCTTCGTTGTGTGCATGAGATCCCTAATGGACAAACAAAAATGAAAATATGTTATGTACAACCTCTATGGGTTCCCTTATACTGCTGCTGAAATAACAAAGTGTTCCACCACTCAAGAACTTTCAAACCAAACACCTTCCACCCAACTGCTTGCAGGTAAAGAAAAAGAGACGCGAGACAGCAACGAGGTAAAAAGGAAGCTCACTCAAGAAGAGCTGACCATACAAGAGTTTTGACCATTTAACGTACAACGAAAGAATTGTGAGATCCCACATCGGTTGGGGAGGAGAATTGTGAAACCTCTACCTAGCAGATGCGTTTTAAAAACCTCGAAGGAAGTTTAAAAAGAAAAGTCCAAAGAGAACAATATCTACTAGTGTTGGGCTTGGGCTGTGAAAATGGTATTAGAGGCAGACACCGAGCAATGTGCCAGCAAGGAAGTTGGGCCTCAAAGGGAAGTGGATTGGGAGGTCCCACATCGATTGGAGAAGGGAACGAGTATCGGTGAGGACGCTGGGCCCTGAAAGGGGGTGGATTGTGAGATCCCACATTGGTTGAGGAGAAGAACGAAGCATTTTTTATAAGGGTGTGGAAACCTCTCCCTAAAAAACGCGTTTTAAGGGAAAGTCCAAAGAAAACAATATTTGCTAGCAGTGGGATTGGACCGTGACGTAACAAGAACACCCTACAAACACCACTGCCGAGGCATACTACTAGGATAGCCCTCCACTTCCTTTTTCCTTGCGGATAGCCTCTTGAACAAGTGAACTACTTGAACTATTTATGCAAGTTATACTACTCTAGCCCTCATGAAACAAAGAATCCGTTCCAAACAGGTCAAAAGGAATTCATTCATTGAGAAATACAAAAAACACACAATGCAGATAAACAAAGCTCAATCTTGAACCTGGAGTCAATGATGAAAAACAGATCCATCACTTTTCCATCTGGAGTGGTTGACACTTTCACTTTCTCTATAAGAATCTCGAGCTCGCAAAGAACCCATGTTACATCTACAAACAAACCACTCGCTCCAAATTAGACACAAATATGGCAAGCAACACAAAAGGGAACCTACAAAGAAGACAAGAACAACAATATCCCCACGCTTAGCTCTCTTTTTCCTTCTTCAGGGGAGGGGGGTCAGGTCAATATTTAAGCAACAAACTCCCAATTGATCAGTTCAATCATGTAATCAACATACAATCGAAATAACGGGGAGGAAATTACAAACCGTGTAACAGCCCTCTTCTGTCATGGCAACAAAACTTCAAAAGAAACATATCAGGGGGCTTTGAGGATTGCGGTTCCGGGCGGAAATAAGAAAGAGTCGAAGCTGAGGAACAAGAAGGGCAAACCTCAATCAACCTCTGTTTCAATAATCCCCACTTCGTCGACGATTTTCCCGTCACCCAAAACACTATGTAGCACCATTTTCCGTCGGTCGTAACATCTTCAACACAGTATTGACGAAAGCAATCACATCACTAATTCAAACAAATCAAATCTAAAAAAGAAAACCCAAATCGCCCACAACCCGTTTGATTTAAACCCCGAAAACGAAAACCCAATCACGATATCTGAAATCAAAGCAGAGAAGTTATTGAACGATTCACTCACCTCCTCTGACAATGCTTAGACCAAAGAAGAGAAGTATGCGGCACAAGTCACAGCCTAACCCAGTTTTATCGGGGCAATTGACAGTGATGACGGTAGGCTCATCGTCTTTCTCCGACGTCCTCACAAGCACGACATCGTCGTGCAAAATACCCATATCTTCGTTTCTTCGTCTTCCTCGTCGGTCGTGCTGTGAGATTCAGAGTTTTCCGATGGGTTGCCAGAAAAATTCAGAGAACGCATTAATCCAGAATTTTTATTACTGTTCACTTGTTCATTTTTACTAAAATACCCTTCACAATTCCAAAAATTCCCTCTTGTTCGAAAAATCTATAAAAAAAAAAAAAAAAAAAAAAAA
>NW_019272041.1:3342088-3361978 GCF_002738345.1 Cucurbita maxima
TATAAAAAAAAAAAAAAAAAAAAAGAAGCTCTTGCAATATTATTTTATTTTCAATTAATTAATTGGTGAAATTACCATTTAGCCAATTAAATTCATTTTTATATTTAATAAATATTGACTCAATGAAGTGGTCTTTTATATTTAGTTGAACAAAAAAATATTAAAAATTAGTAATTTTTGTATAAAAAAATTCTAATTTTTTAAATTCTAGATATTAAATTTTAATTTTCTTTAAATAATGGGATCAAATTTATAATATAATATAATTAATTCCTACTTTCCCAATTTAAGATAAAATTATTAAAATAATTCCAATTTTTAGGAAAAGTATTTTTAAAAATTCTTAGGCGAGGGGTGCATTTTAGTAAATAAATAAATAAAATAAAAATAGGAAAATGTAAGATTTTTTTTAAAGAACACGTGGAAATATGGATTAACATTTCTAAATTAATTTTTTAAAATCTAGAAACAAAATTGTATGACAGTCATGCCAATAAAAATAGGAAGTGTTTTGACTTTTGACCATTTTATGAACGAAATTTTGTCTTTACTGCTCAAGTCCACTAGATATTATTCGATTTGGTTCGTAATCGTCAACCTCATGGTTTAAGACACGTCTACTAGGAAGAGATTTCTACACCCTTATGAAGAATGTTTTGTTTTGTGATTGATGTAAGATCTCACAATCCACTCCCTTGGGAAGTCAGCATCTTTGTTGGCACACCGCCTGGTGTCTGACTTTGATACCATTTGTAGCTGTCTTGGCTTTGATATTATTGTCCGTTTTGGCTTGTTACGAATTGTGGTCAGCCTCATGGTTTTAAAACGTGTTTACTGTGAAGAAGGTTAACCCTACTTCGAACAGTGTCTCGCACCGTTTGATAAGTGACTTAGATACCATTTGTAATAACTCAAGCTCAAAGCTAATAGATATTATCTACTTTGACCCATCGCTGTCAACCTCACAATTTTTAAAAAAATTACTAACGTTCAATCTTGGTAATAATCTCGACGATCTTAAACCTTAAAAATCTTTTTCTTATAAAAAGGTGAAAGGGCAAATTGGTAATTTACTCTAAATAAATGACGAGGGCTTATGGATGCAACTTCCAAATTCTTGGTGGAGATGCCTTCTTTTTTTCCTAATCAATTGTGTTTTTATACTTTTAAAAAAATGTCTTTTCTTTCTACCAATTATTTATTTATTTATTTATTTTTCAACCCTTTATAGCACATGCTCTTATATATATATATATATATATATATATATATATATTTCTTTTCCCACAAATAAGTAAAGTTTTAATCAAAGTTTTTAATTCCCATTTGTTGATGGAATGATTTGATAAGTTATTGTCTTTTTGTGTTTTATTTGTATTTTTCAATTTTTTTGAAATTTTTTAAATATTCCTTATTTATTATATATGGGTGACATTAAATATTTTGTCTTTTATATTTTTCTCGATACGATTTTCTACATTGAGTAATGTTTTTTAGTTATTTTTTACGAACATGTTAAATTATTTAGATTATACTAATAATTATAGATTATTTTCAGGAAGGATTCATTTTAAAAAACTCTTTCTGATATACATGAATGAACGTCGATGGTCAAATTGACGAAATTGGACTGTTTTAAAATTCTTCCAAAAGCAATTATTTTGCAAAAGACAAAGTGTAATGGAAACAAGGTGTAAGCTCAATAATTCAATTATTAAATACAAATAATAATAAAAAAGAGTCCTAAAAGTATGAATGAGAAAAGGAAGAATCACATTCCATTGACATTGGATAAGAATCTCCTCACCAACTTGACTCTTGTTGGATTCCCACTGATGCCTCTAAATTAAAGCATTTTATATGAGAAGATGAACTAAATTAACACTATGTTTGGCATATTTATAACCAAATATATTGAATCAATTCATAAACATCGAATATCGTCGCTCGTGCAAAAGCCTCGAGACAGGTATTCAATCTAATACTGTTGAATTTGATTTCGAAGGAGCCGAGGAAAAGGTATGTAGATGTAATGAGAGGGTTAAGACGACGTGGGTCTGTATTAATGAGCTGATCAGTGCTCAAACATGGTTGTCCACAATCTCTCTATCCATGCTTGTCATTATCATCACAAAGAGGTTTGAATGGAAGATGCCTCTTCCTAAACTCAAAAGTCATTTCGTGTAGATCAAAGGGGCTTAATCCCCTTTTCTTTTTCTCGAAATTATAAAAACATATTAAGATTGCAACCCTAAATGCAAATTTATGTGGGTGAAGTCAATTTTTATTCACCTAAATATAGAGATGGGTTAGATTCTTCTCTACGCTCCAACCAATCAAGTTACATTGAAAAGGGTATAAAAATTGAAACTTTATTAGAGCTTTATACCATATGTACTTGGAATATTCAAATATGTGTATATGTTTTGTATTTAGGACTAAGATAGATGCTTTTAGAGGGTATCCACTTGGAAGAAAGAGATAGACCAAGAAAATGAGGCTCTTGTGGCTCTAATTTGAATCTAAAAGGTTGCTTTCCTTGCCACCACTTGGCCAAGTGCTATCCCAAATGGTGCTCAATTTTGTTTTCAATTCATCCCTTATAAAAAATAAAATAAAATAAATAACGGGTCAAAGATCTATTAGACATAAATCTCAAGTTCGAAACAATTAACAAAAGTGACCTTTCACAAACTCTGAAGATGATGTGCAGAGTATTAGTAGAATTAGATTAATCATGTCAACAAATCAAATTTACTAATTTGAGAGTCGAATCCCATGTGTCAACAACAAACTCGTGTTAGTAAATTAATCGACGACATATGTTCGGACACGTTGAAAAGGTGGGTTTCGATTTTGAAGATGTTGAATAATTGAATGCAAAATTCAAAGTTGTATGGTAGAATATTGAAAATGGTCCATAATTTGGGTATAAAGGAAATGATAGGATCTTGAATTGAAGCTTCTTTTTCTAAGTCTAGAAAGAAGTGGGAAAATGGAGGGTATTAAAAGTGGGTTTTTTTTCTTTATCAGACAAAGACAAAGCTGCCATTCCATCTTTTCTCACCACACTTCATTCTACTATTTAGTTTCAAAAAAGAAAGCAAAAATCATTCCACGTGTTGCAATTTGTCTCTCAAAAGGGTTCAATAATCCACCTCATGTTCCTATGTTATTGTACTCAAAAGTTCGGTTAATATATACGCGCACACACAAGTTCCATGGTATGATACAAAACAATACCCTAGAACAAATCCATGAAAGTATCATGAACACGACAATGTTCATTAAGCTTGTGAAGACCTGCTCTAAATGAAGTAGAGAATTACCATTTAAATGAAGAATGAGGGAGGGAACGAGAAAGATGTCTACCCACTAACTAAACGAGGCCGAGACCAGATCCTAGAGAGCCCGAGAGACATGTCATAATTCATATGTTCTTGTTTCATAGTGCAGTTAAGATGATAAGATCCAATTACCTCTTATCATGATTTGTCATGCAGCCATGCTTCCAACTTCCTTCATTACAGAAGTTTCACTTTCACCACTGGATTTCTACTTCTACAGCTGGCTAGAAGCTTAGAACAATATGCTGTTCAAGTATTTGTCCCCACTATAGTTAAAACACCTGTTTCCTTTCCCATTCTGGAATCCAAAGGCCAAATTTTGTCAGATATTAGAATGGTGAACATAATTCGTCAATGGGCCATGCGTACATTTAAAGGACAGAGGCAACACTATCTTAGTAAGCTTGCTCCAAGAACTTCACAACGTAAGGCAGACAAGGAAGTTAAAAGTTCTTTTGGGAACAAAAAAGTTTAAGGCATCAGTGAATTAAACCATGGTCTACGCCAATTTCATCTGTTTCTTACCAGAGATTCCACAAGCATTGATTAACTACAAACCAGGAAACATATTCCAGCCATCCAGCTAAATTATTCAGAAAGTATGCACTGACAAAATGGAACTGTATTGATGGGTATTAGTGATGAGAGTTTAAGATATTCTTTTATCTGACCGATTGAAGTCATAGCTTCCTTTAATCGACATTGACAGCGTCCACTGCTTTCAGGGCCACAGAGATCTGCTGGTCTTGCTGACATGTATGTACGACAGAAGTCTCCAAATTCAGTCTTGCTTTGCATCCACCGCATCAACGGCTTTTGGAGGTGGGTGCTGCTGACCAGCTAGAGGTTCTAACTCCTCCTGTTAAGATTCAGAAAAAGCTTGCTTCAAGAAGCCAGAGGAGCAAACGTTAAGAATTTAAACCGCTAGAGGATGTGTAGTGTTGAACACCCACATATCTGCTGTTAAGAACTCTGACATACGAAAATACCAAAATACAAGCAAATATAAATGAACATTTTATTTTACACCTGTAATAGTTCGAACCCACCGCTAGCAGATATTGTCTACTTCAGCCTATTACGTATTACCGTCAGCCTCACGATTTTTAACACGTCTGCTAGGAAGAGGTTTCTACACCCTTATAAGGAATGTTTCGTTCCCCTCTCCAATCGATGTGGGATCTCACAACACCAAAATGAGAACACATTGTTTTATCCTTATTCTCAGGGTTGCATGCAATGTCTTCTGTAGCTTGAGTGTATATTCTCAGGGTTGTATGCAATGTCTTCTGTAGCTTGAGTGTATACATGATGCATAATGATTTTGGACCATTATATCTCTTTCAGTTTAAGGTAGAGAAAATTGGCGGGGAAGAAAAATCAATGAATGCCATCAGATTTAAAAGAAGCCATTAATTTATTCGCTTCAAAACTAAGAAACAGCGATTCCTGCAGGTCCTAAAACCCTTTGCCAATATTTTAAAAGGCTAAAGATATGTTGAAGTTTTTAGCTTCTTGTTGGAGAGGTGAGGCGTCAGCCATTGTTTCAAGTAAAAAAATTATACAAATCTGATCAAAATACTATTAGAAGTATTATTGGAATGTTAAGGGCATATAAATATTTAGCAAGGGAGTTTGTTAAGCTATTTGGTTATAAATAGAGGGAGTGGAGAAGGAGGGAGCCAGACAATTGTTTAGTGGCTTATGGCTTGAGTAATTTCTCACCACGGAGCCAGACAAAATTAGAAAATTGCCACGAGGCAAGCCCTGAGGCACAAGCCTCAAAAAACGTTCTAAGACATTGTCTCTTGTACTCTTTTCCAAAAACTTCCTTAGAACTTGAGGACACAGATTTATGACCCATAAAGTTGAACCTGTTCAAGTGATCATTACTCGTTTAAAACTACCCAACCATGGAAACATAGTGACCACAAGTATCGAATCAACATAATGATTTAAAATTTATGAACTAGAGCTAATGTCATTTCAAACATGCATATCATTTATAAATACTACCCAATGCCCAAAATCACAATTGGATAGAAGATACATATTTGATTTAGAAAACTACTGAAGCAAAAAGCATCCAATCAACATGAAGAAAATACCCGCCTCCCCTCCAACTCCCAAGGAAAACAAAAAAAAAACATGAACAAGATCAAGAATCGAGTTAGTAATCACAAGTAATGAAGCACAACCCTGTAAAAGATCCTCAGTATGCTCAAACTATTGAAATGGCATCTTGAGAAAACAATTAATAAATTCATACAGCAGGTGCCTAAACTCCCATCATTGTTTTTTTAAAACTATCGTAGCAACGAAAAGCATTCAGCCACCAAGAAGATTTATTGATCAAAGTTTAAGCATCTCCATGACAGGAACGCATCATTTATATCCAATTTGTAAACAAAAATTCAATCCCATTCATAATTCTTCAACATGCCCAACTTATTAAAACGGAATTAAAGTATAAATGCGATAGCAGAACACGTACATTATTTTGTTTGGCAGCAGGGCGATAGGGACAAGCTGGAGGTACCCTCTGGGGTTTTGTATATTCCCAGCCAAAAATTCTATAAATTTTTCCCTAAAAGAAAATTGAAGAAAAACAAAAAATATATATATAATATGGAACAAAATTGTCTTCAATAGCAAAGAAAACCGAAAATCGTTAAGAGAATTTGATGAACAGGCAAAAATATGAGATCCTAAAGAGAAACGAATGATATTGGCGTACCATAATCAAGTGGAATAGAACAGGCAGCGCGTTGACGACTGGAATGAGAAACAGAGGCAATAAACACGCCAAGCAAACCTATTCAAACGAAAAACAAGCGTAAAAGAAAGATTCAAGCTACCAATCGCCAGAAATTGAGGGTTTTACCATTTTCGAACCGATTCGGCAACAAATTGAAGAAGACGATCGCAACTGTGACGCACTGGCGGACCCTTTGATGAATCTGAATTAATCCGAGTGAAAGGAAATCAAAATCAAAATCGTCAATAAACAAACGATGAATAATGAATTTTTAAAAAGAATATATAATAATAATACAATAGACCCAAGCAGGTTTCGAAACCGCGACCTTCACTCTCTAACCAGCTTTTATTATATTTATATCTTATATCTAATTCATCTTATAAATTTAAATGCTAATTTTTCTTAATAAGGCACCCAGCATTCGGTAGCTATGATTACAAATATTAAATATTTTAAAAAAATTTTAAAGTAGGGTGAGATCCTCAACCCTTCCATTTATGGCTAGTTTTTACACGACTGTTATTCCAAAGATGTTTTGGTTTGCAAGTACAGGTTCCCGTGGTTATATCTTGAACTTATCTAGTTTAGCTTATATGTGAAGAATGTACTTACAAGATTAAACATATGTAACACGTTTCATCGATTTACGAATTTTACATTAGCGATAGTTTAAAATGATATCGAAAAAGGTCTTTAACGTCAAAACGTCACAATGCCATTTTAAAAAAAAAAAAGAACAAATTCTTACAAAAGTAAAGAAGAAGTGCTTTTACTTTTTTTTTTTTTTTAATATAAATGTCATTTCCACGAGAGTAAAAATTTGAACTTTTGACCTATTTATCAAGAATATATATATCTTAATCAAATGAAATCACGTTGGATACGGTTAAGAATAATTAATGAAAAATATGAAAATAAAAGGTCAATTTCAATTCATGAAATTACAATAAAAATAACCTAAAACTCATAATATATTACACACCTCCATTATATAAAAAAAAAAAAAAAAAAAAAAAAAAAAAAAAAAAAGCACAGCAAGAAATTAATGGAGTTTTTTTCTTCTTTCCTTTTTCAGTGCATGGGGAAATCAAGAGTAATACCCAACTTTTCTATTGCCAGCACTCTGGTGTTAAAGAATGGTCTCTCTCGTTATCCGAACAATAGTTATAAACCAAGTGATTGCTCTGTACCCATTTCATGGCGTTTTGCTGTTGCCTTGTCAACCCCCCTGATCGGAACGGCGACGCAGACACCGGCCAGCACCGTGCCGGAGAGTAAGCCGAACAACCCCCTGCTTTGAAATTAGTGAACTCAGCCACAAATGGCTGGTAACTGTAATCGGCTCTGTATTTTCCATCCTCCGTTGCCCATGAAGATGCATCCCAAATCGAACCGTAAAGCCACATTGGTCGTAGTGGGAATGTCGTAGCGCTCTTCCTTGGATATCTCCTTATGGGTATGTCGTCAACAAGAAATCTGTAAACAGGACAAAACAGAGGAAGCGGGCAAAAACAGAGTGATTAAAGCAGAGCCCAGATGGATTAATTGTGAAATTGAATAATGGGTTGGTTATTAGCGTACATGATTTCCTTTGGGTGCCATAGAATGGCGTAATGGTGAAAATCGGTGGTGGGGTCAAACCAGAGATGGAATTTCATCTCTCTGCCAATGATTTGGCCGTCGCCGCTTCCTCTGATGTAAATGTTGGTCTGTAAAGTGTAGGGCTTTCCTAATGTCGTTCCCAAGAATTCGATGTCCACTTCGTCGTGGAATCCGGGGTGGGCTTCGTTGTTGGAAAGCTGCCATTAATTTCAGATATGGGTGTCAGAGCATTGAACGGGAGAATTTGAAATTGAAATTACAGAGGTTGGAACTTACGTAGAAGGCGGTGATGACGCCGGCGGTGTAGCCGGGTTGGAGTTTGATGGAGGCGCCGAAGTATCCGGATCGGAAAGGGCGGAGGGATTTGAAGCCGCTGCCAGTGAAGCGATCGAGCCAAATGGAGAGTGTATTTTGGTACAAGCCTTGGTGTTGAGGGCCCCAGAGGTTGCGAAAGCTTCGGTAGAATTCCATCGGGTGGAAGCGGGTGCTCGGCCAGTAGCCGGGGGAGGGGGGGCGGTCGGCGGCGGAGGAGGAGGTGGCGGGGTGGAGGAGGAGGAGGAGGAAGAAGAAGAAGAAGGCCATCGGAGTGGAGGTGGAAGAAGGTGCTCCCCGTTAGTAGTGTGTTGGAGTGGAAATGAAATAGCGAATGGGATATTAAATAATGGCTATTTGGCTCTTTGGGATGGACCCATTGTTATTTATTTTTTTTTTTTTTACAAATATGAAAGAAAAAAGTGAAAAAAAAAATTAATATTCTCATTATTCAAAATTCTTTAATCATCGTTAAATCTCAGCCAAGTATTGAAATGCATTTAATGGGATATGAATATTAGGGAAATATTATGCAAATAAGTGATGTATATTTATTTTTTTAATTTGTAACAAGCTATTTGTGTTAGCTTATTAGGGGAAAATTAAAAAAAAAAAAAAAGAGAAATATTATATCGATTAAAAAAGAATATTGAAATGGGTTTACTCGATGTTTATTCAGAAACTCAAGATTTGAATCGCTCCAAAAATAGTTTGATCTTTAATGATTCCAACATGCAAATATAAATACAAGATATCAAAGCTGGTTGAGAAACAAAACCATGCAAATTTCATTATACTTCTAAGGATAAGATGTGTAAATGAATAAACTGAATACCACATTTGAACGAGAGTTTCAACAATTATATATTTTGTCACAGATTAGAGAAATTTTCTAAGATACAGGTGAGTGAGGACAATCCGAATAAAAAAAGGGTATGTGACAAGAATGAAAGAAGATCTATTTCCTTCCACATCTCAACCACCATCTTTCCCGAACTTTAATGACAAAACATGTAACTCTATTAAAAGGGAGTGGAGACGAGCTTTGTCTTTAATGTCATTTCCTCTCTGTCTAGAAAGCAAGTTTTTTTTTTAACACGATTTTTTAAATTGTGTTTGAATTTGGCCGAACCGTAATATTGACATAACTTAAAAGAATGGTGGTAATGATAACTAAAAAAAAAAAAAAAAAAAAAAAACATATAATTTTGACTAAAATTTATGTCGAATAAGCTCTATAAATACCTATGAGGTCAAATAAAAAATAATATACGTGAATTATCCTAATAAATATTTTAAAGGTCGTGGTTTACAAAATGACACCACTCGTTCCTCTAATCCCAAAATTGTGGAGAGCATTGAATGATTAAACTTCAAACTACACTAACTAAAATAAATAAATAAATAAATAAATAAAAACTTGAAAGTAAAAATTAAAATAAACTAAAAATAAAACATATTATCCATAATATTATTTAAACCTTATTTTATTCAAATGGGTAAAAATTCCCGTCTTCCGAGGCAGTGAAAAAAATAAGGTGGGCCCACCTCTTTTTTTACTGATGAAAAAATGCAACGGAGTGGGACCTACCCAGGGGTGCTCTGATTGGGCCCCACCTGTGATTTTAATGATGCAATTATTATTAAAGGTTAGAATTAATCTTTATAATTTGACAAAAAATAATTACTATTTGTATAGTTTCATTAAATTATAAACACAAAATTTTAAAATTTAACATAATATTGATTATTAAAAACTAATTGAATCAATATATTATAATTAATTTTAATAAAGAACATAAATTAGTCAATTTATACCTAAACTTACTTAGATACCTATTTAAGCTTACATTTTTAATTTTAAATCTATTTATAAAATTTATAAAAGATTATTCATCTAAATAAAACGTATTTAATTTTAAAATTTTTATAATTAAGTTTAGGAAAAAAGAATGATATATACAGTAACTTTTAATTTATTTTTTTACTTGTTTTAAACGGCGTTGACAAACGTTTACGGTGACAGTCACCGCTCTGTAGTGTCGGCCACTAATAATGTGCCAGGTTGGATCCGAACGGGTGCATGAATTTCCATGCTGTCAGAAAACGGGAGTTACGAGAATAACATATTTAGGGTAATTTTCTCTCTCTAGAAATTACAAAAATGCTTAACCCAGATATATCCTTCTAATTTTATAAAAATAACAATTTATTTTGTAATTCTAATTTTAAAATAATTTAATTTATCAATAATTTAGATTTAATAATATATATATATATATATATATGGACGTAGTATATTTATAAATTATAAAGTCTAAATTGATAAATGATAAAATTTGACAATTTTAAAATATAAAAAATTAAATAGTTTGACATAAAATGAACCAATAAGTTTTAAAAAAATTAATAAAATATTAAATTCTAATTATAGAGTCAATAAACTGATACTTCTAAATTTGGATTTATCCTTAATTTTTCTTAAATATGAATTAAAATATTTTTTTCGTAAAAAAATGAACTCATTAGAAATTTAAAAGAGTCGTAGCAGTGACATTTTCAATAATTTAATAAATGCAAATTTGATAATATTGTGATAATCCCACCTATAATTTGCTATTATTCATGTCAGAAGTCAATCTACATATTATAAATAGAAATAATGTTAAATAATTTAAAAGATTAGATAAACCCACAATTTAAAATGCGTGCCATTCTAGCCGACAATTAAAAAAATCATTTAAAATATTTTTTCAGTAAATAATAATAACAAAATAATACCAAAATAAAAATAACAGAATCAATGTTAAGTTTATTCAAATTCCATTAATTTTATATATATATATATATACATAATAAGAATTTTATAAGTTTTGAATTATTAATGCAAAAATATGAAAAAAAGAAAGTATATAATAGTAATATATATATATATATAAATTAAGTCTTACCGACACTTTCTCTTGGCTACACACCAACCATGTTGTATTTTATCGAAAATTTTAAATATTACTAATAAACCGACATTGCTATTAAAATTGTACTGAAATTGAGCCTGAACTATTCACTTCTTATTCAAAATTAAGAAATTAAATTGGAATTGATTTTTGAAATCTCGAGGTTTTTCTATTAGACATTTAATAATGGGAGCTAATACGTTATTGTTAGTATCGACATCATATTATAAGTGGATAACAACGTATTAATAAAATAATATTTCAATAAAACTAAAATTAGCATAATAATAAAATAAAGATTATATTAATTTTTGTTACATATATATTTAATATTAATATTTCTTAAATATAATATAATCAAATCTATATTATAAATGTTATATAAACGTTAAAAAAAAAAACATGTTCGAAATGATAGACACGACATTGTAATCATTATTGGACTTGAAACGACCTTAACGCCTTCTTATTTTTGTAACACGGAAAACAAAATTGTATTTTGCAACCGTCCTACCGACAAATTTAAAGAAAGATGATTTAATTTAAAATGTGTGTTATTAAACGATTATTTATTTTTAATATAGGCACAAATACTAAAAATACATCTAATAAATTATTAAACTTTTAATTTTATTTTAATAAAAAAGGAAAAAAAAGATCTGGAAGGCTCCATTATTGGTTCCATGGGCGCTTCAATGAAGATCGTACGACAGTACCAGTTCCCTCCCAGCATTACCAAACTTCATAAATTGGATGTTTATTTAATGGGGTATCATATTGAACGGTCTACAGAAGATGATAACATAATCCGTATCCCCAGAAAATACAAAAGTGAAATGCCATTAAAACAAGAGACCCAGAATGCAGGATTCCCAAATCCATTGCAGCCCAGATCTGTTCTTCAAATGTTGGGATCCCATATGGGTTTTTGACAGTAACCCTCAACCATAGATCTATCAACACTTGGCTTAGTTTCGGCCCTTGGATCAAAGGAAACTGCCACTGTTATTCGCCGTTTAGTGCAGAAGAATCTGCGCCGAGTCCACTTTCTTTCCTCTCTTTCTTTCGGGTTTAATCTGTGGCGAATGCTGAAGAGGGGGGCCTTTTCTTCTTCGGTAATTTCGCTCGAGATCAACCCCATACTTGACGATTCGCTACAGGGTTCACTGTTTACTCTGTTTTTGGGGATTAAAAGGTACTGCCCATCTGCCCTACTTCCTGAAATTCTCATGCCATTTCTGCTTGTTTGGGAACCTTTGTTGGTGTTTTTCTTTCGGATTTTTAAATTTTCGTTATTGGTTCATCTGAATCATCGTTGCTTTAGGTGATTGCTGTTTTTGTCTTGTGATTTGTGTTCTGAAATGTGGTTGGGAAGTAACAGAGTTAGGGGATGATTTGGAAAACATGGATTTGTGAACTTATTGAGAAAGATTGAACTGTTTGATTAGATTAAGGTTGAGATTCCATTGATGGGTCTGTGGATTTCTTCAAATGGTTAAATGTTGTTTGTGTATGTAATGAAGAAAGTGTTTAACAAGCTAGAGAGCTTCAGTGCAATGTTTTGGATGTGGCTTTTAAGTTATTTAGTGCCTTGAAAATAACATAGACACGGCCAGAGTCAATGAATCTAAGCATTCATTGAGAAGGAATAAGAGATAACAAATGGTACACAAAAAGATAGCCTGACCAAAGGGGCTAAACTAAAACAAAAAATGGCTCCCTAATCTAACAAAATGAGACTTAAAGAAGCTTTTGAGTATCATGGGAGAGGGGATGTTCGAAGGGACAAAGTTGATGGGTTAAAGGATTGGAATGAAGGACAAGTTTGTAAGGTGATATGTTATGAGTGTGGGAAAGGGTAAAGGTATTGTAGCCTCACAGTTTTAAAACGCGTCTACTAGGGAGATGTTTCCACTCTTATAAGGAATGTTTCATTCTCCTCTTCAACCAATGTGAGATTTCACAATCCACCCCTTGGGGCCAGCATCCTCGCTCGTTGGCTCTGATACTATTTGTAACAGTCCAAGTTCACCACTAGCAGTTATTGTTCTCTTTGGACTTTCCCTTTTGAGTTTTCCCTCAAGGTTTTAAAACGCGTCTATAAGGAGAGGTTTCCACGCTCTTATAAGGAATGCTTTATTCCTCTCTCCAACCGATGTGGGATCTCACAATCCACCCCCTTGGGGCCCAGCGTCCTTGCTGACACATTACCCGGTGTCTGGCTCTGATACCATTGGTAACTGCCCAAGCCCACCACTAGCCGATATTGTTCTTTTTGGGTTTTCCCTTATGGGCTTCCCCTCAAGGTTTTAAAACGCGTCTACTAGGGAGATGTGGGTGTCTGGCTCTGATACCATTTGTAACAATCCAAGCCCACCAATAGTAGATATTGTTTTCTTTGCACTTTCCCTTCTGGCCTTTCTCTCAAGGTTTTAAAACGCGTCTACTAGGGAGAGGTTTTCACACTCTTATAAGTAATGTTTCGTTTCTCTCTCCAACCGATGTGAGATCTCACAACCCACCCCCCTTGGTATTCATCATCCTCGTTGGCACATGGCCCGGTGTCTAGCTCTGATACCATTTGTAACACCCTAAGCCCACCACTAGCAGATATTGTCCTTTTTGGACTTTCCTTTATGGGCTTCCCCTCGAGGCGCGTCTACTAGAGAGAGGTTTCACACTCTTATAAGGAATGCTTCGTTCCCATCTCCAACCGATGTGGGATCTCACAGGCTTGAGTGAGAGCATTCGAGAGAGAGAGGGGGTTAAAGTACCTCAAATTACTTGGTTATCTATATTTTCTTCATTACCAATATATTTTTGTTTCGAACTAACAAATTTTATGATTTTAGAATAGTCAAAGGGTTACGAGAGTTATTTCCCAAATTGCAGTGTTCTAAACCACATGCATATACAACTCATCTTACTCTAGCTCATACCTTACTTTGTGCTTTGCTCATAGGCCCTATCCTAGAGGCATCTACATGTTAGACCTTGTGCCTTAAAAAACACCTACGCCGGAGGGGATATTGCTACAATGATATGAATATTTTACATCAAATTTTCTGAAACGTATATCAATTCTTCTCATGGGACTCTTTAACTTTGTTTCATGTACAGACCAGTCTTTTAAGGCAATGTTTGGTTGTTCATTATGGAGAAAATGGAAATCAGCTATACAAATCCTAATTTGAATGGAAATGGAAACCATTCTTCAGTTGAGTCAAAGGTTGCCATCAATGACAAGTCCAACGAGACCACCGCATTTGTCAACCACGGTAAATCTTCTTTGTTCAAACCAGTGATCGTTAAAATCTAGGATTGAATATTGGTCCAGACATACATGATCGACTAAGAAGAATGAAGTTTGAATCTCTCACCCTTGCATCAAATATCATAGTAAAAGTCGTGTTGTGCACCGTTTTCTGAACAGCGGAGATAGCTTGGCATGAACGAAGAAGGGAATGGGTAGGCGACCATTTTGAAAACGTGCAACTAGCACCACCGATGGAACCAATCTTGAGGTATTCATTTAGCTTCAAGCATCAGTTTCAAAACCATTCTTGAGCTACCGTTTCGAAGTGTTTAGCCATTGACGATGCGTTCCATGTTGCAGCTGGACAACAACTTATGAAGATCTTCTTTTGACTGCAGAGCCCTTTCAGCAGCCTATTCCATTAGCTGTAAGGTTTTGTTTGTTCATCCGCATCCTCATCCTCATCCTCATCCTCATCCTCATCCTTCCCTTTCGATTACTTTATGAAACTTGTCTGGATTGGATTGTGCAGGAAATGGTAGACTTCTTGGTTGATATCTGGCATGAAGATGGCCTTTATGATTAGGTGTTCTCATACAATCTATCAGAATTGTATTTTTCTTCTTCTTTCTTTGACTTTTTTATAAAGGTTACTAATCATTTCTGCTATTACCAATGAACATAATTGATGGTCAGAATAGACTGTTATCTTGTACTGAATAGTGACTTAGTGAACTGTAAATGTTATATAGTTGCTTACTACATAGACACTGATATGCTGTTGGAAACTGCAAATTTGTAGTTTACTGTAGTTCAAATTTTATCAAGTCCACCGCTAGTAGATATAGTCCGCTTTGACCTGTTATGTATTGCTCTTAGTTTTATGGTTTTAAAATGTGTCTGCTACGGAGATGTTTCCACACCCTTATAATGAATTTTCCGATCCCCTCTCCAATTGATGTGGGATCTCACAATCCACCCTCCTTGGGGATGATGCTAGCACACCGCTTGACAACTAGATCTGATACCAATTGTAATAGCGCAACCCACCGCTAGTAGATATTATTCGTTTTGGCCCGTTACGTATCGTCGTCAGTCTCATAGTTTTAAAACGCGTCTTCTAGGGAGAGGTTTTCATATCCTTATAGGAAATGTTTCGCTCCCCTCTCCCTCCTCTTCAACCGATGTGGCATCTCACAATCCACCCCCTTTGGGAGCCAGTGTCCTCGTTGGTAAATTGCTTGGTGACTAGCTCTAATACCATTTGTAATAGCTCATTGCTAACATATTATCCTCTTTGGCACATTTCGTATCGTCATTAGCTTCACGATTTTAATTTAAAACGCATCTTCTAAGTATCCTGACAAACATGGCCATTTGCTAAATCTCGACCAGAAAACAAGAACCAACAACCTTAACCATAACTCATTTGCCTGCTTTTTCCTTTATTGTTTTTAACATTCCACATGAAGTTTGCTAATTGTGACAACTTTTAGGTGGCCCAACCTGCCTAAAACTCTCATACTTTTACCAACTTTGAATCATTGAAAGGTTAGGTAATCAACATCTAGCTTGCCAGTTAGAAGTAATCATTATTATTGCTACTCCAAACGATTTTGACTCGGTATTTCTTAATCATAACTTCATATCTATAACGTCCCAAGTTCAATATTCAAAATTTGGATTCAACATCTGATAATCCCGATGTTTCCTTACATTTCCTATAACATGGGTACTTTACTTTATTCTCGCTTTTAATAGTGAAGATTACTCCCACAAACTAACACGTGTCCTTTAAGCATGTTTTGTCTTTATTCACATGTTCTCCCTACTAGACGCGTTTTAAAACCATGACATTGATGGTGATACGCAACGGGCCGAAGCATACAATATCTATTAGTAGTGAGTTTTGACCGTTACATATTCGAACATGGCCTTGGTTCATTCACATATCACTAATTTACTCAAGTGTCACAGTATCTTTCGATCACTCTCATTTTGATATGGTATCATCTCATTTATGTATCGGGCGTCACACGACCCATTTGCTTCTAACTTTCCTAGTAATTTCAAGTCAACTCGAACAAAAACAACTTAAACCCTAAACAAAAGAATTTTTTTTTTTTTTTTTTTGAAGTCCACGCTTACCGCAAGAAAAAAAAAATTAGTTCATAGATTTTGTAGCTAAAAAGAAAAAACCTACACTTACACTAAACTATTGATTTAATTAATTGAAATATGTGTTAAAAAAATACACATGGACATTGATATACATAAATGGTTGATTAAAACTATATAATAATAAAGAGTATACATTAATATCTTAAGTAATCAATCAATTAAATTCAAATACAATTACAAAATGAATGCATGTGAGGTATGAGCTTTGGCTGGTCAATTCTTCGATCCCAAAACACGAGACATTATTGTCTTTGTCTTATGCTTTGTTATGTCTTAAAATTACTAAAACCTTTGACTTATATATATAAACATATATATATATATATATATATATATATATATATATATATATATATATATATATATATGTTTGTCACTATGGTTTAATTAATAATAATAATAACAATGACTGGTAGCCCAACAAGTCATTTTTTAGGGTTTATTGATTAATGTAGATGACGGGTTGAAATTGTTGTTGGGTATTTATCTTTGTCAACTAGTTAGGCAAGGCTGAAAATGATGCTTCTTTTGTGGGTATTATGTATTTTATGAAGAAGCTAACCAAAACACGTTTCTACATACACTTTCAATGAGTCAATATTGCCGAGCGGAAAAACGAATTCATATCATTGGTTATCTCGAACATATCTACGTTTTTCAACCTTAGATTTAATGATAATGTCGATGAGAGAATTCGGGTGCAAACCTCCACTGACATGGATATTGAAGTGGGACGTTGAATAGAAATAAGAAAAAGTTCACGTCCAAGTTTTGTTGTGTCTAATGCTCTTTGATGCTTAAGTTTAGGTGATGTCGATTTGAGCTGAGCTGAAGTGAAGTTTGCGTCGTTTAACTTGAGGTGGGTTTTATTAGCATGCTAGTTCTTACTTGTTAAGTGAAATGGAAATGTAACAACCCAACCCTACCACTAACAAATGTTGTTTGCTTTGATCCGTTATGTATTGTCATCAGCCTCACGATTTTAAAACACGTCTATTTGAGAAAAAAAATTTATACCCTTATAAGAAATGATTTGTTCCCCTTTCCAACCAATGTGGAATCTCATAATCCACCCACTTGGGGCCAACCTCCTCATTTGTACATCACCCAGTAGTGTCTGACTCTGATACCATTTTTAACAGTTCAAGTCCACCACTAGTAGATATTGTCTGTTTTGGGCATTTCCTTTTGAGTTTTCACTAAAAAAGAGCGTGGAAACTTCTCCTTAATAAACGTGTTTTAAAACCTCGAAAGAAAAGCCGAAAGAGTTTGAAAATGATTAGGCAAGAGGACAAATTTGATAATTTCTAGAAAGAAAGTTTGAAATTGTAATGTGAATGGTAAGTGAAAAGTTAAATATTCCCTTATGAAATTTAAAAGCCACAATTTTGAGAATAACATCCTAATAAATTTCAATCCTTTTAATTATTAACAATTCTTTCAACACGGGAGGACCCGAGTCGATGTTCATGTTCATCCCGTCCTCGTCCTCGTCCCAACCTCTTATTTCAATGGCTATTTCTACAAAATTCTCGATATGAAGTTCAAAATTTTATATATTTTTACAAATATGTTTGGGACATTTTATAAAAGGTTGGCATATAGAAAAGGACACAGAATAAACAACGAGGAAAAACTGGCATTTTATCCTCAATAATATAATACAAAACAAATAAAATAAAAGGAATACATACATTGCATGAACAATAATTAAGTATAAGTATTCCCCACACAATTAATAAATATACATCAAGCTTTTTAGCTAGCTAGGGAATATATTATATAGGTGTGACAAAGAGACAAATATCATTTAATTGGACCACCCCAAAATAAAATTAAATAATCAACACAATTCCATCCTTTTATAACCGAATAAATTTAGTGCTCCAAAAATTTATAAATCCCAACATCCCATCATCTTCAACGTGCTTATTTCTTTCGGTATTATGTAACATGATCATGTTATCTACTTGTCACTTTTTAAGGATGAAGAGTTACTCCAGAAAAAGACATGTTTTGTTCTTAGTCACATGCATCCTAAAGAAAATGCTCTCATTTAGATGTGGTCTCGATTCATTTATGAATCTCTCTTTGGGTGTCCCAAGAAAACGTTATTGGAATATTGAGGGGGATTGTTTTAAATTTTAAAAATTTTGTTGACTTGTGTGCTGATCTCTTTCTCAATAAGAGAAGGAAGAGTCTTGTCTTTTTGAAACATTAATAACATTAAATCTCTCTCTCTCTCTTAGGTGAAGCTGTGTGGGTTGTAAATTTAGAGAGAGAAAGATGGGAAGAACTCCATGCTGTGATAAAGCTAATGTGAAGAGAGGGCCATGGTCCCCTGAAGAAGATGCAAAGCTTAAACACTATATTCAAAAACATGGAACTGGAGGAAATTGGATCTCTCTCCCACAAAAATCTGGTATTAATCTCTCTCTCTCTTCTTTTTCTCCATCTGGGTTTCGAAAAAGTTCGTCAAAGATTCGAACTTTATCGATCAAATCGAAAAAACATGTTCGAAATCAGTTAAATTATACTTATGTTTGTGTTAATCGTGTGTTGGGTAGGTTTGAAAAGATGTGGGAAAAGTTGTAGATTGAGGTGGCTGAATTATTTACGACCTGATATCAAACATGGAGATTTTTCTGAGGAAGAAGATCGAGTAATTTACCATCTCTTTACTACCATTGGAAGCAGGTATTTTTTTTTTGCTTATAATCCCAAACGAATAATTCAAATGAATATGAGTTATGTTTAGATTCACGCTCTGATGTCAATTTTGAACGTGTATAGGTGGTCAGTGATTGCAACACAACTACCCGGAAGAACAGACAACGACATAAAAAACTACTGGAACACGAAATTGAAGAAGAAACTAATGAGCACAAACAACATCTCGTCTCAAAAGACAACCCCACATGGATTGCTTTCCCATTTTCTTCAAACTTCCTCAACAAATTCATCATCATCTTCATCACCATCTTCATACTCAGATCATAGCAACTTCCCAAGCTTCCCAAACCCTAATGGGACCTTCTCAACCTTATTAGAGCCCATCTCATTCTCAGCCAGTCTTCTAAACCCCACAAATTTGATCTCCACCAACAATAACACCTCTCAAGATCAAACCTTTATCGTCAATCCAAACCGAGCTCAAAATAATTACGATGCCAAATCCGATCACGGCCTCCTCGTGTTCGGAAGGGATCAAGCCAGTTGCAGCTCCTCTGACGCCGAGTACGGTACCAGAGGCATCGGAGTCAAGGACGAGAAGAAGAGAATGAGCTTTGTAAAACAATTTCATGATCATGAGATGTGGATGGAAGCTTCTCCATTGATGGATTATGGGCTTGAGGAAATTAAGCAGCTGATTACTTCTAGTAGCTGCAGCAATGTGTTTCTTGATGGCTGAAGATGTTCATGTTCGTGTTTTTTTTTTTTTTTTTTTTTTTTTTTTTTTTTTTTTTTTTTTTT
>NW_019272041.1:3362299-3379237 GCF_002738345.1 Cucurbita maxima
GATTTTTTTTTTTTTTTTTTTTTTTTTTTTTTTTTTTTTTTTTTTTTTTTTTTTTTTTTTTTTTTTTTTTTGGTGTGTAAATGATGCAAAGTTTGGCTCTTCCTTTTGTTTTTGTTTGTATTTTGTTAATAGCCATCATAAGAGTTTAATTAAGCACAGAAGTCCACTTAATTTAATCATATGAACTATGGATTATATTAATAATTTTCATTTTCATTTAATGATTGGAGCAAAAACCAAAAGCTAATGGATAATCTAAATCACATCCATCAATCACTATGAGATTAACTATGTTTCCCGAAGTTAGCAAACTCTTTTAGAGTTTTCTTTAACGTTATCAACGTTCAAGAGAGCTCTAGCTAGCTAACAAACTCTTTTAAGGTTTCATCGATTCCTTTTCGAATTAGATTAAAAATGGGACATTAGAATTACACGAACGGAGAGCCTGCAAGGTACATGTCCCTCATGAGGCCGAGCAGATGAGGTGAGGTTGGGCTCGCCTCTTCTCTTTTACATTAGTGGTATGACACGGATTAAATTTTTAACCTAAATATGTTTTATTAGATGTAAAATTAAGAATTGATAATATAATGGGCATAAGGAAAGAATCTGAAGGGGAAGAAGGAGCCAAAAGGAAGGAGATGAAAGAGCATGGGTTTTAGTAGTATATTATATGGACAAATTGAATAAATAAATAAAAAAGTGAGATTCCAATAAATAAATAAATAAATAATAAATGAAGATAATCTCATCGACCAATATACATATTTGGTTTGTTTATCCAAACTAACAAACGGGGTTTGAGACATCTTATCCGTTACATTTTACATTCTTATAAGAAATGTTTAGTTGAGATATTGATTACTCTGGTATGTTTCATAAATGCTTTGTTTCCCTTTCAAATTATGTGCAATCTCACAATCCACCTCTTCAAGGTCTGTTACAGCCTCACGAGTTTCATACCCTTGTAATGAATGTTTTGTTCCGTTCTCCAACCAATTTGTGATCTCACAATCCACCTCTTTAGGAGCCAGCATTTTCACTCGCACATCACCTAATTTCTAGCTCTAATTCTCTTGTAACAATTTAAGCCTATTGCCAGCTAATATTGTTTGCTTTTGTCCGTATCGCCGTTAACTTTACAATTTTAAAACGAATTTGGTAGGAAGAGGTTTAGATTCACCGGGTACGAGAGGCAGCCAAGTTCAGTCTTTCAATTTTCAAACTACTTGGTGTTCTTGATATGAGCCAACCAAGTCCATCATGATTGTGGCCTTGTGGGCTGCTACAGCATCTTGCCAGCCCAAAAACTTCACCCATTAATCGTACGAACTCAAACTCCTGACGCTACTTAAGTTTAGGAATTCAAAACGCTAACTTTTTGGTCAAAATTACTTACTTAATTAGTTGAGTTGTACTCTAATTGTCGATGAAATCTCAAAGTTTAACATCCAAAGACTTCTTGTCAAGATTTCGATGGGTTAGACGTCAACTCATAGGTAATGAACTTATATCTTAGTTGCTACACCTAACAAATAAGTTTTAAAATCATATGTGAGATCTCATATCGGTTAGAGACAAGAAAGAAACATTGCTTATAAGAGATATAGAAATTTCTTCCTATCAGACGTGTATTAAAACTGTGTGGCTCATGGTGATACATAACAGGTGGTGGGCTTAGGCTGTTACAAATAACATCAAAGCTAGTCTCACCAGACAATGCTAGGCACAAATTGGAGTAGGGCTAGACTCTCTCTATAATAGACACGTTTTAAAATCGTGAGGCTGATAGCGATACGTAATAGGTCAGTTTCTCGTATGGAAAAGAGTTAGAGTCTTGAAATTTAATGAAGCAAAGAGATGAAGTTGACGAAGTTAGGTAAAGCGTTAGGGTCGAAAGTGGGCAAGGAAAAAGGGTCCCATAGTTCTAAAATTTGGTGTTGATTGCACAATTTCCCTTTGTTTGGAAGATTTTGAGAGAAGATGCTATGAGCCATCATCCTCTGTTAACTTCAATTATTTAGCCTATGCACATGCTCCCTCTCTCTTTTGTTTTAGATTATTCACGTCCAACCTTATACGGCTCGAAATAGTTCATTCTTTGAATCATTATGCTTGATTGTTCTTCGTAATCCTTTCTCAATCCTTTCTCAATGTTATAAACTATTCTGATTGAGTATCAATAGTGTCATGATGTTGACGAAGTGATGTAAAATGTTTTGAATTTGATATCACATATTTAGTTAAAAACGATAGGTGAAATTAACGAACCAAACCATCAATCTCAATCAGAAATCACTATCTTCGTTCTTATCACAAAGCTAATGATCAAACATCAAATTTCTGGTTGATAAGATATAAACATAAAATTCTTTGAACGAATTAGAAAGAGAATAGTCGATTAATTCAACCAAATTTAAGAGATAAACATGTTATCATGATAAAAGGTGTTTGGATATATTAATGTACACTCTTCCTTTTTCTTTTCTTTTTATGTGGTTATTGTGCATGAGCTGTGGTTTATTTTGCTGACAAAATTATGGCCAACTACCTCAAAATTCAAACCCCTCAACCCCTCCTTACGAAACATGCTCTTTTTCTTTTCCGAATGAACCGAGGTTAAGATGTATATTTCAATTGAGAAGTTAGACGTTCATATCTTTTAAAATAATTTTTTTTTTTTTTTCCGTTTGAGATATATCTCTCATAAAATAACACTTTCTCATTCAAAAGATTTAATTTTTACTTGTGGGTATTGATAATTTCGTGTGTAAAAGCAAATAAAATGGTGGAAAAAAAAAAACAAGACAAAGATGAAAATTGAGATAAAATAGATGGAATGCGTGAAAACGATAAATAAGGTAAGGGAAGTAGAGGTCATGTAATATTACCGGTAGATATTGTTTGTTTTGGATTTTAACGCATTTACTATGAAGAGAATCTAACCCTACTCTGACCAGTGTGTCGCACCGTTCAAGCCAAAATAAACAATATCTGTTAACAATAGACTCAAAAATTTATCAACAATCCATTCGTATCTCCACTACACTCTTTCGATCATCTTGGTCATGTTTCCATTATTTTGTTCCTTAAATCCTTAAAACCTTCCCTCACTCCAAATTCTTATCAATCTCTTTAATTTCCATGTTATTTCTCCTTTATAACCTATTTTCACGGGTCGTCGATCTCTTTAATTCTTAGACTAAAAATCTGTAAAAGTAACGTCTGTTAATAAAATTTATATCTTAAATGACTAAAAGAACCCATATTAATTTATGAAGACAGTCTTCAGTCTTAGAAATAGTTCAAGATAAATAGATGACATGATCATATTTCAAAACACGGATAGTGAGTTTTAAGTATATTTAAAAAAAAACAAATAAATTTAATTCATATTGGATTTATTTTGCATTTTAAAAGTGTAAGTTAAAATGACATCCACTTAGATCCATAAATAAAGACTTGAAAAGGTAGACTAAGATGCTCTTAATGCATGTGGCTTACTCACTATATATACTCATTAATAATATGCTTTTTAACTCTTTTTTTTTTTATGAATTAAAAAATATATATATCCAAAAAGAGAAGATTGTGGAAAACAACTAAGATTTGGAACTCAACATATTTCCCTTCCTCCAAAAAAAAAAAAAAATAATAATAATAATAATAATTTTAAAATTATATTTTAATTAAAAAAAAAGGTGTGACATGCAATGAGCTAAGTTTTTAGGAACCATAAAGATTAAAATTTAATCAAAATAAGCTCGATATTTATCTGTTTTGGTCCGATATATATCACCGTTAGCCTAAAGATTTTAAACGTGTATACTATGGAGAGAGTCGAACTCTACTCGGATTAGTTCTTGCACTGTATTTGTAACAACACAATCTCACCACTATCGGATATTGTCCATTTTTGCCGGTTATGTATCGCTTTCAGCCTCATGATTTTAAAACGCATCTACTATGGAGAGGTTTCCACACGCATATGAGGAATGATTCATTCCCGTCTCTAACCAATGTGGGATCTAAAGTGAGATGGTCGAGTTGGTCTAAGGTGCAAGATTCAAGGTTCTTGGGTATAATTAATTTTGAATTATTTATTTATTTAATGTTGTACACAGCACATGTTAATGTTATGATGTTTTTGTTTAGCCCTAGTCCATTCAATTGGGTTGTCAAAGATTTGGCACTTTCAACTATTAAGATCTTGGGTATAATTATTATTAATTTTGAATTCCCTAAAGTTTAATATATTATTATTAATCCCTTTTCATTTTAAATAAAAATAAAAATTAGGGTTTGTAATGAATCATTAAATTAAACCCTAAAAAAAAATAAAAATTAGGGTTTGTAATGAATCATTAAATTAAACCCTAAAAAAGTATGGTCTGTAATTCCTAATTCATAATCATAAAAGGTTGTCTCTGTCTGTAATTTAGCAGGAAAGAGTGTAAGCTAAGTTACTGAATTGGAGAAATCATGTCTGGAAGTGACCAAAAAGCACTTCTTTTCATGATTTTAATATTTAATTAGTAGGGTTTAGAGTTTGTTTAGGACGGTGAAAGTGCTTTTTTAAAATCTAATTACGAACACCTCTCCTTAATTTGTTCTTGGATTTTACTGTCTAAACCACGCACTCATTCGACACCCTAACATTCCTTTCGAAACATTCTTTATAAGGATGGGTAGATCTCTCCCTAGTAGTAGGAGGTTTGAGCTGCTGCATTCATAGGTTGCTTTCACTTCTCATCGAAACTTGAACACTACTTGAACTTAACGAATTTAGTGTTCAAATCAAACTATATGTTTGGTTCAACCAATATCTTGACTCATCGAGCATTTTCACTTTACTCAAAGGATCTACCTCTTTTAGAGCAAGACTTTATGTTTCGTCCCCATATCGTACATATGCCCTACTAAAAAAATATAGCAGTGGATAGACATCTCGAATATATATAATAACATTGAGGTTGTTTTGACCTAAAAGGTCCCTTCCCCCAATGGTCCAGTCCCATATGACATTATTGAGGGAAGAAAAAAAAGGATATGATCCCAAGGAGAAATTTGAGAAGTTTAGTTCAATACACAGCCCATAGAGGTAGAGGGTAATAATTAAGTACATACTATTAATTATATATCCTAAAGATATATATATATATATATTTTGATGTGTTTGACTAGAAATATGAAGCTAAATGAAATGATTAAAAAAACAAAGAATTGAATTGACTTTAAGAAAACTTAAAATAGAATTAAGAAAAGCCTACAAATTTGTGTGCAATAGGTAGCTTGTAACCTTAATTCAGAGTTGAAGAACTATTCAATCAAAAACTCATTCCAATCAGTAAGGGCACATGCAAGAGAGAGAGAGAGAGGAAGAGCCCTAAGAGGTCTGTGTTGTTGTGGGTTTGGTGGACCCTAAAGGCTTGTTTTTCACACAAACAAGAACCCATCTATACTCTAGGAGAAAAGATGATGATATATTACAAAATTTGTTCCCCTTTATTGTCACATGCCTTACAAAACTATACCCTACACCACAATGCCACTCCTCTCTCTAACCCCATCTTACACTGCTCAAGAAAACTGACACTTTGTATCTTCTAGGGTATGTGGGCTTATCTTTAGGGGCAGGTGTTGTGTTAATAATAGGAAGGTTTAATCTTGATTAGTGCCTTAATTTAAGGTTAGGATTGTTAATAAAGTAATTTAATTAAAGGGGTGCTCTATTATTAACAATAAAAGTAGTAATTAAGTAAGGCATAGGAAAGACAATGGAAGGGAATGATTAGGGTTTGTCACATGCGAATGCAAGTATTTGAGTGGCCACTCAACTAAAAAATCCCTTCTTTTTTTATTATTGTTATTTAATGGACAAAAGAAAAAGAAAAGACATCCAAATCCAGTGAAAATAATTGAGGATATTGAGCTTGTTTTAGTGTAAAGAAGGGGAAGTCAGCTAAAAAAGGTTTTAACTGTAGCCTGAATGTCTGAACCCCCCCCCACGTGATTAAAAAGGTTACTGCTTCACGTCAACTATATTTGAAGCTCTGTTCATCGCACCCCAGAAATTTACTGCCTATGTAACTCCACCCACCACTTCTTAAAGATCATAACAAACTAATAAAAGATGTGTGAAAATGGGTGAAAAATGAAGATTGGACAGGTAGGTTGTGCGTGGGCGTGGGGCGTGGCAGAGCAAAACAGAGCCATCCATTACCAACTACGCCAACCGTCTCATACCACCACATACAAAACCCACCAACTCTTTTTCAACTTTTTACGAATCTTTTTGGATCATAGAAGTAAGAAAGGTTGAATAAACCAAAATTCCCAGAAACAGAGGCCAACTTCTTAGGGTTAAAAGAAACTTGAAACAAAAACAGAACCCAACTATCCGTACTACTCTGTTTCTGTTAGAACATGTTGAGAAGGGAGAATTAAGAAGGTTGCTTGCCTTGTTTGAGTTCCTAAACCCTAAATCCAACGATTGCCTGTCATCATGCTTTAATTATTCCTTTTATGTGTATGTATATTTGGCAGATTCTGCTGACAATTCCCCTCCAATCCTCCCTTCACTTTAACTTTCTCTTTTTCTCTTTTTCTCTTTTTTCCATCACACTTGTATTTTTAAAGTTCTTACTTAAATCTTCTTCTTCTTCTTCTTCTCCTTCTTCTTTGGTGGGTTTTGGGATTGAAAACCTGCTATTACTCTCATAAATTCCACCCACATTTCCCAATTTTATAACCTTCTTATTTAACTACTACTCTGTTTTACATTCTTCTTTTGAGTATCTCATGATTTCAGATGAGTATGAATAACCCTACGTCATACTCTTTCCCTAAAACCACACCAAACCATTTCTTACTCTTTACCTCTCAATAAATTCATCTCTCTTTTACCGAAAAGCCTAACTTTATCGCTAGTCGATATTGTCCTCTTTGAACCGGGTTTTTTCTCCAAATTTTTAAAACATGTTTGCTAGAGAGAAGTTTCCATACACTACAAAGATATTCACACCCTTTTAAAAAAATGCTTCGTTCTACTCCAAACCAATGTAAAATCTTACCATCCACCTCTTTCAAAGTTCAGCGTTTTTACTGAAGAGGTTTCCACACCCTTATAAAAAAATGTTCAATTTTCTTCTCCAACTAACGTAAGATCTCCCAATATGATTTGGTTCAACCAAAAAGATTTGATGATACCTAAGAGAAATATTTGGCCTTCAAGTCAAAATTATAATATTTTAATCGACTAGATTATGTTCAATATTGAATGAGTCTCAACTAACAAAATTGGCTCATTTAAGTTCTTCATCCAAGATACCAACCCTCCCAAAATTTATTGTACTAAATGCTAATAATAATAATGTGTTTGAAATTGAAATGAATAAGCATAAAAGAAAGTGAATGAAGTTCCCTTGTTTTTTAATGTGTTTTAGTTATAAATGTCACCTCCTTTCCTAAGACTTTACTTCAACAATGGGGCATCCAAACAAGGCATAGTGTGTAAGAAGGAAACCTTTTTTCCGGCAGTTCTGACAATTTTTGCAGACTCAATGTGTATACGCTATCAGATTTTCAACTATGCTTTGGTTTTTCTCTTCAGTCAACCTTCCAATCTGCAAAAATAAAAATATTCATATTATTATTAATCTGCAGTTATGAAGCTCACGAGAAGCCAGAAGCTAAAAACGTTTATGAAGCTCCATTATTCCTCTTTAACGGACTTAAACTCCTCCTCCTCCTCCTCCTCCTCCTCCTTTTAAGTTTTAACCTCAAAAGAAATAGCTTGCCAATTGTAGAAATAGAAAATTTACCTGTTCGTTCATATGGGACTCTTTTCCAAGTTCACTGCTGGTATGATTAGCCTGCAATGAAAGATCAATCTGATACCCAAATCAGCCACAAATATAGTAAAATACAAAAGAAGAACAATTATAAGGTTTTGACAATGACCAAAGCAATTATTTTTCTTATTGGGATTAAAGATGAGATTTTAGTTCTTTTTTTACAAAACCCATCTCCAAGTTTTGAAACAGTGTGATTTGTCGGGTGGAAAATCCTTCTTTTTTTCTCACTCTGGGTCTCCTTAACATGTGTCACTTTCTGTGTTTTTTTTTTACAGAAGCAAAGTGGGAACAATTGGAAAAGCAATCTGACGGTAAAAAGAGGCAGACCAGTTGTTGTCTCTTTGACACTTGCATTCAATAAGTAGAAGATGAACAACAACAAGAAGAACAGGAAGAACAAGAAGAGCCGAGACAACTGAGAGAGAGTTAAAAAAAAAAAAATTACTCGAACTGTAGCAGAAGGAAAGAGATTGATGTGTGGGGGAAAAAGTTATGGAGTTGAAAAAAGTGAGCGGCAAAAACATGAGCTCAAACAAAGCCTGATAGAGTGAGCAGCAAAAAAGAAATAATAATAATATTAAGGTAAAGAAGGGAAATTTTGTTCATAAAGCGAGGAATTTCGTCAATGTCACAAGATTCCGAAGAGATAAAGACGACTGAGCAGTGGAAATGGTCCGAAATGCAAGGCCTTGAGCTCGTCTCTTCTGATCTTCCTCCTCCTCCTCCTCCTCTTGACCCGTTTATAACCAACAACCCATCAGCCCCAACAGCTAAACACACAGACCCTGAAGACCTCAGACCCAAAGAGGAGGCTCAAGACGGATTTGGCAGAGCCACAAACGGAGATATGGAGTCTACTAGTGGTTCCAAGAAGGAAAACGGCGGTGGCACCAGTGGGGAGAAGCCTGAGGCTGTCACCGCCGTTGGGTTTGGGGAGCTCTTCAGATTCGCCGATGGGTTGGATTACGTTTTGATGGCAATTGGGTCGGTCGGAGCCCTTGTCCATGGTTGTTCTCTGCCTCTGTTTCTTCGATTCTTCGCCGATCTTGTTAACTCTTTTGGGTCTTACGCCAATGATGTGGATAAAATGATGCAGGAGGTTTTGAAGGTAAAGTAGAACTGTGACTCAAAACACAATCGAAGTGTATGTGTTGATAATAATCTAGTGTAAATGTCAAAAATCTAAGCAACTGAAATCCCTCTGCTCTAATTTCAGTATGCATTCTACTTTCTCGTGGTTGGAGCTGCGATATGGGCGTCATCCTGGGCAGGTACTGAGAGTGTCCATTAGGCTTCTCTGGGTTTTTTCTTTACATTCATATGTGAATTGAAATGACATATGAAACTGAGTGCAGAGATTTCGTGTTGGATGTGGACCGGCGAGCGGCAATCCACAAAGATGAGGATCAAGTACCTAGAAGCAGCACTGGACCAGGACATCCAGTATTTTGATACCGAGGTGCGAACATCTGATGTCGTTTTCGCCATCAACACTGATGCAGTGATGGTCCAAGACGCCATTAGTGAGAAGGTGAGAAGCAAAAAAAAGAAAAAGAAACCCAACTCTCTTTTCAGTAATCTCTCTTTGAAACCCCCTTTTATCTGCACAATTGAATTAAGTGAATGAACTTCGCAGCTGGGCAACTTCATCCACTATATGGCAACATTTGTTTCCGGATTCGTTGTGGGTTTCACTGCGGTGTGGCAATTGGCTTTAGTAACCCTTGCGGTGGTTCCTCTGATTGCTGTAATCGGCGGCATCTACACCACCACAATAGCGAAGCTCACTGCCAAGACCCAGGAGGCTCTTTCAGAAGCTGGAAATATTGTCGAACAGGTTAGGGGAGTTCTTAATAAAACTTGATTTTCTATGGATTTGAGCATCTTATATCATCTGGGTAGAGATAATTCTTGATGTTACATGCAGACAATAGTTCAAATTCGAGTTGTTTTTGCTTTCGTCGGCGAATCAAGAGCATTACAGAGGTACTCCGCCGCATTGAAGATTTCTCAAAGAATAGGTTACAAGAGTGGGTTCTCCAAGGGTATGGGATTGGGCGCCACTTACTTTGTCGTTTTCTGCTGTTACGCTCTTCTGCTCTGGTACGGAGGTTATCTTGTTAGACACCATGCCACCAATGGCGGTCTCGCCATTGCCACCATGTTTGCAGTGATGATTGGCGGACTGTAAGTAGTCACCATCTCAGAGTTTCATCCTGAAACCTTCAAATTTTTTACTGATGGATCGCTTTGTTTGACACAGGGCATTGGGGCAATCTGCTCCGAGCATGAGTTCATTCGCAAAGGCTAAAGTTGCAGCTGCTAAAATCTACCGTATAATCGACCATAAGCCCACTCTAAACCGCAACAACGAATCTGGTTTGGAATTAGAGTCAGTTTCAGGACTGGTTGAGCTAAAAAACGTAGATTTCTCATACCCATCAAGACCAGATGTAAGAATCCTCAACAATTTCTCCCTAACTGTCCCTGCCGGAAAGACTATAGCTCTGGTCGGTAGCAGTGGCTCCGGCAAGAGTACCGTCGTCTCCCTCATTGAAAGATTCTATGACCCCATGTCAGGTAAAATGCCCAATATTTTCCCAAATGCTAAATACATTGCTTTTGTGTTTAGCTTTCAGTCTTATTCTTGAGATTTATGTTTTTGGACTTGGTTTCTGTGTTTACAAGAGAAGCTCCTTGATTAAATGTGCAGGTGAAGTTCTTCTAGATGGGCGTGACATAAAAACTTTGAAGCTAAGATGGTTAAGACAGCAAATAGGGCTGGTGAGCCAAGAACCAGCTCTTTTTGCCACCACCATCAAGGAAAACATTCTCTTGGGCAGACCTGATGCAGATCAAGTTGAGGTCGAGGAAGCTGCTCGAGTCGCCAATGCTCATTCATTCATTATCAAACTTCCTGAAGGCTATGACACTCAGGTTAGCTATCAATCTCAAAACTTATTTGTTAAATTTGAACCCTCTTAATCACGCTCCATTGGCTCTACAGTCAAAAGATAAAGCTAAAACTTCGACGTTTTCCAATGATAAATGTCAACCGTCGCGATGTTAGGTGGTTATCCTATCAGAATAGTTAGAAGCCCCCAGTTAATAAATGATGTCCTTAGGCAACGTTTTAATGTTTAGAGTATCATAAACCATTTTTTATTTTTCTGAAGGGTTGAGGGTTTGTTTGATACCGACCTATAACTAAGATACAGGTTTGAAGATTTACTTATAAATGATGCATTTGTTTCTCCTTTTTGAACAGGGGAATGGAATATTTTATTTGTTGTAGCAAGGTTTAACCGACTTCTTTTTTTCTTGTTTGGTGAAAGTTTGAAGAAATGTTTATGGCCCTACAAACAATGGAAACAGGATAACATGCCTTGGTCAACAATGCATGTGCAGAAATAAATAGGTTTTTAACTTGTCTGCCTTGACAAATCAGAATCAAATAAACTAAAGGGATGGCATATCAAGCATATGGGTATGGGGGATTCAATAGAAAATAGTCAATGCTGACATCTATATACAAAGCATATGAAATTATTTACACATTCATATATAGTTTTCTATTATTGACATTGCATGCTGTAGAAGAAATAATGATGATAGGAATCTGAATATGCTTTACAATTACCATTTAACAAAGATACTAAAAAAAATTAGTATTTACGCACCTTTTGATAGAATGACTGTAGAATTATTCTTAACCCTGAGGTTGAAAATGACACAAGTAGAAACAACCTTACCCATCTGAGGTGCCTAAAATTTGAACTCCTGTTCTAGTTTCATTGAGAAAAACTTATGGTGCTGAATCCTGAGGTTTTAAGTAGAAAGTTGGTATTTGGTAGGTAGGGGAAAGAGGACTGCAGCTTTCTGGGGGGCAGAAGCAGAGGATTGCAATAGCAAGGGCAATGCTGAAGAACCCTGCGATCCTACTCTTAGATGAGGCGACGAGTGCATTGGACTCGGAGTCAGAAAAGCTTGTACAGGAGGCTCTGGATCGCTTCATGATTGGGCGGACCACTCTTGTTATTGCCCATCGTCTCTCTACCATTCAGAAGGCTGACCTTGTGGCTGTACTCCAACAAGGAAGTGTTTCTGAAATAGGTACACATGATGAGCTCATTGCTAAAGGAGAGAATGGTGTATATGCTAAGCTCATCCGAATGCAGGAGATGGCACATGAAACTGCTCTCAATAATGCCAGAAAGAGTAGTGCAAGGTAGCTAAAATCTATTTCTTCTTTCTTAATTTTCTTGGTCTAACTTGTCTAACATGGACTATGATGATTCTTAATCTAGGCCTTCAAGTGCCAGGAACTCGGTGAGCTCCCCCATAATTGCACGGAATTCTTCCTATGGACGATCACCATATTCGCGTCGGTTATCTGACTTCTCCACATCCGACTTTAGCCTCTCTCTGGATGCTTCACTTCCCAATTACAGGCTTGAAAAACTTGCCTTTAAGGAGCAGGCTAGTTCCTTTTGGCGTCTTGTGAAAATGAATTCTCCTGAATGGCTCTATGCATTACTTGGTTCTGTTGGCTCTGTTGTTTGTGGGTTTTTAAGCGCCTTCTTCGCATACGTTCTAAGTGCTGTTCTCAGTGTCTATTATAATCCAGACCATGCTTTCATGAGCAGAGAAATAATAAAGTACTGCTATCTACTAATCGGACTTTCATCAGCTGCTCTTCTCTTCAATACAATACAGCATTTCTTCTGGGATATTGTGGGAGAGAACCTCACCAAACGTGTAAGAGAGAAGATGCTTACAGCAGTACTGAAAAATGAAATGGCATGGTTTGACCAGGAAGAAAATGAGAGTGCCAAGATTGCTGCAAGGCTGGCCCTCGACGCGAACAACGTCAGATCAGCTATTGGAGATAGGATTTCTGTGATTGTACAGAACACTTCACTAATGCTAGTTGCATGCACTGCCGGATTTGTTTTGCAGTGGCGCCTCTCTCTTGTCCTTGTAGCCGTCTTCCCTGTGGTTGTTGCGGCCACTGTCTTACAGAAAATGTTCATGACCGGTTTTTCAGGAGACCTTGAAGCCAACCATGCCAAGGCCACACAACTAGCAGGGGAGGCCATTGCCAATGTAAGGACTGTCGCTGCATTCAACTCAGAGGAAAAGATTGTCAGACTTTTCTCAACCAACCTTGAGATCCCACTACGACGCTGCTTTTGGAAGGGGCAGATTGCCGGTAGTGGATTTGGCATTGCTCAGTTCTCTCTTTATGCTTCCTATGCTCTAGGTCTTTGGTATGCCTCATGGCTTGTGAAGCATGGCCTCTCCGACTTTTCGAAGGCAATCCGTGTTTTCATGGTCCTTATGGTTTCTGCAAATGGTGCAGCTGAAACACTAACCCTGGCTCCTGACTTTATTAAGGGTGGTCGAGCCATGCGTTCGGTCTTTGCACTTCTTGACCGCAAAACCGAAATTGAACCTGATGACCCAGATGCCACCCCAGTCCCAGATAAACTACGTGGAGAGGTTGAATTCAAACATGTTGACTTTTCCTATCCAACTCGGCCTGACATCCCTGTCTTCAGAGACCTAAGTTTGCGTGCCCGAGCAGGTAAGACGCTTGCTCTTGTTGGCCCTAGCGGGTGTGGCAAGAGTTCTGTTATTGCACTAGTCCAAAGATTCTATGAGCCATCATCAGGACGAGTTATGATTGATGGAAAGGACATTCGTAAGTTCAATCTCAAGTCCCTGAGAAAGCACATTGCTATGGTCCCACAGGAGCCATGCTTATTTGCTGCTTCCATACATGATAACATAGCTTATGGCCACGAATCAGCTACCGAGGCTGAGATCATAGAAGCTGCAACTTTGGCGAATGCTCATAAGTTCATTTCTGCATTGCCAGAAGGATATAAAACTTATGTTGGGGAGAGGGGAGTTCAACTATCTGGTGGACAGAAGCAAAGAATTGCAATTGCCCGTGCTCTGATTAGGAAGGCAGAGCTAATACTACTAGATGAGGCAACAAGTGCACTCGATGCTGAATCCGAGCGATCCGTTCAGGAGGCCCTAAACAGGGCCTGTTCAGGAAAAACAACAATCGTAGTCGCTCATCGACTATCAACTATCCGAAATGCACACGTCATTGCAGTAATCGACGATGGTAAGGTTGCAGAGCAGGGATCACACTCACATTTGTTGAAAAATTATCCAGATGGGTGTTATGCCCGGATGATACAATTACAAAGATTCACACATAGCCAAGTGATTGGCATGACTTCAGGTTCAACTTCCTCAGCAAAAACTAGAGAGGATGATGAGAAAGAGAGCTAGGAGATGGAAGCTTGGTAGTTGATAAGAAAGAAAAAGAACAAAAACCCGTATACCCTTACCAATTCTTGTGGGTTTTATCTGCCATTTTCTATCCAGTAAGTATATTAAGTGTATTATCTTGATTTTTGCCCCCTTCTTATATAGTCCTCTCATCACAAACACTTCCCAGAGAACCCAGATGCATAAAAACCCAACATCTTTTCAACCAAACATTCAAACATTTTAACAAACACCTCATATGCATTAAAACAAGCCAAAAGCACAACATTTGTTTGCATATTCATAAAACAGGAATTCACGCGGGAAACAGAATCATTGAATTCATAACATGGTAGTGAAACATGTGCATTCAAAGACAAGACAGTTACCGGAAGGAATCGATTAATAGGGAGGAACGGAAGAAAGGACATGAACAGCAAAAATCGGAATCCGACAAGGAAACCTCACCCGTTCGCGCGCCTGTTGAATAGGACGATGATGTTCTTCATTCAATTGATGTAAATAAAAATTTTATTTATTGCAATGGAAGTCATAAATATAAATCATTCTAAATGTTCACATAAAATACCTGGGCCTGGTCTTGGGCTTGGGCCTGGGCATTCTAATGTACTATAAGCCCATGGGCCATGGTTTTATGGGTAAGCCCACATTGTCTAGTTGAGATGCAAATATAATAAATATATAATATCATATAAAATAAATAGAAGAGAATGAGTGAAATTTAAGAGTACTAAAGAAATTAAATAAATAAATAAATAAATAATTGCTGACGTGGAGTGACGAAGCATTGGGGACAGCAAGTCAAAAGACGGAAACACCCGCCATAGAAGACGGCTTTGATAACGTGTACAAACGTGGCACATAAACTGTTGTGAACATAAAAAATCACGTTGAAAATGAAATTACAATTAATTAATATTTTATAAAAATACAAAATAATTAAAATAAAAATAAAAAGTTTGTATACTCTTTGATTGTGGGCAGTCTATTATACGACCAAATACGTTACAATAAATGATGTTTCAATTTAATTCAACTTTCACATTCATTTTATTTCTATCCAAATATATGAATTTCTTAATTATTATATTTATTATTATTTGTAATTATATTTGGACTCACAACCAATTAGCATGAATGGAAAATGACTATTTATTAATTTTAACATAATTTATTTAAATTTTTAGTTTCGATAATGCCTTCTACTTTAATATATTGTTTTTAAAAATAATATTAAATTTTCATTTATATGCATTTTTACTTTATGTTTGATGCCGACACAAAAACATTATAAATTGTCAAAATTATTATTTTAAATTTATATATCATTAGTGATTATAAAGAATTAATTGAGATATGTGGAATATTAATTTTGTAATTCTTTCTATAATTTAAAATTATGGGTTTTTTTTTTTTTAATTTGTTTCAAATCATAGAGACAAGAAAGAAAGTTGGGGAAAGGAATCATTTGAAAAGAAAAAGTGGGATATTGGGGGAAAAGAAAAATGTTTTTTTTTTTTTTTTTTTTTTTTTTTTTTTTTGCTTTTTTTTTTTTTTTTTTTTTTTTTTTTGAGTTTTTGGGATTTGACGGGTTGTACGACTTTTTTATCGGTGAGCATATTTTTATAATGATATGATATTATCTATTTCAAACCTAAAATTTTTATAATTTTTTTTTTTTTTTTATGAAATAAAAATTCATTTTATTTGTGATGAGACTATGGAGGCATTAAAAAAAATAGAAAAACATATAATTTTGTCCTATTTATTTTAATTTATCACTATTATAATAATAATTATGCTACTTTATTTCTCTTCTTTTTACAAAAGAAAAAATCATCTTCTATATTGTCCAAGGTTGTACCAAATTTCTACTACAAACATTACATGTCCAACTTTAGGACATAGGAATAATTTGTGATGGAACAATCAAACTGTCTAAGAATCAAAAGAACGATACTGGTTGTATAAAAAGTTGGTACATTCATAATACTATATTTTTAAAGAAAATTATCGTTCTTCATACTTAGCGTGTTTTTAGGTCGTATATTGGGTTAAAACATGACTAAAATTAAATAAGTTGCGTTTACGGTTGTGGTAAATTTTAAGAAAGGTCCCACTCCTACAAATATCGTGCAACTTACCGACCGAAACAAAGTTTCAAAGGGATTATTTTAGATATTAACTTAAAAATAATTGCCTTTTATGGTATTTTTTTTTTTGTTTTTTAAAGGAAAAATAAAAAAAGAAATTCAAATAGTAGTAGCTTTCTATGCAAATGGTCCAACCCTGGGCCGAGATTCGGACCTTGATTGGCTCCAATAATGTACCCGGTCCCCTATACCCGAGGACAAAAAAATAATAATAAACAAATGGGTGTCAATTGCAGACTCACCAAGCTAGTGGGCTATATTTCGTCACAGCTCATTCAGATGTCGACACGTTCACCATTTCAAAATGAACCACCACCGGTCACCTACCGCAGCAATCCATCTCGCTTTTTCAAATGGTCCGATATTGTGACGCTGACTGTCCGATACCTCCTCCCTCCCTCCGCCGCCGCTTATTTTTCTTACGTGGCGGCGCCTCGCCAACATTGAAGATTTTTCTAACCAGACCTTCAATTTAAAATTCTCCTCAAATATAGATTCTATTTCTTGAACTTTAGAATATTCATTTTTATTTATTTTTCAATTATTACGTGACGGAATTATATATTTGTTATTTTTTGGACATTTCATTAAAAAAAAAAAAAAAAAAAAAAGGAAAAAAA
>NW_019272041.1:3379308-3412496 GCF_002738345.1 Cucurbita maxima
TTAAAAAAAAAAAAAAAAAAAAGGGAGGAAGGTTATTTTGGTCATTTCCTCTAGCCACGTCATTTCCACTTTAAATTAGCTAAATGGGTACATATGATTTTAAAAACCCACCCATGCATAATCCCATCATCATCATTATCCCATACATACATACATACATACATAACATCATTCAAATCCCTCTTCTATATATTCATTCAACTCTCAATTACTAATTTCAAGAGTGAAATAAGAGAAAAACATGGGCGAGGTGGATTTCGCTCTCTTCCTTGTTTTGTTGTTCTTGAATTTCAAATTCGGAATTACAATTTTGTTTTTTTTTTCTAACAAACAAATTGGTGGCTTTTGCAGCAGAAGGTGGAAGCAGCAGCCCCAAAATCAGAAGTTGAGAAGAAGCCGGCGGCTGCCGTAGCTCCTGCAGCGGTGCCGGCAGTCGTGGACGGCGGAGTGAAGAAAGAAGACGGTGGCGCAATCACCGCCATATACAAAATCGACATGCATTGCGAAGGGTGTGCTAAAAAGATCAAACGAGCCGTTCAACATGTCAAAGGTATCTCAGAATTTCAGATTCCGAACTTTTTGGAATCTCAATCTTGAAATTCCCTTTTTGATTCGAATATTCAAATGTTTTATGATTTGAATTTGTTGTAGATGTTGTAACTGTGAAGACGGATTGTGGAACGAATAAGTTAACTGTTATAGGGAAAATGGACGTTTTAGCAGTTAAAGAGAAGCTAGAGCTTAAAACCAAGAAGAAGGTGGAGCTTATCTCCCCTCAGCCGAAAAAGGACGGCGGCGCCGGCGAGAAGAAGGCGGAGGAAAAGAAGCCGGAACAGAACAAGGCACCAGAAGAAAAACCAAAAGAGGTAAAGAACATTTAATCAATTTTCTAAAGTGAAAAATAAACCTTTTATTAATTTCTGGATATGCTCTGTTTTTTATTCCATGGAAACAGAGTACTGTGGATTTAAAGATCCGGTTGCATTGTGAAGGTTGCATTCAAAAAATCCGCAGAATCATCTTGAAAATCAACGGTAAGATCTCAAAGTTTACATTTTTACCTCACTAATTCATTCCCAAATCAATTTTCGTTCATGGGTAAGTTTTAATTTTTAATTTTCATGAAATTAAACAGGTGTTCAATCGGTGAATTTGGACGGCGGCAAGGATTTGGTCACCATTAAGGGAACCATGGATGTGAAGCAGCTGCAGCCTTATCTTAAAGACAAGCTCAAAAGAACCGTCGAAATTGTTGTCTCTCCCAAAAAGGAGGAGCCCGCGGCCGAAAAGAAAAAGGAGGATCCTCCCGCCGCCGCATCGTTTGGCGGCGAAAAAAAGAAGGAAGAAGGCGGTGGTGAGAAAAAGGAAAAAGAAGGCGGTGGGGGTGAAAAGAAAGAGAAGGAAGCTGGAGTGGGCGAAGCGAAACCGACTCCACCACCCGCCGCCGCCGAGGGCGGCGTGAAGGCCGCGGAGGTGGTGAACAAATTGGCATATTACGGTGGATATCCGTACGAACCACTGTACTACGAGGCGCCGATGCAGTACCATAGCTACTCAATGGAAGCTAGCCCGAGTTACTACAACCCTAACCATGGTTACATAGAGAATAGATACGACGCCGTTCCGATAAGCCATTACTACCCTCAGCACATGCAGCAGCCGCACGATCAGCCGCAGATGTTCAGCGACGAGAATCCCAACGCCTGTTCCGTCATGTGAGATTCCGATCAACGGCTGAGATTTCATCATTAAAAAAAACCCCATAATCTGTAAATATTTATATATATAAAAAAAAAAATTATATATAACGATCTCACCGGGAAAAAAAATGGATCTTTGGAAGTAAACCGGACCGTTATCCGGTCCGGCCCGGTTAAGCTTTGGTGGTGTTATTTGGTTGGGTGGGTGGTCATTTTCGTAGTTTCATTTCAACCTGAGAAAATTTTGTGTTGTAATTTATGGATTTAATAAATGAATAAATAATGACAATAAATAGAAGATAATTTTGGTGAAATATTTAATTGTTTGTAATTATTAAAGTTGTTGGGTCGAAATGATGAGCGTCTTGAATTCCTTTTTATTTCCATCATTACTCATGAAAAAAGAAAAAAAAGCCATTTAATTCCTTTTTCTTAAAGTTAATATGATTTTTAAATAGTGGAGACATTAAAATATAAATAAACAAATTTAAAAAATCATCTTATTTTTTAAAATATTAGTTAAATATTGTATTTATAACCAGTGATGTTATGTTACACCAACCAAACAAATCCTCTGCTATTATGAAATATGGCTAAAATAAAATAAAATAAAATAAATATTATCCAACGTGGCAGGGCAAAGCTTATCAACAGCTGAATGGCTTAAATAAAAGAGAGATTATTTAATTAAAAACAAAAATAAAAAAATATCATTTCATAAATGTTACATCTTAAATCTTATGGATGAAAAAGGAATATTATCTCATATAATATTACAAAAAGGAAAAGAAAAATTAAATCACAATCCAATGCCTTTTTTTCTTTCTTTTATTTGTTATTTGCGGATGATAATGCAAAATATGCTTTTGGATTGGCGGCTAACTATTAAAGTTCGGGATTGATGTGCTAGCTTGTTTTGTTCTTACTCGTTCTATATAAATTAAAAAAAAAAAAACGGAATTTTTATTATTTAGCCACATAAAAAATATACAACTTATTGATATAAGTAATAACTTTTCTCCTGTCTTAATATGCCACATGTACCATTCTCATTGGTTAGATTTATATCCATTCATCCATTAACCACTATGTTTTCTCTATTTTATTTTATTTTTTAATATTATCACTTTTATTTATTTATTTATTTATTAATTTATTCAGTCATAAGGTTGTGACCTTTGTTTTTAATTTCTGATTTGCCAAACGTGGTCTTACTTTTTGGAAGATTTTCAAAATGTCTATTAAACAATTACAAATATTAAATTTTTCGACACGTTTATGTCAAAAAATAAAAATTAATTTATGTCGTATTTTTAAAAGAAAAGAACGTGTGGTTACTTACATGAAACTCATTAAAATAATATTTAAATTATAACAAAATTAATATAATTAAACTAATATTGACCCATAGGGTTTCAGATAATTTCATTTTATAACATATAATACAATGTTTATATAAGAAAAAAAGCATATAATATATTTAATAATATTTATTTGTTCACGAGGAATTTAATTGCCATTTAAAATTAAGGTTATTCTTCCTAATTGGCGTACTGCCTTTAATTAAATACAATTTTTGTCCTTTTCATTTTTATTCCTTTAATATTTTATATTTATAATTTTTTTATTTATTCCCTAACTTTACTTTTTGGATTAATAAAGGGTGAATTAATATAATCTTTCATAGTTTTGTTTTGAATTTTCTCAAAATGTCTGATACCAATAGAGAGAGTATTTTTTGATTATAAACCTATGATCATTCCCCAAATTAGCAGATGTGGGACTTTTTATCCAACAATGTCGATCTATTTTAATTATTTTAAGGTTAAAAAAACACTACAACTCCATATTTTTTAAATAAATGTATTTTAATAATTTAATCTTTATTATTATGTAGATTTCAAGTTACTCAAATATAAATTTCCATTAAATCTTGACGTAATAATTAGTAGACAAAAAATGTGGGAAAATATATTTAAAATAATAATAATAATAATAATAAGTAATTTTAGGAATTAGTTGGGAATAAATGGGGACAACTTAATTAGCAATAATATGAGGATTATAATTTAGAATTTTATTAAAGATGAGAATAATAATATAAACTTGGTTTTTATTGAAAGTAATAACAAATTTCCAACATGGTAAATAGGATGGTGAGTCACATCATTACGTGGGGGCGGTTTCTGACTAATTGATAACTATGAAACTGTAATTGGTGGCAACTTCTAGATCATTTTAATATATATATATATACATACATATATCATATGGTGATATGTATGTGATGGATGGATGTGATTTTGTCAAATCCATGTTCATAGGTGGGCCATGATATGATGTAAAGTTTGAATTTGAAAACGACTATTATTTTACTCTTTTTTGGAAAAATAGGAATTGATTTTACTCGTTAATTTAAGTAATGATCATGTTTGTAAGTGAGGAATACTATCTTCATTGATATGAGGTATTTTGGAAGCTCAAAACAAAGTCATAAGAGCTTATACTAGACAATATCATACCATTATGGAGGGCTACGATTGAGGGAAGGATTGTTGAGGAGTATTGGGAATGAGTCAAAGATTGAAGCCAGTTTAAAAAAAAATAAATTATAGTGATAATGACAAAATTAACTTTTTATTTAATAATAATAATAATAATAATAATAATTGGTTAAAAAAGTAACTATTTTCACTAATTAAAAATTGAATTTTAAAAAATTGGATAATATTTTAAACAATATTAAGATTGCAATAATGAAACAAATAAAGGTACAAAAAGTGAGAGGAAAGGAAAAAGAATGAGCTGGAAATTACACGTGTAGGTGTTGGTGGAAACAGAGAAATTTTAATGGAAAAACCAACCGAGCCAGTCGCCAGACAAGCAAAGGGAACCGGTGGGACCCATCCACGTCACTGACACGTGGGATGTTTGAATTCAAATGCAAAGTATACATTGCCCTTCTGGTTAGTTTTTCCTCTTTCTTTTTGCCTTCACCGTACGCTTCCCGCGGTTCTATTTTGGCGCCTAATTTCTCTCTCCAATGCTAAGAATTAGAATTAAAAATTTATTTTATTTAAGTAATAATTTAATTTTATTATTTTTAATTTTATAATAATTTTACTTATTTTCAAATTTGTAATGGTAATAGTAAATAATTTAGGCATAGGAAATAAATTTGATCGACAAAGTAAATTATTTTTTACCAAATAAAATAAAATAAATAAATAGGTTGTCCTTTAGCTGGGGGAAAGAGTAAAACTACAATTTTCACTTTTTTTTTTAATTTATTATTATTATTTAAAAAGATGCCGACCTTAATAAAAACATTAAATTTTTAGAAGTAATAATAATAACATAATTGACTTCAAAAACAATTGGCACAATAAAAATATCTTTTTTATGTAATGGATTGGAAAAGGTCATGGTCATGGTCGGCATCAATGTTATTTTGAAATAAATAAATAAATAAATATTATTTTGAAATAAATAAATAAATGAGTTAGTTTTTTGGTGGCTGATTTAAAAGCAAAAAATCAATTTCTCACTCAAAATTTATGTAAAATCTTGGTTGATAAATTTGCATTTTAATTAAAAAAAATAGTATTGAAATTTACTATTGAGTAAAAAATAAATATCATTTTTAACCCAAGGTAAAAAGGATAGGATAATTAAAGGATGATTTGACAAAAGAAGGGAGGCATTAAAACCGAACACGTGTGAGGCACTAAATTGGGAAAAAGGGGAGAGTCAATCACTAGCAACCACTAATAATTTTGGCTTATTATTTAAGAATTAAATGTTGTATAGTTTCACAAATGACTACCACCAATAAAAACTATTTTAATAAATTTTCAATACTTTTCTAGGGCAACTAAAGGGTTCAAAACTCGAATTTTGAAAATACCCAACCCGATTTCTAGAAAAGTATCCACGTGTTCTCAAAACTAAAAAATGGGTTCCGAAATCGTTGTTATTAATACCATGTGCTCGTGTTTTGCTTCTCATTTTGTTGAAAACTCAAATTTTAAACTGTTACGTATCGTAGTTGGCTTTATGATTTTAAGGCGTATACTAAGGAAAGGTTTCCACGATCCAACCACTTGGGACCAATACCTCACGGTTTTCACACCCTTATAAAAGAATGTTTCGTTTCCCTCTCTAATAGATGTGAGATTTCACAATGACGAGCTAAAACGAACAATATTTTCTAACCATAGGCTAACAAATTATATAAAGGGAAATTCACCAATTTGGAATGAAAATGCTTTAGCGTTACTTTGGAAATAGCAAACGGATAAAGTTTGGGCCTCGAGTAATAAACTAGGCCCAATTATCATTGCAATGGAGCCGAGTCGAGCCGAGCCGAATATTTTTAATTAGACTTTTTAAAAATGTATAGACCTATTTTTTTTTATTATACTCTTAATATTGCATTCGGATGAAAAAATTTAATTAAAATTAAAATAATTAATATTTTCTATATAAAAAAATAATAATAAAATCAATCAACACTGGGCCGTTTGCGAATAGGCCCAATTGAGAATGAACTAAGGCCCAAATATCCATGGGCTAAATGGGATGAGCCCAATTGAGTACAAGGCCCATGTATTGTGTCAACTGATTACTCCCTAATTTTTTGAACGTACTCTTCTACATGTGCATAACCTATTTAACTTGAAATCATGTGTATGTAAATGTTGCTCATGTAAATACTCGGAACATATTTTATTAATTATTTAAAATAAAAAAATGATAACTAATATAGATATGTTTTATTAAGGGTGTTCGTGCTCTCGGGTTGAGTTAAAACATTTTTAGACCAAACCCAGTTATTAGGATCATAAAGTTTTTCAATCAAAACAATCCTGGATAAAAATCTTTTTTATCATGAATAAAAGGAAAATATTAAACATTTAATTAAAATTTGTAACTCATATTTTGATAAAAAAATTTATGTATAATTGTATCACGATAAAATATACATTATTTTTTTATATCTTTTTAAAATTCAAATATTAAAATAGATATTTCAAAATTTTAAAATCTATATAGAATAAAGTTAGAAGTTTGAAGATAAAAATAAGATTCAGAATTTAAAATTTTAAAGTGAAGATAGCATAATTTATATAATTATTTTTAGATAAATCTTCATATCCAATGGAATTTTAATAAATACAAACATTGGCTCTTCTATATAAATACCTAAAGCTTCTCTTTGAAACCAAAACCTGGAAGAACATACGGAATTTACAGTGCAGTAATACGTCGGAGATCTGCGGCGGCGTCTGTTTTCCTCCGCCCTTATTTCCTGTTTTCAAGCTCTTGCATTTTCCCGTCCCCTAGGGTTTTGCGCCATTACAGCGCCTCTGATCGTTGGACCTCTCGCCTATTTCTAATTTTCTCGTCCAGATATCGGAAAAAGAAAATGCTCTCTGGATTATTTGTACGATAGGTCGGAATGTTATTTCCATCAGTTTTAGAGCTCACATTTAGCCTTTTGTGTTTGTGATTGTTCTCGTTCTTGATTTTGATTCCTCGAGTTATTATTAGTTTTTTTTTTCTTTTTTCTTCTGATTTTGAATTGCCTTCTGGAATCAAAGAAGAATCCAATCGGTTTCTAGATTTTGGTTGATTGAATGAGGCGGACTGAAATACAGAGCCAATGAGCGATGGGGCTAGGAATAACATGAAGTCGAAAGAACAACAAAGCTCTGATTCGAGAAAATGCAGAGGCAATGAGTTTGGACGAGAGGTGTCGAGAATTGCTGTGGCTCAGATATGTAATAGTGCAGGGTTTCAGAGATTCAAGGGGTCAGCTCTAGACGCATTGGTCGACATCGCCATCAAGTACCTTCGCCATTTGGGTAAGATAGCAGCATTCTATGCTAATTTGGCTGGTAGAATTGAGTGCAATGTTTTTGATATAATTAGAGCGCTTGAAGAGTTGGAATCATCACAGGGGTTTCAGGAGGCTTGGGAACCAATTCAATGTCTTGCTAATTCAGGGTCAGTGAAGAACATTGTTCGGTACGTGAATTCAGTTGAAGAGATCCCTTTTGCTCACCCATTACCATGTTTCCCTGTGATCAGAAACAGGAAGGCAATTCCAAGTTTTCTTCAGATTGGTGAATCCCCACCTGGCAAACACATTGCCAATTGGTTACCAGCTTTCCCTGATGCTCGTACTTACGACCCTTCAACTTTGTGGAGGAGGAGCCCGAGTGAGCTGTGTGCCGAGAAGATGGAGGTGTCGAGGCAGGGAAGGAAGGCAGAGAAATCCGTGTCGGGTTTGCAGAAGAGATTGGTTTCCTGTGGTTCAGCAAGAAATGGTAATGGGGAGATTGAGTTATCAGGAGGTGAGAGTAATCCATTCCTTGGGACACGTTTGCAAGAGATGGAAGATGGGACTGCCATGGATGGGATAAGCCGTTTGTCTGTGCCAGAGGTGGTTGCTCCTGCCATTGAAGCGACTAATGGCAGGCCTCCTGTTCGTTTCAAGTTAGAAACTAGCAAAACCTTTCTTAGAGGATCTAGGAATTTGAATGCTAAAATGGCAGGGAACAGGGAATCAGTGTTCTGGATAAGACGAGATGATGAAAGAGATGAAAAGAAGAGGAGAGTTGAATACATTCCCAGACATTCTGAAAACTCTCATGAGGAGCTCAACCAGTCATGAATCAGCACTGCTTCAACATGTTAAAATTCTACTTTCTGAAGCAAACGCTTCATCTTCAATATTGCAATGACAAATGTGCCTGTGATCTAAATTTATACAATGAATTTCTTTTTCTTTTCATCTTGTTTCCTTCATTTTTTCATAGATTTGATATTCATAACTTTAACCTGGCACTGATGCAGCACCTATTATGAGAAACTTCAGCTCCTTAACAAAGTTTAGCACAAAATTTTTGCAAGCTAAGCAAATGATTCCAATGAGATGACCTTTACTAAGTGCTTGCAAGTATAAAAAAAGATTGCCAAGTTTGCATCATAACACAAAATTCATTATAGAGAACGATCCAGAAGGCCGAAGAGAAAAACTACCGTATTGATAGCAATCAGCATTGGCAGATAAAAGCACAAACTAATCTAATTATAGTAAACTGCAGAAAAGCATGCATATTTTATATCAATCCAGAAGAGGCCTCTTATTCAATAACAATGGGACTAGAAATAAAGAAGGGAAAACCTCAAAATATCCAAAATACGTGAAGAAACACTATGTTGATGGAACGGAGCAGTGCCTACTTTAAGCTCTTTAACGATCATTTATGGTTCCAGCTTGATCTCAATGTTTCAGCTTCAAATCCAGTTGCTGGGAAAATAATTTGCCTCGGTGGTTGAAGACCATGAAATCTAGATTGGCAGGAAGAGAAACTATCCTGAAATGGAAACAATTTTCTTCTATATGAAAATTAATTGAACTTGCTTGCTGAAACAACATACTAATAATAGTGAAATTAGTAGAACAACTCCAAATTGTTGTAGTCTATTCAGAGCTTGAACGAAATTCAAATTGAAGGGATAGAATCTATTCCCACGGACATAAAAGGGAGAAACCAAATAGATGAACTCTAAAACTTCTAATGGATTGATATCTACCTATCTTGAATATTTAAGTCTCGGTTGATAAAACCTTCTAAGCAAACCAAATTAACTCCTAGATCCTGAGAAATTGTGAGATCGTGCACGAAGCATTCTTTATAAAAGTGTGGAAACCTCTCCCTAGCAGACGCAATTTAAAAACCTTGAGGGAAAGCCCGAAAGGGAAAAAAGAGGACAATATTTGCTTGCGGTCGGCTTAGGCCATTACAGAAACTATATGGCGTAGTACTTGTTATTCAAACTTTGAAGCACAAGAAGGCACAGCAGCAAATTGCCAGATACCAGTGGGGAACGTCAGGTAACGACGGTTACATGACTTTGGATAGAGATTGTACCCTCCAATTTAAGGTTTCGACCCAATGTTTTACCATTCATGTTCCTAGAACATGTAACATGAGACTGTGTCATGATAAAAAACATTGTCACAACAAGGCAAAATGCTGTTACTTCCCTAACAAAATTCTTGAAGAATTACAATACAAGTGTTGGTGAATATACTCTGCTGCACCTAAGAGCTATCTCCTTTTGTTATTCATAGGACATCTTTGTTTGAGTTGATGGGAACTAAATTCAACTTCTCTTTGATTCAAAATCCTCAAACTAAAGGCATTGCAGACTGCACCAATAGATTTAACAAATCTTCTGGATTCTTTAAAATTTCTGATATAACCTTTAGCAGAATTTTGTTACCCAAGCTAGCTTTTCTGGATTGGCAATTGGTCTACCACCTTCAACCCCAAAGCGATATCGTTTTTCGTGCAAATGAAATCAATCGATACTGTTTTATGGAGATGGGCAATGCCATATCAATGGGGAAAAACTAATGGTGCAATTCTATTCTAAAACGCATAATTGAGAGGAAAAAATACCTATTCTCCTCGGATTCTGGATTAATCGAGAGAAACTTCCCAGGCACGGTGAGTGCAGCCCACATGGACAATACCAACCCTAGAACCAATTCGATTGCCACCTAAAATTTGGGGAAAAAACTTCCTTAATTCAAAAACAACTCAAATCGATAGAGAAATGCGAAACCAGTTGAAAGCTAAAGATTAAACAAAGAAAAAGAGGGATGAGAATACATTAAACGGAGGTCCTGCAAACTCTTCCTGCATGATCTTCAATAAACTCCGATCTGCAATCAAAACAAGATAGATTAAGAATTGCGGGGGTATACCAGCAACAACAAGAAGCAAGTAAAGATACAATCAGAGAGTATAATCATAGGTTTTGTTTAGGGCTAACATTGGATGGTTGAATAAGCAGCATGAGCCAGAATTAGAACTCCGAAGACGCCGACCACGAAACCCACTCCCATCTCGACTGACGGATCTAAATCCCCGACGGCGGAAACTACGATTTCAACGTGAAGAGACTTCAAATTTCAACGCGAGGGGACAAATTTTAACAAACAATCTAGAGAGAATTTCCAATTTCTCACCTCGACGAACTCCGATTTTTTGCTTGATTTATGTCAATCTCACTCGATCTCCGACTTAAAATTTTGTGTTTACGAATTTAACATTTTTAAAAATTAATCAATCATTAGAAAATAAATTTAAATGTTAGAAAAACTCTTCCGATATGAGAGTTTTATAAAATTATATAAAAAAATTATAAGGTTTTATGAACTAAAATCATATGAAAGAATAAATTAGGAATGAAATTAACCATTTAACTATTTAAATTTTATGTATTTAGACTTTGAGTCTGTGAGATCCCCGTCAGTTAGAGAGAATAACGAAAAATTCTTTATAAAGGTGTAGAAACCTCTCCCGAGTACATGCGTTTACAATATTTGCTAGCGGTGTGCTAGTGATGATGCTGAGTCCCAAATAGAGGTAGACTTGTGTCAGCGAGGACGTTGGGCTCAAAAGGGGTGGATTGTGAGATCTCACATCGATTGGAAAGGGGAATGAGTATTAGCGATAATGCTGGGCTTTGAAGAGAGGTGGATTATGAAATCTCACATCTGTTCCGGTAGGAGAACGAAGCATTGTTATAAGGGTGTGAAAACCTTTCACTAGCAGACACGTTTTAAAAATATTGAGGGAAAGTCCAAAGAGGACAATGAAACGGTTTGTTTGGGGGGTTAGTCTATTGTGAGAAGAACTTGGTAACCTCTGAGGTATTAAAACGGTTTGTTTCCCATTTTGTGTCTCTCGAGTTGTCTTATTATGGAAAATGAAACGGTAAATCTTTTATCTGTTAACGTGTACAACTTGATCTTTAAGATATCTACTTTCCACGACTGAGCGTTTTAAACTTGATTTAACTCATTTACTATAGGGCACGAAAAAAGAAGCCAAAAGTCGAGCGTAACGAACCCTTCTAAATGAAGAAAATTCCCTATTTCTGCAACGAAACTCAAACCCAAACACCAAATGGTTAAGATTTAAAAATTATTTTTTAAAGTTAATTTCTTTTTCTAAAAAGCTTTAATCATGACCATATTAAGCTATAAATATCATTATAAAGTAAAGTCTTTATTTTTATATATTTTTTATTATAAGGTTAAATAATGCTAAATACATTTCACTTGGTATTAAAAAAATATAAGGCCTTACAAATTCACAATTTTATTTTATTTTTTAATTTTAGCATTTTGAGGAATTAAACTTTTTAATTTGTTTTCCCCCCTCTTTCATTTTCACAAAGTAAAATTATTGTTTTTATTTTTTATTTTTCTTTTCTCCTTCTTTCTCATCTCTCAACTGTACACGGCTGTCGGAAAATTCTTTCCGGTTTTCATCGTTTTCGTTTAATATTCGAAGCTTGTGGAATTGCAGATTGTTCGATTTCTTGAATCTATCTCTGGTATTGTCAGTATATTGTACGTGTTTGATTTGCTTGTTGATTTTTGTGGAGATTTTTTATTTTTTTAGTTGACCATGGGTGAAGTTAGAAACCCTAAATCCTCTCTAGTGACCTAAAATGGAGTGGAGATGATTATAATCTTTGTTTTCGATCGTCTTCTAGGAAGTTGGATTGGTGGAATTTTAACGTAATTTGGTTAATTAGTTGTTTCATGGAAGGTTTAGGTGAGTGATCGGTCTTCGGATTTAATTTAGGGTTAAAGAATTTGAATTAGTTGGCAATTCTCTGCCGTCTAGCAGTGTTGAATTTCTAGTTCGAAGTTTGGTTACTAAATTTATTTTAGTATGTGAGTTATAAGTTTACGTGTGGTAGTACTTTAATTGAATTGCTGTAATTAGGTTTTGTTAGCATTTTTGTGTGGAAGATTTGGGATAGATGGGATGCTTCGAGACAATATATGTGCAATCATGAGTTCTGTTGTAATTGGTTATACTTAATCTTTATCCAGTTTATTTTTTGATGATCTATGAATTGATGAACAAACTACTCTTTAAGTTCTACTCTTAGTTCTTAATAAGGAGAGCATGTGAAGCTTTGTAGAGATTTCTACCATTAACATTTTTGGTGCCTTTGCTTATACACGATTAGATTGGATAGACAGATTCCAATTATAAGTGCCACTCTTTCTCGTTTGATTGATCTCTTTCCAAACTCGTTCTCATATGATATATCTCTTTTCATTATTTTTTTTTTAAATCTGTGATTTCTCTGACTTCGAAATGATCACCCATTGTTGCAGTAGGTTTCTGATGCTTGAGAGCATCATTTGGAAGTCGATGAAGGACAAGAGTAAATAGTTCATTAAAGAAATATAAAATGCAGATAGATTCAATACTCTCCTCCAACTCGGAGACACATCTTCTTTCAGAGACTATCATTGCTCATGTTGGAGATCAGGGCATTGCAGCATCAACTCCTGAGCGTGTCGTAGAACCCCTGCCTGGTACTTTATTGCCATTTTTAAGACATTTTACATATGACAAATTTCCTTCCTCTAATGTTTTCTTTATTGGTTTATGCAGCCAAAAGGCCTACTCGACAATGGGCTGCTTGGACACGTGAAGAGGAGGAAAGTTTCTTCACTGCATTACGGCAAGTTGGAAAGGCATGTAGTTGTCCCCCTAACTGCATCCTGCTGCTTTGCATATTTTTTAATATGTGATACCTCCCTAACTGCATCCTGCTGTCTACGCAGAATTTTGAAAAGATCACTTGCCATGTCCAAAGCAAAAACAAGGACCAGGTGCTTGTTATTGATGGTCTTCTTTTTGAAAGTTAAACCTTAGACTTGTGCTCCAATCCCTTCTTATGTCTATATTCTTTAAATTTTCTGTAACCAGGTCAGACACTACTATTACCGTCTAGTAAGGCGTATGAATAAGCTGTTGGCTCCTGGGTTATGTCTGGATGCAAAAAATTCCAAGGATACTAATGCTGCAATGCTCCGATGGTAAAAATTACTATTAATTATGCTGCTATCATTCCTTCTATCTTACCTATGCTTTCTAAACGTGTGTGATTATTTTTATTTGATTGATAACTGAGTAAATGTGTGAAGAATTGTTAAAATCAAGTTGGATTCTGCCATAATGCCATTTGGAATCGTTGTTGAGAATGCTGGCATTCGTGTATTTGGAGAGAGTCTGACCAAAAACATGAGTGAACTTTTTTATTTATGTATTAATTTAATGTGTTATTCTAATTTTCATTGTTTAGTCTAACTACTTCAAGTAATAACATGAGAAAGCTATCTATTTTGAAAAAGATTGTATAGTGTGGGTGTTTTGGTTTTTCTCTCACTGTATTTCATATGTCCAACAGGTGGTCATTACTGGAAAAATACAGTTGCAAAGCTTCAAAGCTTCACCTGAAACCCCGACGTTTTAAGATTTTTGTTGAAGCCTTGGTGAGTCAAAGCTATCTAATCCATCCCATCCTTTGGTGTCTTTCAATGTTTGAAACTCTTCTTCTGTGCTGCTGAACTGACCAACTCACTTTTACATGAAGGAGCATCAACTTTTGAAAGATCGGAAGAAGACTGTAAGAAAACGTCCATTGCAGGGAGAAAACTGCCCTCCACCCATGCCAAATGCTGTCTCTAATCAGAGTAGAGCTTTAGGGCATGACGGGCGTGCAGTTAAATTAGTCTTAGTTGACACTCAAAACATTCCAAAATTGGGCCATAGGAAAACTGCATCAAGACGCAATGTGAATGTTGGTATTAACCGTGGAAACAATGGTGGATATCCCACAGTCCTTAAACCATCAAGGCAGAGAAGAAAATCAGGTGTGAGCTCTTCCTCGAAAACATTTTGTTTTGGGAGGATTTTGGTTTGATCGACAAGATTGAATACATTAATTAGTGTCTCCTTTTCTAGTTATTGCCTTGTCTAACTTTGTGAATGTGCTATCTAAGATCAGTTTTGTAAAGTGATCAAAAATGGATTTTATAGGAAAATGAATGTTTAGAAGATGGCAATAAGATTTTAAAGTTGCTTTGTGTTTTGGGTTGCACAATCAATGTTAAGCATGAGAGTATTTATTCATTGGGTATTTGTACTTTTAGAAGGAGGTGTATCATCAGCTGCATATAAAAAATGGGAAAAAGCTGCAATAGCAGGCGTTTCTTTGGTTGCTGATGCTGCCGAGCATCTAGAGCGCACTATTACAAACAGAGATGTTTTACATGATCAAAATACTGTAGGTAAGCCATTAGCTTGTAATTTTCTATTTACATTGTTCAAAACTTTGTATGAAAGATAGTAAGCAAAATCAGTTCCTATGTTGAAGGGTGAAGGAAAATCTATTAGATTTCTTCACTGTTGTGACTTTTGCTGCTCTCAAACTTTCAGAGGAAAAGAATTCTGATCCTGCTGGGAGCCCCTTGCTGCTATTGGCTCCTCTTCAGCCAAATTCCTTGATTGATGTTGCTAATACAAAGCTGAAGCTTCAGCTATTCCCAGTTGATGATGGTACTCGTAGAGCCTTGGAATTGGTGAGAGTGATACGAATTGCACCAATCAATTCTATGTTAAGCACTTTGACATTACAACAATGTTAATGTCCTCTTTTTTTCAGGACAAACACAATCCACACTTGGAGCTCACTCTTAGTACTCGCAAGAAAATCTCATCAGTTTTAGAGCATCTAAGTCGCAAATGGGGTAATTCAAGTGCTGCTCATGGAGCGCTTATGCTTTTTCCTTACAGTATGCAGAAAAAATGCCTGGCAGAATGTCAGAGATGGACACAGGACTCCTTTGAGAGTGCGGGTGACGTCTATGCGGCAATTGGAAGGCCTCAAGTTTTCCGTTTAAGGTTTAATTTTTTTTTCTTTGGAGTTTTATTTGATAAGATAAACGAGTAACAAAGAACGTTACTGACATGAAATCTTCTTGAAGGTATGGTTGGTGTTCCAATGCAGAACATGGGTCTCCTGAATTACAGACATCCGTACCAGCATACTGCATTCAAGATGATCATATTATAGATGCCAGGGATATCAACGGACGGATTGTGGATTTAGCATCAATCGATGATCAACCTGTAGGTCTTAATAAGGATGAAGTAGGTACATTGAATGATAATATGTCAACTCCTACTGTGCCCAATGAGACAGAAAGGTTCATATGTGGACGTCTGGATGATCTTCCAAGGTCCTCTGATCCTACTTTAAACATATCATGGGATAAAAAAGATGTTGCTGATAGAACCTTCATCCAACGATCTGATGATGTGGTATTTTCTTCTTTCCAACTATTTTAGATTGACATATTTTTTATTATATAAATAGTATTGTACTCTCGTCGATGCTTGTATTACTAATAAACTATTAAATAATTAACTGTGTTGTATGTATTTCACTGCTTGAGTGAATTTTGCTTCCCTGCTAATTTCCAACTAGTGGGGGTTTTTATCCACCAAATATGGAAATCTAGCGAGGTTTATTGAGCGATGGATTCAGCTCTGCTGATGAATATTTATTCACGTCTCTTTTTTTTTTTTCTTTCACTGCCATTAGCTTATGGGTTCTCACTCATTCTCTCCATCTGTTGTCTCTTCATCCTTGAGAACTATGGTACTTCCATTCTAGTTGGTAGATTTTTTATCTCACTGGTATTAGCTGTAAACTGTACAAGTATGTTGTTTCCTCCCACAGCGGTTCTAAACTTGGACATAGTGGAATATTTTTTTTTTTTGTAAAATTTATGTTCCAGCATTAGCGGAATTCTAGACAAATCCTCAACTGTATTATGCCAGTATAGGTCTTGTTTTCGTCTTGTTTTAGTCATGATTGTTTTTCCCACTGCATAGAACGTACTTTTCATAATGTACTTGTAGTTTCCTTTTGATTCGATTGTTTCATCCTTTTGTAAAATAGGATGACCTGAAGTTGAGCAATGAAACTTCCTTATCAGCCGGAGAGTGGGCTGACAGCCTTACAAATATAAACATTGGAGACCTACTCTCAGGAGTTTCTCAGGATGTGGATCCCAACTGCATTGACACACCTCTCGCGGAAGGCATCCAGTGTCTTCAGCAGATCCCATTCAGCTGTGATTCATTTGATGCTGCAATTGCTGCTCATATATCCAGACAGCAAGACAAGACAGTTTCTCAACCAACTTTGGCGTCTCATGTATCCTCCATATGGGACGCTGAAGAGACATGCGATGCCTTCTCATTTCAAAAGAATCCAGTTATCCTTCAAGAGGTTCCTAGTTCATCCCCTTTCTCTTCTTTACAAGGTTACAAACATATTGCTCGAACCTACTCCATGGAATCCAGCCACATGACCGAGGTAGCTATCAATGACATTACTATTGCTTGGAAATGGGCCAAGTTCTAATGTGCTCGCTTTTCTTACACAGGAATTACTATCAGACAGCCCTCCAGAAGATCACAATCAAGGAGACCCGATGGACGAGTGTCAGTCTGATCCACAGATCTCGGAGACAAAAGATCTCAATGAGCTAACTGACATCTATTGGGTATGTTTGTTAATGCTCTTCCCACTTACAAAAATCTCGTGGTTATATTGGCACGACGTTCACTTAACTGTGTGGAATTTGTGACTTTGAGTGGTTCTTGAACTAAGATTCTTGGATATGGCATGTGACAGACTTTGGTATTGAATATAGCTAACTTTTGTTTTGTTTCTTTGTCTTAGCCTGATTCTCTAGGCCCGTTGGATTTGGATTTGCCATCTACTAACAAGTACCATAGCGAAGATCTAATTTTAGGCGATAGCCTTAGCAGCTTGAACCGTTTGATAGCAAGCAGCTTGGATGCATTTCAAAATTGCTCCTTTTTCGGTTTCGACAAGAAGGAATCATCAACATTCAACAGTTGAGCTCCAGAAAGGCTCCATTATCAGATTATTTTAGAGATGGAAGTCAAGGTGTTCACATTTGAATCCAGAAATTAGAGTGAAAAAGGAGAGATTCAGTAATTTTGAATGCGAAATAGAATGGAAGGGAAGTTTAGTATCTAATATATAGTTGAAAGAGGAGGAGTGAGGGAGGAGGGAGGACATGGCCAAAGCCCAGTGCTGCCCATGTAAGTAAACTCGACAAGTCTTGGTTTTGTATCTAAAAATTTCTTTGCTTTTGGGGTTACCCCTACTACTACTACTTGTACAAAATAGACATGGAAAGAAAAATCTAACGTTCTTTTTCTTCTTCTTAGTTAATGAGGACTGTGTGTTCAGTTCCTGTTAATTCTACACAGCTAAAGCTGAAGAACATCTTCAACCCCCACCCTCCCAATTGCCAAAATTTGTGATATTTGTTCTTTAAGTTTCTGCCATGCATTTTTCATTTTTCATTTTTCTGTTCTGTGATTGCATATTGCAGTCACACGACAATTATTGAGTACACGTTAACGACGTTACACATTGGATTTTGATGGTATATATGTTTTTAAACGAGTCTAAGACGTTTTTACCTTTTATATTCTGGGATCAATTAAAAATTAATTTCAAGAACGAATTAAAATTCAATCTGAAACAAACGTAACGAAGTTCATAAACTAGGGTAAATTTATGCAATATCAATTTATATCAAATAAATATCCTTATAATTCTATCAATTTCAATTTTGAATTTTATTTTTATAGTTATATAAATTTATACTTAGAAAATTAATTGTTAGATTCAGTTCAAAGAATAAACGTTTGATTATTTTTATATATAAAAAAATATTTTTATTTTTAGAATTTGTCATAAATATTTGACGAATTACTTTTAAATTAAGTAGAAAACATAATTTAAATTGATAATATGGAAAATATTTAAAAAGATAAATTTAAAAAATAAACAGTTAAATTTAAAATTTAAAGTCGATAATTTAGAGAAAGTTTAAATTTAAGATTTTTTTTGTTTGATAAAACTCGCATAAATAACTATTTATTAGGTTTTTGAAACTAAATCTCATTTTTCAAATTTTAAATTTTTTTCTAAATGTAGGACTAAATAATAATAATAATAATAATAATAAAAATAAAAAAGAGACCTTTCTTTCCGAACAAGAAAATGGCGAAGCCTCACCTACAAATATCGCTAATCGTCTGAGGATTTTTCCCAAAAGTCTTAGTATCACAACTTCGACCGGAAAATTTCTCCTTCTGATTCTCTTTGCCTGACCCTCCATATCTGTTGGTTATGGCAAATCAAGCTGAATCGTCAGACTCGTAAGCCCTTCCCCCCCCCAATTCCAGATCCGAATTATCTTCAAGGATTTGAGTTCTCAATCAAATGGTATTCTTTGTTCCTTCATCTTCCTGAAATTTTGTTTTCCTTTTGTGTTTCTCCAGCAAAGGTACGAAGAGAGACTTCAGTACCGCCATTTTGGAGCGGAAGAAAGCCCCAAATCGACTTGTCGTCGATGAAGCAATCAACGATGATAACTCGGTGGTCGCTCTTCATCCTGATACCATGGAGAAGCTTCAACTCTTCCGTGGGGATACGATCCTCATTAAGGTTTGTCTTCTGGCCATCTAGATTGATTATTCTCATTAGATGAACTGTTTTCTGATTTAGGGGAATTTTTCTTCTATTCACACTTGTATTACCCTTTGTAGATTTGGGAATTTCTGATCCATTGTTTGAGGTTTCAAGCTTGTAGTGTACTGGATGATCCGGATATACCATTTTCGTTCCGGATTGGAATTTTATTTATTACTTATGCTTGTTTCTTTTGGACTTTTGGGCTTCTGTTTTTAAGGGTTTTTAATCTAAAGGGATGGGGAAGAAGATTCCCAGTCTTATGCTTTTGTTCTTGTAAACATATTATCTAAAGTCCTGACGTTGATACTCAAGCTAGATAGTTATGTATATCTAGTTTTACTATTCGAGTTCTTTTGAGGTTGCTAATAGTTATGAATACAAATGTTATGTGTAAACATACTTCAATTCAATCAATTGTTTGTGGGGTTCTCTTTTTGATACACTTACAAATATGATGTAAAAAGTTCACATTTTAGCTCGATGATATTGGAATGTTTTAGGGAGGGATCTGTGATTATAAATTTCCAGTTTTCTTTATTTGTGTTTGTTTCTATATTGTATTTGGTTTCAGGGTAAGAAGAGAAAGGACACAATATGCATTGCTCTAGCTGATGATACATGTGATGAGCCTAAAATAAGGATGAACAAGGTTGTGAGAAGCAATCTTAGGGTTAGGCTTGGTGATGTTGTCTCTGTGCACCAATGTGCTGATGTCAAGTATGGAAAGCGTGTACATATTCTTCCTGTGAATGATACCATTGAAGGAGTTACTGGAAACCTTTTTGACGCATATTTAAAACGTAAGTTTTGTATCTTCATCAACTTCCTTCAAAAACTATACCAATGTGGTTTTATTTATCTTGTTATAACATCTGTTACCGTCTAACAGCGTGAATGATCTTAGGCTTACTGATTTCAATCAACACTTGTTCTGAAAAGGCATATTTGGGATACCCACTAGTAGCATGCCTTTATTTCTTTGATTTTACAATATTTTAATATATCATTTCACGGCACTCCAACGATCTTTTATTTGCAGCCTATTTCTTGGAGGCATATCGTCCCTTGAGGAAGGGCGATCTCTTCCTTGTGAGAGGGGGAATGAGGAGTGTAGAGTTTAAGGTTATTGAGACCGATCCAGCTGAATACTGTGTGGTAGCCCCAGACACTGAGATCTTTTGTGAAGGAGAGCCTGTGAAAAGGGAGGATGAGGATAGATTAGATGAAGTTGGTTATGATGATGTTGGTGGAGTTAGGAAACAAATGGCTCAGATTCGTGAATTGGTCGAGTTGCCATTGAGGCATCCACAGCTATTTAAATCAATTGGTGTGAAGCCGCCCAAGGGAATTTTGCTGTATGGACCACCTGGGTCAGGTAAGACTTTGATTGCACGTGCTGTTGCCAACGAAACTGGTGCATTTTTCTTCTGTATCAATGGACCTGAAATCATGTCGAAGTTGGCTGGTGAAAGTGAAAGCAACCTCAGAAAAGCTTTTGAGGAAGCGGAAAAGAATGCGCCATCTATTATTTTCATCGATGAAATTGATTCAATTGCTCCCAAGCGAGAGAAGACCAATGGGGAAGTTGAGCGAAGAATTGTCTCACAGCTACTGACGCTCATGGATGGATTGAAGTCTCGTGCACATGTCATTGTGATTGGTGCTACAAATCGACCCAACAGCATTGACCCAGCTCTGAGAAGATTTGGAAGATTTGATAGGGAAATAGATATTGGTGTGCCTGATGAAGTTGGGCGTCTAGAAGTTCTACGCATTCATACTAAGAACATGAAGCTTGCTGAAGAGGTCAGTTCCCCAATAATTTTTTTTCTTCTTGTTTGTGGTGATAACTAAGAGTTAATTGAAATCTGATGATTAATATTTCAGGTTGATTTAGAGAGGATTGCCAAGGATACACATGGCTACGTTGGTGCTGATTTGGCCGCTCTCTGTACTGAGGCTGCTCTTCAATGCATTAGAGAGAAGATGGATGTAATAGACTTGGAAGACGACTCTATCGATGCTGAGATACTCAACTCAATGGCAGTTACAAATGAGCATTTCCAGACAGCTCTTGGAACCAGCAACCCGTCAGCTCTTCGCGAAACAGTAAGTAGTAATCATTTGTGCTCAAACGACTGCCAGTGACTCTGTTGCCTCGATATTTCTCCCACCCTTCAGACCATCCCTTCGGATGTACCCTAATGCATTGAGTTTCAATGACCAGGTTGTTGAAGTTCCTAATGTTTCATGGGAGGACATTGGAGGTCTTGAGAATGTTAAAAGGGAGCTTCAAGAGGTAAGTCTGATATATTTGTTCTTATTATTCACCGATATATTCTTTGTTCATCTTATGTTGTTTTATGCAGACGGTTCAATATCCCGTCGAACACCCTGAGAAATTTGAGAAATTTGGGATGTCGCCCTCAAAAGGAGTTCTTTTCTATGGCCCTCCTGGATGTGGAAAGACTCTTCTGGCAAAGGCTATTGCAAATGAATGTCAAGCAAACTTCATTAGTGTCAAGGGTCCTGAGTTGCTCACCATGTGGTTTGGAGAAAGTGAGGCCAATGTTCGTGAAATCTTCGACAAGGCCCGCCAGTCTGCTCCTTGTGTCTTGTTCTTTGATGAACTCGACTCAATCGCTACCCAAGTGCGTCATGTTGTTTATCAATTAAGATCTTATTGTTTTTCTTTGGTTGGATTCTTAGACCTTGTTATTTCTCTTTCCATTACTTGTAGAGGGGTAGTAGCGTTGGGGATGCTGGAGGTGCTGCTGATCGTGTACTGAACCAACTTCTCACAGAAATGGATGGAATGTCAGCAAAGAAAACTGTTTTCATCATTGGTGCAACCAACAGACCAGACATCATAGACCCTGCTCTGTTACGTCCTGGACGTCTTGATCAGTTAATTTATATTCCTCTTCCTGACGAAGAATCTCGCCTTCAAATTTTCAAGGCTTGCTTGAGAAAATCTCCAATCTCTAAGGATGTAGAACTCAGAGCCCTTGCCAAGTACACTCAAGGCTTCAGTGGTGCTGATATCACAGAAATCTGTCAGCGTGCCTGCAAATATGCAATCAGAGAGAACATCGAGAAGGTTTTTTTTTCCTTACTTTCAGATGAACTTTTTATCCATTATGCCTGCAATCCAACCCCTCCACCCCACAAGCCATGAGTATTGATCACTACCGATGCTCTGTGCAGGACATTGAGAAGGAGAGGAGGAAAAGCGAGAACCCCGAGGCCATGGAGGAGGATGCAGATGACGAAGTGGCCGAGATCAAAGCTGCTCATTTTGAGGAATCTATGAAGTATGCACGAAGGAGTGTGAGCGATGCTGACATCCGCAAATACCAGGCATTTGCACAAACACTTCAGCAGTCTAGAGGCTTCGGAGCCGAGTTCAGGTTCTCGGAGCAGAGCTCGGGACCGACTGCATCTGACCCATTTGCAACTTCTGCTGGTGGGGCTGATGAAGATGACCTCTACAACTAGTATGTCATTTAGGTTCCAACCCATTTATGTTTAGACTCAGTAGTATAATATTACTTGTTTAAATGCTTCCTATGGATCTGCTTTTGGTTGGACATTCCTGAATCCAAACTGTTGGATGAGGGAAAGAAAGGAGTTGGGGAGAAATCCTTTTGTTAATCCATAGTTTTTATTATGGGCTGCACAAAAACTGAACAGATTCTATTTGAATGTGATTATTTTTCTCATTCCTGACATAAACGAGTTAATTTATGCCTGATTTACTTATGATTATACTTAAAATCTTTTGGGGGGTTCATACTACACCCTTCAAGAACAGCTTCCCTGATTTAGCGTTTTGGATGTTGATTCTTAATCCTTTACAGGAAGGGCTGCCAGATTTCAAATTCTTGAAATCGGATTGAAATCGGGGCACGGGCTTCCTCTGCCATCACCATCCAACATATCTGTGAGTTCTTGTGAGGGGTGTTCCACTTTGGGACTGACCTTTCAAGCAGTACAGGAAACATCAAATGCTCTTGTTTCATGGTTATAGTTTCGTGCATCGTGCACACATGGAGTCATGCATACCGAAACAACTAATTAAGTTGGATTATAAAAAAGCTAAAATCTCTCAATTAAACCTCAATTTCCAGAAAGGAAGACAATCTAAGGCTTAGATAAAAAGAGAAAAGGGGTGAAAATAATAATTAGAAGTTTTTTTTAAAAAAAAAAAGAAAAAAAATTCCTACATATGGGAAACCGCACGTGCATGGGCACCAATTCTGATCCTCAATTATACAAACTAAATTATTTTACGCGTTTATTTTTATTATTTTAATTTTTTTTCAACGTGTTCAGATTGCACGTGTTCAGATGGGTCCCTTATTTAATTTACCAGATTACCCCTTATTGACCCATTTTCATTTCCCAATGTTTTTTAGGATCAAAATTGAAAATGAAATTTTCTAAAATATATATATATATATATCACATATTAAATGAGAAATAACTCTTTCGAGTAGGAGGGTAGAAACGTAACTTCACTGAAACGTTGAAAAAGAGGGAAAAGAGGAAGGTTTTAGCTAGAAAGGGAGGTTTGAAGGAGAGGAAGGGAATAGGGGAATTGAGAATGGGACCCCAAGAAAAAGAAAGAAACTGAATAACAATAAATAAATAAATAAATAAATAAAAAAGAGTAGAATTTAGTGTGTGGTGGAAGTGCTTTTTGGAAGGCCGCACGAGGGTGGTGTCTCTGTCCAACAGGAGAAAGCTTTGCAGCCAACCGTACACACTACTCCCATCTCTTGCTCCCCCAAACGATTCTTGCTGTCGGTCACTTCTTCTTCTCTTCCAAAACCCTAATCTCGGATTCCCATTTATATCCACTACTTGCGTCGTTTTTACGTTAACTCATAGTTTCCAACTCGAGCTTAGAAACTTACCAAACAAAACAAGGGCTAAAAATTTGTTCTTTTTACGCTACCCATGTTGCACCCAAAAGATCCTTTCATCATGCGTACAACTTTTTGTTCAATATCCGAGAATTGTCGATTGCTTAGTTTAACACGGTAGATATCGCCATATCTCTACGATGATATAGTATTTTGTCTATTTGATACTAAATTCGCACGAAAAACATGTTTGGGTGATTGTGTTTTTAATCATACGAGAGAAGTACGAAAATGGTGATGATGGGTTTGAGGGAACAAGAGTTGCTACCCATCATACTTCACTGTATACACATTTCAAATCAACTTTTAAGTACTCTAAGATGTCTCATTTATGCATCGTGTTAATTAATTATGATTAACATAATTTTATCATTTTATTAAGAAATGAGACTAACTAACGGTCATTTTCTCCAATCAAGTTGCAGTTAGCCTTGTATCAAGAACCAGTACGTTCTGTTCTTGAAAGTTTAAGAACAGTTAAACTAACTTGTTGGAAGATTAGGCAGCCGTTCGAAAGTTCCTTGTTTCTTAGAGAAACACTATAGCCCGAGCGAGAGTTGAAAATAGGAAGAAAAGAAGCAAAAAGAGGCATTTTTTTGGAACCCTAATTGATTAAGAACATAATGAATCAAACTATATTATATAGAAACAAAAATATCATACAAAATTCAACATTACAATATCAATAACCTAAAAAAGAGAGTATTTTTGTTTCAAGACTCTCCTCTATCTTTCCAACAAAGAAGCATAGCAATACATCTCCTAAGAATATAAAACTTGGTCCTCTGTTTCTTCACCAAATTGTTACACTTTTCACCAAAACCTTTGCACCCAACACCCTCAAACCCATTATGATTCTCCCCATTTTCCACTTCCCCTGTTCTTCGTCTTCTTCTTCTTCTTCTTCCATTACCATTGCTACTCAAGCTTCTGCAATGGCTGCTGCTGCTGCTGCTGCTACTGCTACTTTCTCTCATATTCACCAAAAAAACCCCTCAAAGATCTCAAATTTTTGTTCTGGGTCGCCTCCAATTTGCCAAAAAAGTGGGCTTTGAACATCAAAAGACAAGAATTTGAAGGAGTTTGAGCTGTTTAAGGGCTTAAAAGAGAGGAATTTATAGAAAGAGAAGAGGTGATTTTATTTTCTACAAGGTTCGCAGCAGGAAGCTCAGCTGCCCATGGCCCCACTCCCTCTTATTCAATGCCCTTATTTTTCTACCTTCATCAATCATTAATCGCTGCTGTCCTTTTTTTTCAAATCACTTGCAGACACAATTAATTTTTGTACTATATCAAAATTATTTCCAAATACCCATTTCAAATCTTCTCCAAATTTATAAAATTTGGTCGACGATGTTCGATGTTCAAAAGTACAGAGACAAAAATGAATTAAAGATAAAAATACTAAGACCGAGATACATACATATATTTTAGAAGTATAGTAACTAAAAAGGCGAAAAACAGAGATATATGTTTTTTTTTTATTGGATAAGATAGCTTATTCTTTTTCTTTTTCTTTTTTAAGAAATTAAAATATTTTGACAATATTAAGGTATTATATTGTCCGTGTGTATATGTATACACAAAAATGACCAATTCAGCATTATTGAGACTACACGTGCAGTCTTCTTCAATTTGATTGGCTTTCAAACCCCTGCAATAAATTCTCATACTCTCTCTTTGAAATAATAAAAAATTAGATTCTCTTCTCTTTTTATCCAATCATATTTATATATTTTAAATATTATGTTTAATTCATGGAAGTGTTTTATGAATAAATAGGCTATCATTATGCTTATTATTTTTGTAATTTTAAAATATGGATATTCTGTTTTATTTATTTATTTTATTTTATTTTTTTTTGTTTTTCGTAATTTTGAGAAGATCCGCTGACAATAAACTTAAAGGTAGGGCAGATCGAGACAGCTGAGATGTTGGTAAACGACATGCAAAGGGAAGGGATTGATGTAAATCTAATGATATTCAATCTATTGATAGATGGGTATTGTCGAAAAAAGAGAGGATTGACGAAGCTCTAGGACTACTGGATATCATGTACCAAAAGGGGTTCAAGATCATTGCGCTTACGTATTCAGGGTTTATCTGCAGATTGGCGAGAGGAAGCAAGGAGATGAAAAGATGGAATAAAATGAAAGAAGCAGGTATTGAACATCATCGCTAGTAGATATTGCCCTCTTTGGATTCACAATCTACCTTCTTCGAGGCTCTGTGTCTTCATTGACACACCAGCCACATGTCCACCCCTTTCGGGACTCAGCCTCCTCGTTGGCACATCGCCCGATATCGGTCTCTGATACCATTTGTAACAGTCCAGTCTACCACTAGACGATATTGTCCTCTTTGGGCTTTCCCTTTCAGGTTTCTCCTCAAGATTTTTAAAACGCGTCTGCTAGGTAGAGATTTACACACATTTATAAAGAATGTTCTATTCTCCTCCCCAACTAATGTGGGATTTCACAATTTCTCTGGTTTAACACAGGTTACGATAAACGATTTCAATTAATGACAAAGATACACTAGCTTTCAAACTCAACGCTTTCGAAGAGTAAAGGTCCTCGATGCTATTGCATTTCTATCAAAAGAATAACACATTACAATCCGTTTCTCCCTCAAAATCCCTTCCAATTAAACCGAACTAACACAGGCAAACAACCCTGCTTAAGCTTTTATGGAGGGGACAACAGAAAGAATGAAAAGTCAAATTTATTTTGTCATTAACTAATTCAAGGCATGTGTAATATTAGCCACTAACAAAGGAATGCATTTGAGCAATAGATATTCAGTAATAGCAGCAGCAGACAAACCATTAGGAGTCTTGAGGGGCTTTTCAATGCTTATTTCCAAATTTCCACCATCTTTTCTTCTTTCTCAACTCACAGGGTGGGGAATCTCCAGTTGATGGCATACCTGAATGTATAGCAAAACAACATAATATTTTAAGCATGGAGATCAAGTTGGACCAAAGTTGAGCTCAAACATACTATTAAGTGAATGACTTGACAGCTCTAAATCATTCCTGTCAAAGTCAATTGAGCCAAGTGAAAGTGTTAGGAATCCCGATCCTCCACAATGGTATGGTATTGTTCACTTTGAGCCAAGTGAAACCTCGTACCAATGGAGATAATATTCCTTACTTATAAACCCATGATCGAGACTCTTCTCCCAACAATCCTCCACAGAAACATCCTAATAAGCAACTTGGTACATCGGAAAAACAAATGGAAGAAGAGAGTGTTTCTTTCTTTTTACCTAAAATAAATTAGGCATCTCCTAAGCAAGAATACCCTCGAAGAGCCAAGGTTACTTACAACTTAGTTTGGCTAAAGCAAATAAGTCTTCCTTCTTTTCCTCCCATTTTCTAGGCCTAGCTCTTAGCTATTTATCATACCACTAGTTCAAGCAATGGCAAATACAATACAAAATTGGGAACAGTATTTACCTCCCTGGGGATGAATTGAGTTGTAATGCACCTCTGCCCAAAAACTCAAGAAAATTACTGCAAAGGTATGGGATAGCTACCGTCAGAGACCATAAAATCGACGGGGAAGAAACTTAGAAATGGGACCTGAGCGATGTATCCATGCACATAAACTTAAAGACAACGAAGAACGGAAAATAAACCCAACGAATGAGATAAAGTTCGATGGTGAACCATTGAAGGGGTAAACAATGAGACAATTTTAAAAAACGCAACACTCAAATGAAAGAAGAAGAAAAAACAAAGGGGATGGAAAGAGTTAAAAATAAGGCTAATAATAAGATCACCAGTCATCTGCAAATATGTATTGTTTACCTCCTTTTGTCTTCTGAGAATTTGGAAGAATCTCTATGCAGCAGGTATCCTTGAAAGAAGTTATAACGAATATTCGCACGCCATACTGCATCAGAAGATGATTATGATGTCAAGACAAGGATGCAGTTCACATGTAACTAACTTCATTGATTGTAAGCTCAATAGCTGAAATTAAAGTATTGGAGCAACAGATAGGGAGATAACCAAAAGGCAAGATTGATTTCCTTAACGAGGAATGATAAGATATTATCGTTGCCTTCAACCCCCGTAGGAGTTAACCAAAGGAAATTATCTAGAATAGAGTCACACCATGTGAGATCCCACCTCGGTTGGTAAGGGGAACAAAACATTATTTGTAAGGGTGTAGAAATCTCCCCCTAACAGATACGTTTTAAAACTTTGAAGGGAAGCTGAAAGGGAAATCCTAAAAAAGACTATCTACTAGCAGTGGAATTGGGTCGTTACAAATGGTATCAGAGCCAGACACTGGGTAGTGTGTCAGCGAGGAGGCTAGCCCCAAATGGGGGTGGACACTAGGCGGTATGTCATCGAGGATGCTGAGTCCCAAAGGGGGTGGATTGAGGGGGTCTCACATCGATTGGAGAGGGGAACGAGTGTCAGCGAAGACGCTGACCCCGAACGGAGTAGATTGTGAGATCTCACATCGATTGGAGGGGGAAACAAAACATTCTTTATAAGGGTGTGGAAACCTCTCCCTAGCGGAAGAGGAAAGCCCAAAAAGAACAGTATCTGCTAGCGGCGGGGTCGGGCTGTTACTGATTATAACAAAATGCTGTAAACCTCATTTGAAAGAAAATTTAGGCAGTGAATTCTATGTAGACCTTACCGAATCCACGGCTGCCTGTAATGTGACATGATCACCCCATTCACCGTTCCTGCCTCATAGAAGTAAAAGGTGAACATGGTGTTTTGAAGGAGAGTAAGGTAGAAAAAGAAAAGAAATCAGTTAGAACCTGGACATCTTCTCCAAGTAATCAACATACGCCATCGGGACATATCCCTCGTAAACCTCTGGATGTGACATAAGCTTTTGGCAAGAAAACAAACAATTCAAAGATCTAGAGTCGTGGTAAAATGAAAGATAAGTAATATCAATGATCGTGTTTCAGTTTTCCAGGATGACCAACCTGATCTACAACTTTCTGTCTCACGAGTTCGTGATTGTCAGGTGTTCCATATAATTGATCAGATAATGCACGAAACTGGGAAAGAATACAGAAAGCAAACGAATGAATATGAAGGTGACCGAGCCGATTACCATTATTTAAGATAGAAAACAGGGAATAACAAACCTGACAATTTCCATCACCTTGAACCTTTCGTTCAACAAAGTCATACACTTGTAATCTGAATTGAGAAGACATTTCCTAAGTTATTATACAATTTCTCAGAAGATTTAAGGTAGCTAGAGAATATGACTCTATATTAAGAAGGCTATGGCATCGTAGGTTCCTCTTATTGTACAGTTCAAAGACCAATTTCTCAGAAGTACAAAAGTTTGAGAAGATACCTGTTCAGCAGCCTTTCATGATCAGAGGCAGCTTCATCAACTGAAGGGATCTCTCCGTTAATTCTAGGAACATGCTGCTCAATTCACAGAAACAGTTAGTCCCGTCCCAAAATTGTACGCTCAGAAGAACATCGAAAATAAACAGACATCTTATAATCCACAGAAAACTACAGCAACAAGCAGTGTAGATGAAGTAGATATTATGAACCACACATCTCTATCATAGTATGATATTGTCCACTTTAAGCATAAACTCTCATGGCTTTGCTTTTGGTTTCCTCAAAAGGCCTCGTACCAACCGCAATAGTATTCTTTACTTATAAACCCATGATCAACCCTTAATTAGCCAAATGTGGGACTCCTCTCCCAACAATCCTCCCCTCGAACAAAGTACACCATAGAGACTACCTTGAGGCCTATGGAGCCCTCGAACAGCCTCCCCTTAATCGAGGCTCGACTCCTTCTCTAGAGCTCTGGAACAAAAAACACCCTTTGTTCGCACTTGAGTCACTTTTGACTACATCTTCGAGGCTCACAACTTCTTTGTTCGACATTTGAGGATTCTATTAACATGGCTAAATTAAGGGATGACTCTAATACCATATTAGGAACCACAAATCTCTATAACGGTATGATATTGTCCACTTTGAGCGTAAGCTCTCATGACTTTGATTTTGGTTTCCCCAAAAGGCCTCGTACCAATAGAGATAGTATTCCTTACTTATAAACCTATGATCAACCCCTTAATTAGCCGATACGAGACTCGTCTCCCAACAATCATCAACCGTAGAAATTACATGGATAAAGAGCACTAGAGCTGCATAGATAAGTAAGAAAAGAAATAAGACTATGACACAAAACATTAAGGAGGTTGAGGCAAAAACAACCATCTCCAAGACTCTGCAAGTACAGAACATGTAAAAAGGCGAAGCGCCAAACAAATTAATGTCTACACAAGAAATGAACATGATGCAAAGAGACAGAATTTTATGTATTTAAACCTACAGGAACAGGAATCATTTGATTGAATCTCCAGAGTTCTTCACCATCAACAGCATGTGAATAGAAGTTCTCATCCCCAAGACTAGAACATGAACTGGGAGGATCATGAGTTTCAAAATCTTCCTCAGGAGAAGAAATACTCTCTACAATAAGAACTTAAAATGTCATCAAGAACAAACATATAAGCTATACAATTCAGAGATGAACATTGGAACAAAAAGGCATAACGAATACCTGAATTGTTATTCCTAGGAAATGAATTTTGCCAACCAATTGTATACATGGATTCTTGCAATGGCTCCTCTCTTTCAACTGGGTATCTAGAGGAGTCTGTAATTGATAACTGTGACAAGTTTTCTTGCAGAGTTCTAGCAATAATCTCATCATTCTCCACAGAATTCTGTTCTAAATTGTAATGATCTCTGTAATAATTCCCAGGGTAATGGTCATCTACGGTTGTCATCTCACCGTAATACCCAGAATTAAAAACTGAATCATCATCAAAAAGACGACGACCCCACCCAATAACATCCGCTTCATAACCAGAAGGAACCATCTAGATACAAAAACAAGTTAGAATTTCAAGATGTTTTCAAGAAATGAATGCATATGTGTAATCCTTTCCTGGCGATTCAATAAACAAGAACAAGTTCGACATAATCGAAGCATATACGTCCAATTTTCAGTCACAAATTACCTTGAATTCGCAGCCACGAACGAAAACTCCGTTTTAGCTCGAATGAACAAGGTGGGTAGAACAGGAAATAAGAGGTTCACAGGTCAGGGAGCAATTACGGAAAGTTAATCAGCACCAAGGATGACGATGAACGCATTGAAAATGAAAATGGGCAAAAGAACAGAAATCAATAAATTAAAGCAAACAGTCGAAACTCATGCCATATGAATCCATATATATCTATCTATCTATACAGTATAGTCGCCCTTTCGAGCCGTTTAAACGCTCTTTCGAGCGAGTTTATTCAAAAGAACTGGCTATGGCTGCCAAGTTTCATGCTAATACTTCAAAGATTGATGTGATGGGATTCTAGTTTAAGAAGAAAGAATGATAAACGCCGTAATCAAGAAATCATGGGTGTTAATTTGAGAGGTCGGATTTGACGGTGGAGATCGGCGATGGTCAAAGAGGGGAGGCGGCGAAGAACGGATGAGATTGAATTTCGAATGGATGGTGGAAAATCAAGCGACTGAGATTTGTTGGGTTGGTTGTGGCCGACCCTTTGCGGCTTTTGATTGAAAAATCGATGATTATGGGATATAAACAATATGGGTTTTGCTTCAAATTCAAATCAATTTGAAGGCGAAAGATGGCCATTGATGAATTTGACGTCATAAATCATCAGAGTGGCCAACCAGAAAAAGAAGAAGATGATGCAGTACAATTTCCTCTGTTTTTTTTTTTTTTTTTTTTAATTTAAGATTTTTGGAAATATTTCACAATTATTGTACTTTCTCAAATTAAAAGTCCACACCCTAGCTAGAGTAGCTTAGTTTTGAGTGCAACATCCAACCGTTTAGATTCGAGTTGAAGTTATTGGCTCTTGATCTCACGGCTGATTTAGCTTTGGATATGGTCGATCGATAGGTCTAAGTTTACTCATGGACTGACACGGTTATAGTTAGAAAAAGGTTCCATAACTGGGGATAAGCATCGTCTTCAGCCAACCATTCTTTTTTTCATATTTGGAGTTTTTAAATGGTCCCAATAAATTTAAAAAATGAAATTATTAGAATGATAATGACTGTATAGGAACATTAAAATTCACAAAATAAAAAGGACGATTATATATATATTTTTATTCAATATGACAATATAATTTATTTAAAAATAGAAAGCTTGTTGATTTTCAAATGACTTCTTGCTGGGAACAAAAAAATGTCACGTATTATTGTATAATTTATTTATTTTTTGAACAAAAAAAAAGTCGGCCATAAAATAAATAATTAAATTGTCATAATCATAATTTTTATTTTATTTTAGGGTGTGACGTATCTAATAAAACTCTATTAATAAAAATAATATTTCATATAAATATCTCCCATAAATTATAAATTATTATAAAGATGATCGAATAAAGTCCCACATTGACTCATTTATAGCAAGATAACGAGTTTATAATCAATAATACTCTCTCGGAGGGGAGAGAGTGGACTTTTAATTATAAAATAATTTAAAATTTATGGTCAACCTTAAGTCAAAATGAATTATGAACGAAGGTGGAGGTGCCCGCGAGATTTTAAGACCTACAAAACAGTTCATCGTCCAATAAAACCACCGCCAAAGGATGAACTCAGCGCTTCGAAATGCTTACTTCATTTTCTCTCACTCCTTAAACCCTACTTCAAACCCTAACAGTTTTCCCCTAATCCTTTCCTTACATTCGCTTCAATCCACTGCTGTTTCTCGTCTTCCATTGCGGATCAAGCGTCAACAACAACCCTATCGCTCGCCCCGTTCTTCTTCTTTCTGTTCCTCCTCTTCAATGGCTGGCGCCGACGCCGACGCACCTGCCGCATCTTCTTCTGTGGAGAAGCAATTCGTGGATTTCAGAGCTCAGCTAGAAGATTCTGGAAGCTTACGCGACCGAATTCGAAATGTGGCCATGGAGATCGAGTCATCCACGAGGCTCATGCAGGCTAGCTTGCTTCTGGTTCATCAGTCTCGTCTTGCTCCAGGTACTGAGTTTTTTTTTTTTTTTTTTTTT
>NW_019272041.1:3412623-3420144 GCF_002738345.1 Cucurbita maxima
GAGCAGGTATTTTTTTTTTTTTTTTTTTTGCGTGATATATTGATATTTTCTGATACTGTGCTCTTGTGGTTTTGAGGATTCTGCTTGTTTAGTTCTGGTTTTTGAGGGGGAGAGGAAGAGTTTTTGTCTCGTTCTGTTTCCTTTTGTTCGGTATATTGACTCGCGAGGCTAAATGTAGTTAGTTGGGGATGATCGTGATAAGATTGCTGGAATCTGAATTTTCTTCTTTACCTGGTTTTTCTTGTGTAGAGGTTCTTGAAAAGCCAAAAGCGCAGGTTGGTTTATTGAAGTCGCTCTACAAGCGACTGGCTGAAATTCTTCGTGAGAGCCCTGGTCTTTACTATAGGTGAGACAACTAGTCATGATCTCCCGTTTTCTTGGTTTATCCTTTCGCGATTTGAACTGCTGTGGATTTTGATTTTTTGCAAGTTGCTTGTGCCTTTATTACCTTTTCATTTAGGTACCACGGAGACTGGAGGAGTGAGACGCAGACAGCTGTTTCACTGCTTGCTTTTATTCATTGGCTAGAAACAGGGGAACTTCTTTTGCACCCCGAAGCTGAGGAAAAACTTGGGTGTATGTATATTGCCATTGTATTTTTTGTTTCTGTTCACATTTGAAGTACTCGAGTTTAATGAACTTAATAGGATACTTTCTCTTCGGGAAGTTGTTAAAAATAACGACCCTCTACATTGGGATGATATTGTTCACTTATACTTTGAGGGTAAGCTCTCATGGTTTTGGTTTTGGTTTTCCCAAAAGGTCTCATATGAATGGAGATGGTGTTCCTTACTTAGAAACCCATGATCTTCCCTTTAATTAACCAAGGGACTACTCCTCCCAATAATCCTCAACAATTCTCCCCTCGAACAAAGTACACCATAGAGCCTCCCTTGAGGCCTCCTTCTCCGAAGCCCTCGAATAAAATACACCCTTTGTTCAACACTCGAGTCACTTTGACTACATCTTCGAGGATTGCAACTTCTTTGTTTGACACTTGAGGATTCTGTTGACATGGCTAAGTTAAAGGCATGACTGTGATACCATGTAAGAATCACGAACCTTTGCATTGGTACAATATTGTCCATTTTGATTGTTTCTACACTTGAGGATCCTATTGACATGACTAAGTTAAAGGCATGATTGTTATACCATGTTAAGAATCACGGACCTTTGCATTGGTACGATATTGTCCACTTTGAGCATAAACTCCCATGACTTTATTTTTTGTTTGCCCAAAAGGTTTCGCACCAATGGAGATCGTGTTCCTTACTTTTAGACCCATGATCTTCCCCTTAATTAGCCAATGTGGGACTATTCCTCCCAATAATCTTCCATAGTTGTGTCATCTTTGAATAATCTAACATCATGCCTTTGCCCAGATTTCCTCAACGAATTCTAATAATTAAGAAATTGTTTATTTTCTCACCCAAAACAACCATAATGCCTTTGCCCAGATTTCGTAGCCTATCTGGAAGTGGAAACTGAAAGCAACTTGCTGAAGAAGAGCACCCTTACTTTTGTCCCAAAAAATGCTGTCTGTGTCATGCATTTTTACTACTTTTTTGCTATTTCACCTCAATATTGAAATGTAACCGTACTTTTTTAACCTTACCTTGTAATTCACCTCAACATTTATTTACTTTTAAATTAGATTCTAATTCATACTTTGCCCAAATAAGTGTTCTCTGTATCAATGTTTTCACCAGTATGGAACAGAGGGAACTGTAATCTTATGCATCACTTTTGCTGTTATTGAATTGTTCGTGATCTCATAATTTTATCTATGCTATGCCTACCTACTTAATATCTACTCCGAAATGACGAAGTTGGAAATCAACTCATTTTATTTTTTGTCTAATTGCAGTAAATGAATCTGATTTCACTTTGGATGTTGAAGACTATCTTATTGGTGAGTTTTCAATAATTTCATATTTCATATTTCTTACTTCAAGTTTCAATGAGACGTAGAGAATAGAGACTATATTGGTTTTCAATGTTTACTAGACAAGCCTAGGCAATTACTTTAGCAGGGGTGAAGTACTGCACCTGACGGTGTTCTCTGGCAAGCACTTTCATTTAAATGGTGTGCTTTATTTTGTCTTTTAGTTTCCTTTTATTGCTTTTGCACCTCTACGAAGTAAAGGAAAGTTCCACATTTCTTAGTACTTTTGATTAAAATTTATTTTTCATTCATTATTTCTCGAAAATCCAAAGTGTTTTTATCACATAAAAACTTGTTTGTAACTTTTTATTTTCCAAATACAATGCTTTTTTGGCGTAGGCCCTTAGGTGAGCAAGGACCTAATTGCCATGGAGCATACCTTGTGATTTGTAAACAATGGTTACTTTTGCTTTCTGTGTATTTGTAGTTTTGTGACCTGTGGTATTTCTTGGAAGGAAAGAACCAGTCATTTCTTTTGTACATTGCCTTTTTTCTTTCTTTCTTTCCTTCTTGGTGGTGATATGTTTACCTAGATTCAAGACAATAAAAAAAGGGTGCACATGATCTTCCCACTGATAAAAGACCTAGTATGCTAATGGTTTGTTAACGCCGTTCCAACAGGAACTTTTATTCTTAATGGAGAGCATGGATACTTATCAGATAAGAATCTAAGCTCCAATGATTTGGAGACATGGCATAGGAGAATCTGTGATGTGATTGATTTAACTAAAGAGTACCACACCCAGAACTATGTTGGTTTGCTGATGAAATTGGTAGTTTATGCTAAGAGTTTTTTGTGTCTGCTTTTCATTCAACCGTACTCTGCAGTTCTGAATCAGTATGCTGTTTGTCCTACAATTCAACATTTTTAACCACGCTGAGTTGCTAATTTGGATATTTTGTTTAATTTTCAGGAATATGTTTCATGTCCAATGAATTGGTGAGAATTGTTAGAATTGCCGTTGATATTGTAACTTGAAGAAAATGAACATATCAGGAATACAAAAATTTTACATCATAGTTGAGGAAATATTCCATTTGAATTAGAATGTATCTATCATGCAGAGTTCTCTCATTTATAACTTGTAATAAATTTGATGTCAACTGTTTTGTAGCCACGATATGTTGTCAACCAAGTGACAGTTGGAGACTATGATTGTCCAAGAAAGGTGCTCAAATTTTTTACTGATCTTCATGCAGCCTTCCGTATGCTTAATCTTCGCAATGATTTTCTCCGCAAAAAATTTGATGGTACAGTCTCTACTTTTTTATATATATACACTTCATTTTCATTTCAACCACTCACTTTTTGGGATACATTATCACTTTTGGGGGGCTTCCATGGCTTCTTTTCTGCTCCAGTTTCCACAGTCAAAGCGTGGGGTTTCACCCTGCATCCAAATCCTTGATATGATTTTCTTCTTCCCATGATTTTCACAGTCATTTCATTGTCTCATATTGAATCAGGCATGAAGTATGACTTGCGAAGAGTTGAAGAAGTATATTACGATGTTAAGATCCGAGGTTTATCAGCAACTCGAGACTAAACCATGACTATTGTTGACTATTTTACAAGCTTCAGCACATAAAGGAAAAAGGGGAAATGGCCCCTGCTTGTGTTGATTATGTTAAAACTCAAAAATGTTCTAGGGTAACAAGTTTTTGTTTGGTATAAAGATAGAAAATGATACTTCTTGGTGAATGCCTTAATCTTGCAATGGGTCATTCTCCTAGGAATAGTGCTTATTGTTGCTGAGGTATTAAATTGCTTTTGAGTTGCTCCTTTTGTACTTGCGTTATTCGGTTTCATGTGATTGGTATCCCAATGTTTTTTAACTCTCAAATCATCATATATGTTTCTTAAGATTCTTTTTCAGGCTACATGAATGGATTACGAAGTAAATCGTGGCTCTTGCAGTGCAGCGGTGACGCCCCACCATACATGGGATGGTTTTTTAAGGTACATTTCTCAAAATTATTTATAGTTGAAATGAATTTTTTAAAAGCAAATGAAATTAGCTGTCTGAATGTCTGAATGTGAAAGGGCCACTGAAATTGTGATCGATAATGTGGGTGATGTAATTATTTTTTATTTGTTATAATCTATGAGGACTTTTAGATAGTAACATTCATTCATGAAATTTTTTTTACTTCTGGATTAATTTTCACTGAACGTTTCATTTTTACCTTCGGTTCACTCACTAATTGTAACAAGGAAAAAACGAACAATGTAAAAATGTGTTATGATATTGCTGAATTAAGTTAAATTTATATTTTTCAGCAAAAATAACATTATTTGATAAAAACACCTTTAATTGACGTAAGTGATTAAAAATTTGGTTGAAATTGAAGAAGAAACTTTATATACTTAAATAGTAAATACATAGTGATGATTCTTTAGCCATTAAATTGAAATATGATAGTGGTTTATGTTCTTGGTACTGTAAATACACCACGCTAAGAAAGTCTCAAATACTACAAAGAAATTCACGTAACTTACACTACGGAAAGAAAGTCTCAAATACTATAAAGAAATTTCAATCCAACAAAATCAAATCAAGATTACAAAAAGTAGGAAAACTCACCAATTCTCAAACCTTGTCATAAGACCACTCAACCCTCTATTTAGTATTCATCGCTCAACCCTCTATTTAGTATTCACCACTCAACCCTGTCTATTTAGTATTCATCACTCAACCCTCTATTCAATATTTATTGACCTTTTTCTCGATATTCATGTACGATAAAATGTGAACCATGTATCAAAGTCATAACGAAAAATAGAAATAGAAATGGTTGGTTGAGAAAAACCAAGCATTTTTTGTGCCCCTCACCAAAGTTTGTACATCCACATGTGGCTTGGACGGCGTGGATTCATACAAATTCGAACCTTCCACTTGAAAACCCGAAGTAGGTAAGAATTTAGATTCATCTTAAAATTTCTATTTACGATTCAATCCCATGGTTTTCTATTTCCATTTTCCTCCGTTCCAAAACAAACAAACAAATCTAATATTGATCAAAGAACTAGACACTGAGCACATGATGAGGTTGAACTCCAAAGGAGGGTGGACATGAGGCGATGTGCTAGCAAGAACGCTAGGCCCCACAAGGGGTGGATTGTAAGATCTCACATCGGTTGGGGAGGAAAACGAGGAATTCTTTATAAAGGTGTGGGTGGGTGTGAAAACCTCTCCCTTATAGATGCATTTTAAAAACCTTGAAGGAAAACCGAAAAGAGAAAGCCTAAAAAGAACAATATCTCCTAGCGATGAACTTCAGCTGTTACATTATAGATCCATAAATAAAACCGACTTGGCTTAGTGATTTCCTCGTCCAATAGTCTTCAATGATCCCAAAAACAACAGTTCAATAATTGATCAAAGTCCCCCACCCCCCAGAAAAGAAAAAGAGAAAACAACAAAGGGAAGCTTCCATCCTATTATTGATCATGTAGATTACTTCTTCTGATTCAGATACAAGCCCACAACAAGTAAATTAGTAGCACACAGCTTCCTTTGACAATTATCATGACCAGTTATACTACTAATGCCGGCACACTAACACACAAAACCTTCAATTCTTTCCCATAGTCAAGCCTATATATAGTTCTTCAATCTCCCATGCAGAATGGCATGTAAAACACTAAAAACAGACCCCTACAGTTCTATCTACATACCACAGATTCTTATGCCATTCTTAAAAACAGATGTCAGCAACGCATCCATCTGGGATGCATTTGATTGGTATCAAGTAATTTTGATGTAAAATATACACAAGTACAGAAGCAAATACCGGTGGATCCTACAAATGCAAAAATTCAAGCACAGAGCAATGAAAAATTACCAGCAAGCCATCGATTCACCATTATCTAACCCCCTCGATCAAGCCCTCCAGCTCTCTACGCCCAAACCTCTGTCCCTGCACTTTGGCATCCCTACACCTAGCAGCAAAGTAGAAGATTAGCCAAACCACCATGAAATACACCTCTCCCACTGACTGAAAAAACATGGCAACATGTTTCCCACAAACTCTTGCAAGTGCCCATCTCATGAAAGACCCACAACAAATGGCTTCCAAGCACTTGATTTGAATAGCTTGGTTTAGCATTGTGAGTATCAAATAACAACCTTCTGTCAAGATCTCTCTACCACTCCGCCTTGTATCCACAATCACAACCCATGCATCCACTGCAAAGATGAATGCAACAAGAGTATCTAGCAAAAACCAAGCAAACAGAAACCCAGAGATCTCTTTCTCATACCCACGAATCCATGGTGACATTATGGAAAATGGCATCAACTTCAACCGAACAAATAGCTTGAAAAATGAATATTGATCTTCAATTTCACCAAAATACCATAATCCAAGGAGCTGGGTTAGTGCATCTCGCACTGCCCATCTCATCAAGATAAACCCAGAAAGCCTCTTGAACCCCAATTTTGATCCATGCCATACCATACCAACAAATGAACCGAACCTCTGTGTTAGATCGTTAAGAACAGCGATGAACACAATGCCTGAAGCCCATGAATATGTGACAAGAAAGCCAAGCATCACCCAGATATATGCAGCAGATAGAAAACTCACAAAGAAGAACAGCGCTGCGGCGTCCCGACGACCAAGTTCCAATCCTTTGACGAAAAATTGCAAATCTACAAGCCTATCCATATCCTGATGAACATTTTCCTCTCCAAGTCTTCTATCGTTTTCTTCCTGATCATCAGCAGTTTCCTTATCATTAGCAAAAGATGAACTCATATCCTTGAATCCCACCCCCGGATGAACAACTTCCGAAACCCTAATTCCATCGTCAACGACCAGATCTGAGAACCCTGAGATCGAACTGAATTGGGTAAAAAACACGAAACTGGCGTTAGGTAGGTGATTCCGATTGGTCCCTAAGAGGCTACGCTCGTCATCCCCATCTCCGGAGAAGATATCGTCACCTAGGGTTCCGACGCGGGTAAGATGCAGAAAAGGCCGGCGACGCTGGCGACGTTGGCGATGGGCGACAGCCCCAGACATGGCAGGGTCCTCGGGGGACTGGAGGAGGCGTTGCTCCCCTGCAATGTCAAGGCGAGAAAGAAGAGCCTTAAGAGAAGGGTCGCGGTCGATGAAGGAGGTGACATATTGGGTGCCATTTTCAACGACAACGCGGAAGGAGAGGATGAGAAGGGAAAGGAAAAGGAAGGTGAAGAGATTAGATGTGAAGGAGGCGGTAGCTTCTTTGAGAAGCTGGGCCGTACTGCGGAGGTTATCGAGGCGAGGATGATTGTCGGCCATGTCGGGCGGGGGGTGTGGGGTTCGCCGGATACCTCTCGTCCACCACCGTAAGGGTGTGAGTTCCCGGCGCCGGAAACAGGGAATTAGCCGGCGGATGATCGGAAAACAGAGGGAGAGAGTTGAAATGGAGCAGAGTATAAGAGTGATTTTGATTCTCAAATTGTGAAAAAACTCAAAATAGGGATTAGACGACCTTCCAACGGTGGTGCCAATGGCATTGGCAATGAACAAAGAAATTTCCAGCCGTAATTTTTACGCTTTTTTTTTTTTTTTTTTTTTTTTTTTTTAAA
>NW_019272041.1:3420547-3442401 GCF_002738345.1 Cucurbita maxima
TTTTTTTTTTTTTTTTTTTTTTTTTTTGCAAAACAATTAAATTATATTTCAAAATTTTATTTTTGTGTAAAAGAAAAGAAAAAAAAAAATCTCTCCCTATTTGAGTAAATGGTACAGTAGCAGGTAGAGACCGTTATTTACAACATAACAAATGAAAAATATAGCTAAAAATAACTATATGGAATCATGCCACGAATATTCCAACAAAACTTTTTTTTTTTCTTTTTTACATCTTTAATCGTTTTTTAAATATATAATTCACTTTTGTATTTAATAAAAACCTGATTCGGTGTTTAATAGGTAATTGTGTTTTACCGTTGAGAATCGGTTAGACACAAAATTAAAAGCTTCAAACTTATTAAAAAAAACTTTAAATTTAAATGAATTAGTAATTTAAATGAATTAGTAGATTTTTGGTAATGGTCGGTTGTTTATGAACCCTATTAATTGTATTATCTATTTATGAAATGAAAATAAAATGCAAAAAAAGCTTTATTCATCTTTAATTTCACATAGTTTTATAGTTCCTCAAATCCCTTTTATATGTGTTTATTTTGTTAATAAACTTTAGACACCGTTCAAATAGATTCCAACACTTTCAATGTTATACATAGCATATCATTGATTTATTCGACGTTTAAAATTCATCGATCTACTAGACATAAAATTAAAGACTTCAAATTCTGACAGACATAAAAGAGATGTGTGAAGAGACACATTCCAAACGAGATGTGTAAATAAGATAAAGAAAATGTAGAACACCAAATCTGTGGGAAGGATATGAAGATCACAGTGAATCAGAATTAAGAACAAAGCAAAAGCAAAAGCATAAGCATTGTGGATCTCAAAAGAGACAACCGTGGGAAAGGAAGCTCAGTTTGTTGCCTCCATTGCTTGTTTTCTAATACATCATGGCATGGAAATGCCAGAAACTTCAGCAACAAAGAGGAACAAATTTGCTTAAAAGGCCAAACTAATGAATTTCAGGACATGACACTTAAAAGTAGAGGGCGCTATTACCAAAGGCAAAGGCTCATTTCTTATAATAATTGAGTATAGCAAGGATAGGATAGGATAGGGTAGACAGCCATTGGGATGTGCAGAAATTAGCCACCATCCACAGCTCGTGAATCAAAGATAAAACAATTGGAAATAAGCTATAAGAGGTTGATAGATATCAAGAGAGGAAATGCTCATTTAAAATCAGGCTTCTCAGGGAATGTGCAGCCAGACCTTTGTATGATGACATTTGATGCATAAATCCCAGCTTTTACACAGTCCTCGATGGGTTTTTCTTGCACCAACTGAGATAGAAATCCTCCAACGAACGCATCTCCTAAAAAACGAACGAACGAATTAAAACACAATTTTGGTGTTCGTTTATGTACCTAAACTTAGCTTAAACTTGGACGTGCTTGATGGTTCACGTTCACCGAGCTCGGCATAACATACCTGCTCCATTTGTGTCGACAAGTTTCTCTTTTGGCAACAAAATAACTGGGAACTTCTTAACTTTTCCATCCTCGGCAACTATAACTGGATCTGGACCTTGAGTAATAACAGCAATCCTCTTGCGTGTTTCTGATGCTTTTGGCCACTGAGCAATCTTTAGCGCTATCTCCTCGACATTCTCAGTCTGGTCATAACAAGTTAGCCTCCGTTTATACATGAAATGAAAATCACTATTCAAGCCTTTATGTGACCAAGCAAACCATTACCTCCCAACCCTGAACTTTCGAGAATGTCCTTGCTTCGGTTTCGTTACCAAAAATGAAGTCCATATACCTGAAATATAAACAAAAAAAGACATCTCCTGTCAACTCTTCAAACTTTCTTACCTTTACCACGTAACGTACATTCGTACTTCGTACTTACGGTAAAACTTTCTCCAGTGCATCCTTGAAAAACTCGCAGATAAATGGAGCAGACAGATTCATTGAGAAATACTGCAAATGATTGGCAATATTAGTTACTTGTTCTGAAGCCTTGGTAAACTATATAACTATAGTCACAATGTGAACCTTTTTGTTTGCAGCCGCGTGTTCGGCCACAATCTGCACGGAGTCTGGTGATACGGTAAGGAAAAACCCAGCAATGTAGAAATACTTGGCCTTTTCAACTGTCATCGTGGCAAATTACAATCAAAGTTAGCTCATGAATGCAAAATATATCCTATCTGCGGGTCCCTAAAATATTTCAAACAAAAACTTGGTATTGTTTGATACCTTGTTCAGCAGAACAGTTTTTTAGAAGAACTAAGATTGAGAACTTGAAAATGAACAAGGTTACTGCATAAAAATGATTCACTAGTCCAGGTTCTTGTACAAAATAATCCACCACGAGACAAATTAGAGAAGAAACAAGGTAGCAAAGCTTTTAAAGAACATCTTTTCAAGGGAACTTCTAAATAACAGATTACCAAAAATGTTTCACTAAATTCTTGCTCTAAAAAAAAGTAATAATCTTTAAGAAAAGATACCACACAGCCCTCTGAAAACCATATATATGAGTTTGGTGTATACCTAATGCCCAATTTTCAGGTTTTTTCAAATGATCTGATTTGTAGCAATTTGCGGCAGACAAATTGGCAATAAGCGACCTGTATGTCAGAGAAAACAGACTCTTGGTTAAATTAATGATTTCCAGAAGTAACAATCTGAGAAATAGCCCATTATTTTACAAGGAACGTACTTTATATGTTTGCCTTAATGTTAAAGTGCTCAAAGAAATAAGATTTTGACTAACCTTTCACCACCCACCACACATACAGCACAGGTTCCTGTTGGTGGAGAATCAACCTCATAATATTGAACCTATTTTCTCAAATACCAATGGGCAAACGAGCAAATAACATCTTAATAAACAATTCGAAACATACAATTATCACCAAAATGGAAGACAGTGATAGAGTGTGAAACTTACATTAACACCTGCACTTTTCGAGTTTTTCTTCATCTCCTCCCCGAATTTGTCTTTCCCAACGCAACCAATATAGCTCGTTGCACCAGGATGTTGGAGCATCCACTGAAAAAGGTGAGAAAAGTTTCATCCCACGGCAGAAAATAAACAAATGGTTACAGGTTAAATTCACCAGGGAACAAGATTAGTATACCTGAGCGACTTTGATCGAGTTTTGTGTAGCACCTGCACTTGAAAAAGTTCATGAAATTCACAAATGTGCCAAAACCAATATAACACAAATAGATTCAATCATCCACACGTCACCTCCAGCAATGTACTCCACGTTAGGATTGTTTGCCAATTCTTCATACCTACAAAAATAAATACACAAGAACAAAGAAATGTGCCCGAGGCTCATTAAAAAGTTACATCAAATCCTGATTTCTTTTCAACTAAACGAATGCATCACAAGCCACAAACAGTAGTTTAGCTAGTATGCAAAGTACTTCTGTAACCAAGTTATTGTCAGCTTCTTGCTGTTCTCCCGTCGTTTTAGCAACTAGTCCGGTAGTTCGATTGAATATTGACATAACATCCATATTGAAAAACTTCATCAAGTAAATTACCTCAACTACGATACAAAATCCTTTTACTTTTCTCTTTACAAAAACAAAGAATTAAAGAAGTATCCTCGATCAAGATAGAACAGCAAGTAATATCAACATGGATCAAACATCTAACAGCACTGACTTCATACATTCCTTATTCTTCATTGAGAAGGAAGCAATCAAATTGTAACCAGAAACTTAATTTTCACGCAACCCCAAGTTACTGTCGAATCCTATGAATGATTTTCTCGAGAACTAATGGCATACATTTAAAACAAGAAAAACACGTAATCCTAAAGGAATAAATGTCGCGGAACATAAAAGCATAGCTAATAGCCGTGAATAGTAGCAGCCACAAGCCAGTACGAGTAAGAAAATTGAAAATCAATCCCTTACATTGGAAGATGTTTCTCCTCTGCAAGGATAGCATCGTTCAGCTTGATGTCGTATCTGCACCAAACGAGTAAATTTACAGAATCAAAATACAAAAAAAAAAAAAAAAAAAAAAAAAAAAAAACGTGAAANTCCTCATGTTGCTCTTTCCGATCGAATTTACAATTTACAGAACCTCTCCTCAACCATACAACCAATAAAGCTTAGAAACGAAACAAAAAAAACCAGAAAAGCAACAATGAAATTAAGATTGGAGAAAAGAAAGACTCAACAACGTAAAAAATATGCGATGGAATAGCATAAGGATCTGAGTTTGATAAGAAACCAGAGGAAAGGTGAATGAAAGAAGGATTAAACAACGGCGAAATACCTCTTCAAAAACTCATCATCGACGACAGCTGAGATGTCAAGAAGAGGATTGCCCATTCCCAAGAGGATCCTCTCGTACGCCATGGATGCAAGTAAGGTGAAGAAGGAATGAAGGAGAGAATGGCAGAAATCAGAGGGCGAGATTCAGATCTGAAGAGTGGAGAAATGGCGGAGATTTATAGTAAGAATCGAGTACGGAGTGGAGGATGGTATGGCACAATTCTCAAACTCCACCAACCTCATCGCCCATTTCCATTAATATCTGCTTCTTCCAAATACCTAACTCAAGATTTTTTAGTTAAATTATGAGTTTAGTTATTATTTATTTAATATAAATATATTAAAAATTATATAATTATGTGTATTTTTAATAGTTTTATTGTAATTTAGTTACACAAAAAATAAATAAATAATTAAAATCTCATTTAATAATTATATTTAAACAATATTTTTTTTGTAATATATATGCAATGGAATGTCACAATCTTAGGTTGGTAAAGAAGGATGGATCTCACATGCGTGAAGCGTGCTGATCTTCACCAACCACTTTTTAGTTTTTTTTAATAATATTTTTATAAATATATTATTTTAATTTTTTTTATTTTTCCAGAAATTTACAATAAAAAAAAAAAAAAAAAACTATAAATACATAGCTTCCGGCCGTTGGGCCTTTCTTCGAGCCTTATCTCAAAAAGCTCGGAAGCCATGGCTGCCTCTGCGACGTTCCTCCCGCTTTCATCCCTAACCCCTAAAACCCTATCTTTTTCTAACCCTAAATTCGAACTTTTCTCGCTCAATCCATCTTCCATTGGCTTTCGGTCGAATCCGATTTCCATATCCGCTTTGGTTTTTCGTTCTCATAGGGTTTCTCCGGCGTTCTTCTCACGATTCGTTAGAAATGTCGCTGTCTCATCCGATTTTGACCAGGAGGAAGATGTCCTCGACGTCGATGGAGACGATTCCAGCTACGCTCCTGACCTCCAACTCTTCGTCGGAAATCTTCCTTTCACTATCGACAGTGCTCAACTCGCCGGTTTATTCGAAAGCGCCGGACAAGTTGAGAGGGTCGAGGTATTTTTTTTCAATCTCGATTTTGTTTCTTTCATGTTTTGTAGGTTTAGACCACGTAAGGGGCTCGAGAAGTTAGAATTTATGTTGTTGTTCCTGTTATTAAGTTTCTCTGTTCTCTCGAGAGACCACCTATTTGCTTTGCCCTAATTTCCTGAAGTGTTCTGAAGGTGATTTACGACAAGATGACGGGACGAAGCAGGGGATTTGGTTTTGTCACTATGTCGAATGTTGCAGAGGCTGAAGCAGCTGCTCAACAATTTAATGGCTATGTAAGTGGCTACACCCATTTTACACCAACTTAATGGCTATGCAATTTTGTTTCTGGGTCTGCTTCATTTACTCCTTGGAAATCCAATTGCTGTTACTGTATCCCGAAACATATGTAGAGCTTATCTGCTTCCATATGGTCGTTCTTGAGCCGTAATTTTAATGCCAAAAGTCTCTTAGACTTGCCTCTGCGATCCAGTTATATACTGTTATCTTTCATTTTGTATCAAAGGTTCATTGGATTTGCTTTTAATTGATGATTTCTGGTGCTCCTCACAGGAACTCGAGGGTAGACCACTGAGGGTAAATTGTGGACCCCCTCCACCAAAAAGGGACGATTCCTCTTTTAGGAGTTCAAAAAATGCTTCAACGTTTGATAACTCCAATTGTGTTCATGTGAGTAACCTCGCTTGGGGTGTTGATGATCTTACACTTGAGAACTTGTTTAGGGAACAAGGAAATGTTGTGAAGGCAAAAGTAGTTTATGACCGTGATAGCGGAAGATCTAGGGGGTTTGGTTTCGTAACATATAGTTCAGCAGAGGAAGTTAACAATGCCATTCAGTCCTTGGATGGAGTTGTAAGTTCGCTTGCCTCTTCATTTTTATGTTCTTGTTTTTCCTGAGCAGTTCTGCATTTGTTTATGATGAGTTTTGATATGTTTCCTCATGTTCAATCAAAGGATAGCCATTACAATCTTGTTTACTGAACTCAAGAGATATGAGAATTTCATTCTGTTGTTCATATGAAGCTGAAGTCGAAGTTTTTTTTGTTCCCGTTCGTCTTGCCTGAAATGAAAATTTTTGTGTTGGACCATTTTGTCTCAGTTTATCCTTTGTTCTTTATTAAACCCATTTCATGTGCTGTCCCATGTTGGTTGGGGAGGAGAACAAATCACCCTTTATAAGGGTGTGGAAACCTTCTCTTAGCAGACACGTTTTAAAGCCTTGAGAGAAAGCTCGAAAGGGAAAGCCTAAAGAGGACATTATCTGCCAGCGGTGGATCTGGGACATTACATTTCATGCGGCATGTGGCAAATTCATGAGAGTTAATATTTTCATATATCTAAGTATGAATGTTTACATTGCAGGACTTAAATGGAAGATCCATCCGAGTGACCCAAGCAGAAGCAAGGCTGCCTCGGCGCCAGGTTTGAGTATCAGAAGAGATCAACGGTAATTTTTGCTCAATCTTGTTTTTCTATACTCTGTTCTCCGATAGCGATAGTAAATGGTGCCAAATGATTTATCTCTACTTGCTCCATGAATCATTGGGATATTTGATTTTTATTTTTCAGATTTCGCATACATCTAAGCTCCTAAACTTTATGACTTCAAATATTTGTCCTGTCTCAGACTTACTTTAGGACGAATGAAGCCCAAGATTAGCAAGTTATGTCACGAACATTACAAAATTATGGTTCTTAAAGGTTAAAACCGAGATTTAATAAAGGGTTTATAGGGAAGGATTTAATATCCTACAAATTACTTTGGCAATCCAACTAGTAGAATATCTTGTTTATTTTTGTAACGGTTATGACCATTTAGTTGAGTGAATATTTTATGCGTGTTGAACTATGATAATGTTGGAAAGGGTTTATATTTTAGTAGCGAGTTACAAAATTTAAAAATTCTAGTACTAAATTTTTACATAGAAAAACTTAAAAAGACTAAACTATTACAATTTGATGGACCAAATATGTGATATTAATTATTAACGGTAAGTTATAGTTCAATTAGCTAAATATTATATTTTCATTCACAAAGATTGAGGTTCGAAAATATTTACCATCCTAGCTTGATAATTTGATATGTACTCGTTTTCTTGACTTGGACGTTCAAACCATTTGTACCTTCAAATTTGTCGACATAAAACTCTCGATAAACAAATAAGGAAAAATTGTAAAATAAATCAAAACATAAAATTCTAAAATCAAATCAAATTTAAGATAATTAATAAATATATATATGATAAAAATTAACAAAGTCATGGAACAGAATAGGATTGTAAATAATTTTCATCCATTGTTTACATAATTTTTTTTTTTAACCATTTCAAATCAAAGAAGAAACAAAACGGGCCCATTTTTGTTGGCAATTGGCCCATTGAGGCCCACTATTGGTTCAGCCCAAGCTCTCACTTCGAAAACAAATGGGAAAATGAGAGGATTTGATTGATTATTTATATTGTTTTTATTATTTATTTATTTATTTTGAGCATACTATATACTTTAATCGGTGTACTAGATTTATTATTAATTTCTTTTATTACATTTTTTTTCAAAATCATAATACTAAAATTAAAATATAGTTATCGAGTTAATTATCTAAATGTCTTTTACATTCATATTATTACCTCCTCCCTATTAGAAAAACCAATGAATAATCTTTAAATAAACGTAGATATCAACATGAAATTATTAGACGAGGTCACTTCACGTGCACCGTTGGATATGTGAGAAAGATATTTTAAATATATTTATTTTTGTATCCCACCACGTAATATTTCACGAACTCTTTGCCTACACATGCATTTATTTGAATCTTACGTTAATTAATCATTTTAATGTAAATAATAAATAAATTAGTCGAAATCTTAATTTCAAGGATATATAAATGAAAAAAAAAAAAACAATAATGGCAATTATTTGGATATGTCAAGTCGGCAAGTTATTACCCTTCATTATGCCAAAGTTGTATATCTTAAAGATTTTTTGCTAAGCTATGTGCATGGTTGAGGGTGATCTACATCATCATGAGCTACGTAGTAGTAAGTTACATAGGATAAGGGAGTGGAGCCCGAATCGATTCCCACATTGTTGCGGGTAGGTAGGCCCAGCATTTTCGAGGTAAACTCAAACTACTAAAGCTAGCTCGACAAGCTTAAAAGATGATCACATGTCATGTCATCTATCTATCTCATCATTCACTCGAGAAACACGGGATTGATGAGAGAATAAGATATCATCCATCACATTGTAAGGTCGTGATTAGCTCGTTCTCTATAAATGTACCGACAAGCCTCTTAAAAGAAAAACAACTCAAATCTAGTTTAGCTTGACGTCACTCGATCCAACTCGAAGGTCATAATGTGCTAGGAAAAGATCTACATTGATATACAAACGACTTTTTGTACAATAACCGACAACAGCAGCTTACGTGAAGCTTCTGTGGGAAGAGTTTGTTTGTAGACTACTGCCTAGTACGTTACATCAACAAGCACCTCTTTTTTAATGACTGAGACTATCAGGGTGTTAGTGCTATGATTATGCATATCGACATTTCTTTATTATTGATCGTGTTTGAAAATTTTTCTTTGAAAATTCATTTTCTTGTTCGCTCGTTTTAACTTTTCATTAATTTACCCGCTAAAATAAATAATTATGTGTAGCTTTGAGGGCATTTCATATATCAACAAGACATGTCTTATCATCGTCTCAAATTCTTCCATTTTGAAATATTTTCTCTCGTTAATAATTATTTTTTGTTTAACTTTTTAATGACAAAGAGCAAAAAAAAAAAAAAAATTGACTTCTATGCCCATTTTTTTCGTATCCCACCATTTTTAAACTCTTCGAGTAAAACATCCCAAATTTAAATTTTAAGTGTTCTTTTAACTTCGAAACACTATCGAAAACAAATAATGAAATACTTTAGAATACACGTGTCACTTCAGAAATTGTTCGGGTTGGTTCTACTTCAACCTCGTGAGAGATGATTGTATTAGTAGCAAAAAAAATCTCGATCTCGAGAAGTATCATATAATAATGTGTAACGAAAACGAGCACGACACAACTAATTCGATTGTGGAACGATGATGATGCTCGTTTAATAATTTGTTTCGTTTATAAAAAACTATAAATGATAATTTATTATTATTTATTTTTTAATAGAAAATTTAAATCACAAACAAACAAAAGGGAAGTGAGTGGAAATCCACAAGGAATTATGATTCCTATAATATTGAAAAGATAAAATATTAAATTAAATTTATCTAAAAATAAATAAATAAATAAATAAATAAAAAAGGCTAGAAGCCTTATTAACCTATTTTGAGGGGACAAAACGTGACAGCCCAGTTCTTAAAATCTTCTCCTATAAGTTGGTTTAATTTATTATGGCACATGAAATAATTATATAAATGTCAGAGCTTCAATATGATTTTCCCCCCCTAAAAAAAGTCATATTTTTTAATACCCGAGTTTTTATTTGATTAAACTGATAATCCCGAGGGAAAGTCCAAACTCTTAATTAGCCGATGTGGGACTCCTCTCGAACAAAGTACACCTCTCCTTAATCACGGCTCGACTCCTTCTTTTGAAGTCTTCAAACAAATTACACCTTTTGTTCGACATTTGAGGATTCTATTAACATGATTAATTTATGGCATAACTCTAAATGGTGCGTAAAACTTCTCTATTTATAATCAAATAAATTGAAAGATACATGTGACTTAAGCTCAACTATGATTTAAATTTCGTGCTCGTGAATAATAATAAAATATTATTATTTATAAAAAGATAGTAATTTTGTCTTTGTTGAGGACAAGGAAAGAAGAGGGTATGCATGGGTATGCCTTCCCTTTTGAAGACAATTGAAGCACAAAGAGGAAATGAATTCCACAAAGCCAACACAAGTCATTTCTTTGCTTCTCCAAGGACAAATTACTCAATAAATCCTACCCATTCCAATTCTACCCGTCAAATCATACCATTTTCGTCTCCTCGACTCATTAAATTTTTATATTTAGTTAATTTTTTTTTATTAATCATAAAAAGACGATCATATAAAACTACTCTTCAACTACCGAGCAATTGTAATCAGGAACCAATTTAAAACGACTAAATGGATTTTAAAGGAACCCATTTGTTATATATATATATATATATATATATAACACGGTATATAATTATATGGTGGGGATTGAGCCATCAATTTTTATGACAATAATTGACACGATACCACTAAATTATATTAAATTAACGAGAAATAATATGTCTAGTTTTGGAGAAGCTCGTGAACGGTTAATTAAACACTTCATTTTTCATTCCTTTATGATAAATTGGAACATGTTTGCTTCACAAACGAGTGGATCAATAATAGTTGTACATCTTCATACACCAAAATTATTTAATGTCTAGATAAAAAAAATAAAGTACAATAAATAATTGATTTAATTTCTTAACTATTTTTCATATTTCTTCTTAGTAATAATAAATAGTTATTATTTTTACTCATAAAAAATCTATATTATTATTATAATAGATCGACGGTCTATTATTTTAATATCTTTTAAAATAATTTTTCAAATTAAAATATCGTCATTTATTTTATCGGCCTTTATCTAGAAATAATCTAATCTAAATCAACGTCTTTTCTTTATAGCGCGCACCCTAATAACTAGAACTTCCCTCGCCCTCATTAATCAATATTCCTACAAATCCGAAAAATTGTAATCAATAGATACATCCCGTTGGAATTAAATATGGTTTATATGCCTCGTGAAATACTATCTCGAACAAAATTTATTTTAAAATACGTAAATTTTCTTAATAAAAAAAAATAATAATGATGATTTAGGCGGTCCGGTGTGATTGAACCGGGGAAGAGCCGGCCATGGCGGTTTGAAGTTAATTGCAGAGCCACAAAAATGAATGAATGTGTGTGTAGGTGTGGGTTTTTTAAATTCATAACTAAAAATATTTATTATAATTAATTAATAGGACAATTCCGTTTTAACTTTTGCCTCAAAATTGGTACCAAAATTAAAGTTGGATAGGATTTTGCCTTTATTATTAAGGGCACATGCTATTTTCTCTATTTCCCTCCCCCTTTCATTACATCTCAACCGCCTTCAAAACCCTAATTACTCCGAGTTGGTCCTTTTCAGGTAAGTCGAACAATTTCTGGTCCCAATCCAATCGAGTAAATCTGCATTCTAATTCAGTAATTTATTTATACACTTTCGACAAATATTTTCAAAATTACTATATTTTCCTCTTCTTAACTGTAATAACGTCGTTCTTCTCTATATCGACGAATCAAATAAATGTTCTAAACTATTTGCATGAAGTGATGAGAATTTATTACGTAATACAATATACTCTACGCTACCATATTAGCTTGAATTTTTTGGTGCATCCACGATCATGACATGAAACATTGAATATAATTTAATGTCTTTTTCATTTCCATGTCTCATTAATATTTTACGTGTTACATTCACAATATTTTTTTTTATTTCATAAAATATATATAGTTCATAAATTTAAAAATTTGGAAATAGCTGAATGGTCCTAAAAATAATTAATTACCGTTCTAAAATTAGGTCCTCATAAATTATTTAACCTTTTTTATTTTTTAATAAAGTTTTTTTCCTAAACTAATTATTTCCAAGTTGCCATGATACTCACTTATTGAACAAAGCTTTTAATTTTTTTTAAATCAAATAATACATCTCACGTGTCCGTACCTGCGTTGTTATGCAATATAATTTTTGTCGTTATTAATTAATTAATTAGAAAATAAAATAAAATATAATCTAAATTAAATAAGGTAATATTTTATTTATTTGGAATAAATGGTTAATTAACATTATTATAAACAATAAATAGAGGGGGGAAATAGTCTGACAAAATGAAAGGCGCAGTCAATGAGTGAATTATGAATAAATATAATTAAATTCAGCGTCGAAATTGGATTTTAATTTAATTTAATTTATTTATATTTGAATTATTAAATTTGATAGCATATAGAAACTAAATCTGAATCCATGACCTTACAATAAAGGCAAATATGTATTATTTGAATATAATACAAGCAGTAATTTCGAAAACGTATCCAAATCCAAATATTTCTGACTATATGATTTAATTATTTCTTTTACCCATCCAAATTAAATATTCATATTAATCTTCAAATAAATAAATCATACATTATTTACTCCTACATCCAATATTTATTACCAAACTACCTTTTTTTTTCTTCTATATTCTAAATTTAAATTTTTAGATAATAAATATTTAATCTATCGAGCTACCTAGACTTAGGGTTTACTTTTGTACGTGTATGTGATCTCGTAACTTTTTTTAAAATAGATTTAGTTATTAATATTATGATATAATAATGTTAGTGTGAGTCTGATACTATTTTTTAGTTCAACTTTTCGATTAAATTATAATTTTGATATCTATGATTTAGATAATGTTAGAATTTTGAAATATAGAGACTGATTCTTACGAAATTCTTATCTGTATCTTGGATATAGAGCATTACAAATGATGTCGGAGTAGTACCTCTCTCTGATGTCCCATATTTGTTGGGGAGGAGAACAAACTGCCCTTTATAAGAGTGTGGAAAGCCTTCCTCTAGCAAACGCGTTTTTAAACCTTGAGGAGAAGCTCAAAGAGAACAATGTCTGCTAGCGGTGGATCTGGGTTGTTACACTCTCCCACTAAGATATGGTTCGAGGATGAACTGAGTTGAAAGTTGGTTGTTGGGTATGAACGAACCAATGCCTGTGTAAGAAAATTTTAAAAGAATTGAAAGTTAGCACATTTTTTTTTCGGTGACTCAATCATAAAAATTCATGTCGAACAAACCCATGTTGGTTTTTGATAACGCACTGGACCTAAGGGAATGTCAATGCATTAGATACCAAATCTAGATTATGAATCCTAATCTAAATCTTAAACACAGACTCATAATCAAATTTACAATTTAACCTCATAAATTGGCAGTAATTAAATGTTTAAATAGTTTTTTTTAATTATAAGTATCGTTCTAAGCAAATTCTCGAGCTATCAAATATATCTAATTGATGATATGAATTTATGACGGTGATCTTAGCTTATATTAAAATTAAATGAGTATATGAAATTATTTTGTTTCTTTTATGTTCTCTATTTGCATGACATTCGGTATGGTAATAAGAAGACCAATAGTAATTATTTGTGACCATATAAATTATTAGAATTCATTTTCAACACTATATATTATGTATTCACATTTTTGTTCTCAATTTGCATGACACCATATAGTAATTATTTGTGGCCATATAAATTATTATCATTAATTTCCACAGAATCTTTAATAAATTTTTTTGCATCAAAATATATAATTTTTCCTAATTTCTTTTCTACCATTTCAATTTTTAAAAAATAATTATATAACAAGGGTTTAATTAAATTTAAATAATTAAAATAAACCCATACTTTTGTCAGATAATTATAAATTATAATAATAATAAAGTCAGAGACATTTGGTCAAACCAAAGCCTAATTCCCAAGCATTAATAAGTAAACCCATATTCTAATGTCCACTCAAACCCCTTTTTTTAATCTTTCATAATTAAATAAATAAATAATACATATATAATATTAAAATATATTTACTAAATAATTATTTCTTTATCCTATTTTTTAATTTCATATAATTAAATTTCATACTAAATAATTAATATTTTTTACAAAAAAAACGTAAATTTAAATAAAAAATAAATTTTATGTAGGTTATTTGTTCTGTAGGCTGTTATTTATAGCCCTGAAGCAAGCCAGAAGGTCAGGGGCGGGGCCGCCACAGGGTAGAAACCAAATAAAACAGAATAGAATTAAATAAAATAAATAATAAAAGACTGGGATGCCCCTGGCGTGCCACGTCAAAGGGTGAGAGAATATTTTGCTCAAGAAAAAAAGAAAAAAAAAATCCTTTTAATTATTTGTGGAAAAGTTAATTATTTTAAAAAAATACAGATGTTATTTATTTTACTTAATAATTCTTTAGGTAACATTTTTCTAAGACTATTTGTTAATTTATGTAAATGATGTTATAAATGATATAATTTATATATTAATTTTTCAAAAACTTGAAATTTAAAAATCTAAAAAAATAAAAAGGAAAAAAAAGCATTTTTTGGAAATTATGAAAACATCTTTAATATGCTAACATAAATTAATAAAAATTATTTTTATTTAAAAAGATATTTGAACCTCAAAAATACTTTCTTAAATTTTAATTAAAAAAACTGAGTTAAACTATATTGTTATATTTTAGGTTGAAATTATTATTACAATGTCCGAAAAAAAGGTCGTGATCCCACAAGAGGTTTTGGACAACACACGTGTCACAATGTTCGAGAAAAAGGGTTGTGATCCCACAAGAGCGAGCTAACTCAAAAAACCCGTCTTCAGTCTTCTCCATATTATTATCTCTATAGATTGATAAACAACTAGAATCATTCAATACAACGGGATGAACACGATACCAAATCAAACCTAAAGTTATCAACGAAAAATAGAGACGGTAAGAAAAATAGCTTTAAATAGCCAATACGTGAACTAACCTCCTCATAGTGGCAGGCTATAGCTGGAGAGGGAGAGAAAACTAACATAATCAAACCCTAAAATAAAACACAATATCATCTTACTTCGAACATAAATTAAAAAGGGTAAAAATGGAAATCAACAAATTTTTATATTTTTTTCCAAACATATATTTCAAAACACCAAATAAAAATTTTCATTAAATACTCGAAATTTTAAAGATTAAATTAATAATTATCGATTAAGAAATCAAAATTTAAAAACTAATAAGATAATTGAGTTATATATATATATATATATATATTACTTCAAAACATTATATTTTATTTAAATAAAAAACGCGTAATACTTTTTATAAATATTTCAAAATGGTTATTACGGTATTTTTAGGATAAAGAAAGTGAATATATAATGTAGATTAATAATATTTTTAATAAAAAAAAAAAAATAGAGCATGGGAAGAAGCATGAGGTTGGGAAGCGTGCTGAAAGTACACACGTGCGACGAGGTATGAAAGATTACTATAAAGAAAGAGAAGGGAATGAAGAAAGCAGAGGGCTGCACCACCACCAGTTACCCCAAATGCCACACAGAGACTGAGAGAACCAAAAAAAGAAAAGAACAGAGACTCTCAGTTTTCTTCTGTTTTCCTCTTTTTCTTTTTTCTTTTACGCTTTTTGATTTCGTCCAGTGGCGTTTGTATGTGATTGGGGAGCATACTCAAACACCCAGTAGGAACAAATTGATGCTCTGTTTCTCCGCACCTTTTTCATTCCATTGCTAAACTTTTTAACCGAATCCAACGGAGTGAAACACAGAACAGAAGCCAAAGAATTAGAACTTGTAACAATGGAGGATGAGATTGTGAATCAATCCAAGTTCAGGAGGATTTGTGTGTTCTGTGGTAGCAGCCAAGGCAAGAAGAGAAGCTACCAAGATTCTGCCATTGAACTCGCCCACGAATTGGTAACTAATTTATTTTCCCATTTCTCAGTTTATTCTGTTCAGATCATTATTTGCGTTATAGATTGTTCAACATTACTTCCCTTCATTTGAATGATTTGATGATACAATCCTTTGGTTTTCTCGTCTTCCATTGATCTTCGATTGAGGTGCCTTCTGATTGTGCACATGAGGTGTTTGTGATAATTCTTGAGCAAGAACTTCACTGTTTTGGCCTAAAACTTACCCCCCCATCTTGCACTGAAAATGAAAATACAAACAAAATGATCTCAACTCCATTTTGTAGAACTTCCTGAAATGATGATTTTGGTTGTTTTTTTAAGGTTTCAAGGAACATTGATCTGGTGTACGGTGGGGGCAGCATAGGGCTGATGGGTCTGGTCTCGCAAGCTGTTCATGATGGCGGTCGGCATGTCATTGGGTATCCCCCCATTTTCTTTTTACTTTTATCCACTTTAATTGGTTCTTTAAGGTTGTTTTTGTTCTTTTGTTTCTTCACCATTACAAGCCTTCGTACTACTGACCTCGTCATGATACTGTTCTTGCGCAGGGTTATACCCAAGACGCTCATGCCTCGAGAGGTATGTCTGTAGATTAGCAGTGTCATAAAGTCTCCAATCTTTTTCTCTGCTCATTTCGTTATATATATCAAAAGAAAGAGACTGTTCTGTTTTTCCTTATCTGATTTTGCATTTATTTATTCCAACAACTCATTCTTCTCTGTGATACTCTCCCCACTTTCCTCTGCTTTTTAGTTTTTTCTAGTTTTTTTTGTCATCTTCCTTTTCCTCTCTCTCTCTCTTTCATTTAATAGTTCCTTTTCCGGTACATTCTTCTGTGTGGCTCAAGATCTGCCTTTCCCATAATGCTTGGGTGAGCCTTGTCCATGATAATACTGCCCAAATAGTCAGAAGCTTGCAGCTCTCTGAACTTTTTAAAACCATATCAACCTCCATTGATAGATTAAATTTTTCAAATGTGTTTTCATTTGTATTCTTTCTTTTGTGTTTTTGAGAGATAGTTTTTAAAATGTATTTATTAGTGATAGATTATACATTTTTATAAAGAAGGTTTCATTCTCCTCTATAACTAATGTATGATTTCACAATGCACCTCCTTTGATGTCTAACATATTCGTTGGCACTTGTTACATTCCCCCATTAATGTGGAACCTCCTAATTTATCTTCTTTTGGAGTTCAGTGTCTTTGTTGGCACACCGATTTGTGTCTACCATCTTCAAAGCTTAGTCTCCTTACTAGTATACTATTCGGTGTCTGCTTTGAAACCATTTATAATAGGAAAAATACACCACTAGTAGATATTGTTTTCTTTAGACTTTTTTTTTCAGACTTTTTGTTAAAGTTTTTTAACGTGTTTAGTAGTTAGAGACCACTTTCTAACTACTAAACAAGCCTTTAAGACCACTTTCTCTCTTTCTAACCTATTGTACTCCATTATTTCCTTTCACAGCTGACTGGTGAAACTGTAGGGGAAGTGAAGGCAGTGGCAGATATGCATCAAAGAAAGGCAGAGATGTCAAAGCATTCAGATGCTTTTATTGCCTTGCCAGGTGATTATTATACAAAAAAGCCTGACATATCACATTTTCTACTTGCACTGAAAATTCTTGAGCATTATCGCAATCAAAACGTAGTGTTCATATCTCAGCGGCACCCACCTTTTTACTTTGGCATTCAACAATTGCCCAAAACTCCATCATGACTCTCCCTCAAAACTTGCCTCTTTTTCTCATTTTACTTCACTCATAAGTTACTATCTGACAGTCAGTCAAAGCTCTAAAAAGCCTTCTTCCTCTTTATCATCTTCCCTTTTGTTTCCTTCTGTAAATAAAAACATGCAATCGTCATCTTATTCCCCTTTTTTTCCTCCATAAATTAACATATTGTTCTGCTTTCGGTGCCTGTCTTTGTAGCCTTCTTAGTTTCACTTTTTTTTTAAAACAATCTTTGTCACCATCTGCATTAATGGCGCTGTGCATTTATTGCTGCTACGGCCCATCTTCTTCTTCTTACACTAAACCATGTGATTAATTAAGAAAGCATCATTGGCCCATCAATATCAGCACTGAAAAAGAGAGTTCCTTGAATAATATCATTTCAAATGTAGGGTAAAAACAGATATTTCCTTCGTTACCTCTTCCCCTGCCATGTAGAGTAAAAAAGACTACTTTGACTCGCTTTGCTCAACTGGCCCTTGCTTACTATGCCCCTAATTTCTTCTTTTGGATGGATCATCTGCATGATTTTGCACAAGCAGCTGCAATATTACAACATATGTAATGAATGCAGGTGGCTATGGGACTCTGGAAGAACTACTTGAAGTGATAACCTGGGCGCAGCTTGGGATCCATGACAAGCCAGTGAGTGCTCTTTCTTTTGCTACTTTTTCCAGTGCTGTGATAGTTACTGAATATGAACAAAATGAACACTGAAAACTGCAGGTGGGGCTGTTGAATGTTGACGGATATTACAATTCATTGCTGTCATTTATTGATAAAGCTGTGGAGGAGGGATTCGTCAGCCCAAGTGCGCGTCAAATTATCGTTTCCGCGCCATCAGCGAAGGAGCTAGTGAAGAAGTTGGAGGTATCATCAAATACCAAAACTACAAAACATAGTTTCATGAGTACCATAATATCGATTGTTTCAAGTTTTTGTGTTTAAAATATGATAGCAAATGTATTGTTCTTGAGCAAACTTGAGCTAGCTGTTCTAAACTTATATCATCAACAAAAAAGCTCGTGTTTGTGAACTCCATTAATCAAATAAAGAGTTGGTTGTTGTGTGCAGGAGTATGTGCCTTGCCATGAAAGAGTTGCTTCAAAGCTTAGTTGGGAGATAGAGCAGCTTGGCTACCCTCAAAACTGTGATATCTCCAGGTGATTTCTGAATTGAAGAAGATGATGATGATGAAGAATTTTGCAAATCGAGGAGTCTACTATGAAGTTTTTTTTTTTTTGTAAATTCGTTTATTTCAGTGTCATTGTTTGAAAGGGCTACTCCTACATTTAATTGTTGAAACTTTTTATATCCTTGAAAAGCTGTAAGTATAGGATTGTAGCTCTGATGAAATTTCCATCTTCAGTGGCAACTTATATATGTATTTTCTACTTTTGGGCTACCTTCATTTCATTACACTTCTTTCTTTCTTTCTTTCTTTTAAGGAAGAACAAGCCATTTTTAGCTTCTTTTGGAAGAGGATGGTTGAACATTTGAAAGGGGATTTTTCACGATAACTATTTGATAGATGGGATTTTGATTGGAGACAAGTAATATAACAGACACGAGCCACTGTTAGTAGACATTGTCTGCTTTGTTTAGTTACGTATCATTGTCAGCCTCAGGGTTTTAAAACGTGTCTACTATAGAGAGTGCCTAGCCCTACATCGACCAGTGTCTTGCACTGTTCGGTGACTCTCCACCCCTCCTGGGGGCCCAACATCCACGTTGACACACTGCTCGGTGTCCGGCTCTGATACCATTTGTAACAGCCAAGCCCATTTCGTGTCATCTGCCTCACGATGTTAAAATTTAAGAGAGATTTTCACATTTTTATAAGAAATGTTTCATTCTCCTCTCTAACCAACGTGAGATCTCATAACTTCAATAAGGGTCAAATGCATAGAGACTTGGATTCACTATTTCAAATTATACTAATTTACAGCTTCAAAAATCAGTCAAATTTTAGACATTAAAGATTTGACAAGGATGCTCGCTCTAAAAGTATAAGAATCCATGAAGAAGGAAACCAAAAATCCAAGCTCAAATATTCTACAAAAGCTAGAGAATGATTAGTTTTATCCATCTATGAACTAATTCATCTATACTCACTTACTCAACTACTCCCTGGCCCACAACACCACTTTCATTGTTTTGTGGAGCACTCGCAGAGGGTGTCTGTTCCTTTACATCATCTGCCTTTGGGATGCAAGGCTGTGATTTTCTTCTGAATCCCAGCTTTTTTGGAAGAAGGCTCCAGCTTTTCTTTGCCTTAACCAGCTTCTCAAGCTCCATTTTCATGCCTACACACTCCCTTTCAAGCTCTGAAACTCTCTCTTTTACATCCTTTCCACCACCCTCTTCTCCATCTTGTGCACTAGACTCCATTGGCTTAGAACAATCGTTCTTAGGAAGTCCTAAGTTTCGACTAGGATGCTGCGAGTTATCGAGATTGTCCGAAACAAAGAACCAACCAGATATCGACGTGCGGAGTCGAAGCTGCTCGAAGAAAAGAACTTGAACAATTACTCGAAGAGGTAGCCTCTCATTCTGCGCTGCATGTGTACTGGCTTCTAAAGAGAGCTTTTGGCAATTCATCAATCTACATAGTTGCTCCCTCTCTGAATCTGAAAGCCAAGGATGAGCCTGAACAAGTTGCAAATACTATCAGCCCACTAAAGTTTCAAAACCGATCTACACTGATATTCTATCCTTCTGCAAAGATCATCAATCATTATTGCATAAGGGGTTTAAGAACATTGATGCCAATATCCACAAGCTATAAATCAGATTACTTTTAATACCCAATTGGATTAAACACAAGGTGAAGAACATGAACACTCAGAATCTAGATGAACTTGACGTAAAAGCAATTGATCTTATGCCTGATGCAAGTGGGGAAAATAGCTCTTACTTTTAGGTACACATCAACGGCATGATAAATTCCATCATCCATTGATCTAGCATAATCAGGGATCACAGCAGCAAGAGAATGAAATTTTGGCAGCTTCAAGTTAACATCTGGAGCTACCTCTGCAAGATATCCATCCACCAGACTTGCCACCATCGTTAAAGGGGTCAGCGTATCCGTTCCACCGACCAACTGTCCCTCTTCGACTATGCAAGGAGAAGATGCAGTTGTAGCATGGTATATATACATGAAATGGTCCAGAATTCTCTGAATGCAATCTATGTCATAAAGAGTCTCCACTGTATACCCCATGTTAGGAATGAGTAAATCAACAAGCAAAGCTTGATCCAATTGACTGCCTATTTTTTTCTCTAGAATTTCCCTACATGATGGACTAGCATGCAAAATCATAGCAGTTCTGAGGAGGCCAATCAGGAAGTTGGTGGTGGTGACACCCTTTACACTTGGTAGTAACCCCACAATTTCCTCAAGCAGGACTCTTTGATCTACTTCAGAATTTGTAGAAATTGTGGCTCCTGAGCCAACATGGTTCATATCATTGAAGCTTGATTGATTATTGATCAAGGGGATATTCCTCTTAGCATAATGTATTAATGATGCAGCTATATTCTCAGCCTTCAATCCTTTAGCCTCAACAGACAAAATAAAAAGCTTATACAGGGGAAATCTAAGAAACGACACGTCCTCGTACCACCAATCCTCACCAGTAGGCTGTGGCTTCGTGGTCGAAGATATCCCATTCCATAGAACTGTCCCATTGGGGCTTTGGGCGTTCTCCTGTCCCTTCACAGGCCAATTGAACAATTGTGGGTCTGCACAAGCTTTGACAGCCAAGGAATCAATACATCTTGACACAATGTGTACCTCTTCTGCAAATGCACCAACTTCTTCACAAGTTTCAAGAGCTTTTACGGTATCAGTCCAATTGCCAAAGACCTCATTAAGAAAAACCTCTGTTTGAGAAATCAAATTCCCTTCTCCATAGTCTTCAGTCATCTGCAGATATTCTGCAGCACATCTAAGGCTGACTATATTCAAAGAAGTGAGCTCTATTTTAACATCATAGCAAAATTTAGCAACAAGTTCAAAAGCTTTAGCTCCACCAGGAATATCATGAAGTTTCAGAACACGACCGGATCCATCCTCACTGGGAAGCTGTTCTATAAGCTTCTCTAGAAACCCACTTTTCGAAAGCAAAGGAAACTGATGGAACAACAATTAAGCAATTTACAAAAAAAAAAAAAAAAAAAAAAAAAAAAAAAAAAAAAAAAAAAAAAAAAAAAAAAAAAAAAA
>NW_019272041.1:3442639-3459863 GCF_002738345.1 Cucurbita maxima
AAAAAAAAAAAAAAAAAAAACAAATTCAATCTGTTCATTCAATTGAAAACTCATACAATACGAAAAACAAACAGACCTTATGAAGATGAAAAGACATATCTCCAACTTCAACCGCAACATCGCTAGGTAATCCACTTGAGCAAAGCCTAACGAACACCAGACGATACAATCTCAATCATACAACGAGTACTAAAATACAGAGTAATCATTTAACAGAAACAGAGAGTGAAATTGTAAACCATATGAATCGGCATTATTACAAAATCATAATAAACAGAATGAAGGTTGTGTAATCCAGATCGTGATCTGGAATGGAAATAACAAAAAGGAGTTACCAGGTTTGGCCGTCGCGATGAAATGCTTCCGATTTGATGCCTAATTTCATGGTGGGCATGGATGGCGATGGGAAGAGAAGGGTTAAAACATGGAGAGAAATGGGGAAGAGGAAAATGGAGGAAAATGGCGGAAAATGTGGAGGAGGAGAATGTAAGAAATGGGAACATTCCTAGATGATCGTGAAGATGTTTCGATGGAAGGTAGCGAGTCTAAAGCAAACAAAGAACAGAAGTGAGAGTCAAAATCAAAATGGAGCGCTTCCAATGGCTCCTCCTCCTCCTCTTCTACATTTGCGCTTTACTAAGACTCTCCCACCCACATTTACGACATGTCGTCTTTATATCCTCTTTTTTTTTTTTTTTTTCAATTTAATTTCAACATAATTTCACATTGACCAATTTAATCACATAAAACTTTTTAATAAGACCCCACTTTATACTATGAAAAACCTTAAAATTTTGAATTTCTAACTAAAAATAAATATCAATAATACAATTTAATTTAATTTTTTTAAAAAAAATTATCTATGAAACAATAATTTGATTTTATGCAATAAAATAGATTTTGAAATCAAATTATTGTTTTCTATGTATTTTTGAACATTTATACAACATAAAAACAAAATTTATAAGGTTATATATATATATAATTTAGTCTTTTGATTTTATCAAATAATTAAAAAATATATATTACACTTACTTCTAACCATGGAGGGAAAGAAATTTAATCTAACTGCTACTAGACTGTTTCTAATTTTAGTTATAAGTTACAGTGATTAATTAACATGTTTCTAATTTTAGTTATAAGTTACAGTGATTAATGTTAATTAATGGTTTAATCCTCCACTCCATATTTATAATTCATATATAAAATTATTCTAATTACATTGCCCAATTAACTATCTCAAAATCATTAATCACTTCGAGAACAGTAAAAACTTTTTAACTGCGGGCTGTTTCCTTTTGAATTTAATCCTTCAAAATATAAGTTACTCCAAGAAACAAAAACAAAGATCTTCAAAAGAATTTTCATAGTCTAATTTGAACAGAATTTCAAATTGAATTTTAAGGGTAAAACCTAAGTTCCAAATTATAAGAAATATTCTATGGCTAAACTTATATTACATACACTTGATTCAAGAAAAAGAAACGTCCCTCTTTGTTACCTTTATTTCACAGCTTTTCTTTCCTGTAATCCCTCTACCAAACATTCCCATGCCCGTTTGAGACTTGAGAATCTAATTATCGGACAACCTTACTCGAAACTTGAGGATCTTAACAATCCATCAGAATAAACAGAAGCCTTTCCCCTTAACTTTGTTGAGCTTAAGTGTAACAACCCATCACTAGCAGATATTGTCCGCTTTAGCACGCTACATTAAAAGCAAGAGAAAGTCAGTGGTCTCATGGAATTGCAGAATCGCCTCTCCTCTAGTATCCAGGTAAACCCTTTCATTATTTGCCGATAACAAAGAGAAATATGCATTGACCTTCATAAGTTCATCATTTGGTTTAGTACTTAGTTCTACTTCCCATCACAAGCCATGCCCAGCAACTTTTGTTATAGACATTTTAGAATTCAAATTCGGTATTAGTATTCTTTACGGTGTTTGTTGACAAGCTCTACTGAGAGCCACACCTTGACTTCTCGGCCTCTAGCCTTGGCTGTAAGGCATCCACTTCTTTACGGAGAGCAGCGTTTTCCTGAAAATTACAGACATGTTTAAGGGGTCAAAACCATATATACATACAGATACAAGACAAATTTTAGTTCTCGAGACGAACGATAGCATTTCTTTGCGATATTCTGCAAGGATTTCTCAAGTCATTTCCTAAGTTTTTGAAGGAAAGATTAAGTACTCAACTTACTACTCAGTTAAGATACTCGAAACTTGATAACTATATAGTTACATCAAGGAGTTACCTCTTGCAAATTTGTCAACTTCTGATTGATTCTAGCAACATCCCCTACCTTCTCAAAAGATTCCTTAAGCTGTAAATCATATAGAGCTTGATCAGTGATCATCAAATACATACAAAAAGAAACTTTCTACCACGTGGGGTTTGTTAAATAATCCCTAAACTCGAAAGTTCAAATCAACGGGTTACGAAATATTTAATCTTTCACATACTCTTTTTAACATTTCTCACTCGAAGATTTCAAAATTGGGTGAGAATCAACGAGTGACTATCATTATTAATGGGAAAGAAAATCATATGACAAGGTTTGAATGCAAACCTTCGTGCTCTAGTACTATGTTAAATTATCTTAAAATCAAAAACTTAAGCTAATATGTCACTTAAACCAGTTACTTGAAACAGCAACGTAATGCAAATAAGAGATCAACAATATGAGAAAGTATTCATCATTCACTGCCAAGAACAGAGAGTTACTTGTTCCATACACAAGCATTTCTAATTTCACATTTAACAAGTTCTTTGCCGGTTGGCAATGCAAGAATGTTATGAATCTTTTGATTGACAATCCGTAGATCATAGGAGCAGCAACAGTAATAAACAGAATTCAAGCATACCCCCCTCAAACAACAGGTCTCAGAAAAGTAATAAACAAATCATGCCAAAACATAAATTCAATGCAGTGAGGAAAAAACTCCACTGGATTTATCGATCTTCACGGAAACTTAACCCTAAAGATACTGACCTTATTTAGCTCACTGTTACAACTATTGGCTCTGTCTAGTTCGTGATCATACATACGACGCCATTCCGCAGATTCATCCATTGCCTCCCGGTTCGCAAGGTCGAACTGCCTCCTAAATAATCCATTAACGATCAATTTAAATCTAACCGATATAATAATCTTACTACATTTCACATTTCAACCGGTACCATTTCCTAAATTTTTCATACAAATTTCCGTAATCATAGCCTACAAAACGAGAAAAACAAACCAAAATGTAAGATCCAGACCTGAGCAGTTCGGCTTCATCGGTAGACATGGAATAGTCTATGATCCAAAGTCTCATGTACACCACCAATCCTAAGACCATCGCCGCAGCCAAACCTACCAAGATTTGCTTCTGATTTCTCCCCATGTCCCTCTCTGTAAGGTCAATGACCGATCAATTGACGGCGACAACCTCGAAGGTGAAGGCCGGAGGAAACCTCTCTCTGAAGGCAGACTTTAGTGCGGTTAGCCCATCATGATTGGGCTCAAATGTCTAACCCGGCCCACTAAGGCCCAATTTTCATTTTTTGTCAATACTTAATTATTTCGAATTTAATATTTTAGTATTAATTGTGAAATATAAAACGGCCAACTGCCAAGTTATAACGACTCCCTAACCGCTTGTTTAAAAAAAAAAAAAAACTATAATATAATTTAAATTTACTATAATATATTTTAATATCTATCTCAATCTTAATTAATTAAGAAAAAATAAAACTATTTTTAAACCGTTTAATAAAAATTTTAGTAAAAAATAATTGTAAATATATTGTTAAATTTAATTCTAGTCGGATATTTAAATATGATGGTTAAATTATTAAAATAGGTCGATGTTAGACGTACCATATATTCAATTTTTTTATTGTATTTCAATCGACTAATTTATCGTTATTCTCGTATCCGTAAAGTTTATAAAAATTACGGAGGTGACTTTATGTATATTATAATTCTATGATACACGACCATTCATCACGAACTTTTGATAACTATTTTACACCAACTCAAATTTTTTTTATTAAATTAATTATGAAATTGTGAAACTCTTAAATATTTTTTATTATGTGGATTTATTGAATCATTTTTTTTTCCTTTTTTATTTGCATATTATTCCCATTATCCCTTTCTTCTCTCTTTTCCCACTTTTTTTCCGGGAGTGTTTGGATGCTTTTTCACGTTTCCAAATCTCCATGTGGATTCTTATTCCGGACAGGAATATCTTATTCCACTAGAGGAGCAATATTCTGGCTGCTTCCAATTACGAACTATTCTCTATGGCCCCACTTGTTCCCCTTTAGTGCCAACTTTCAAACTAAATTATATATCATATTCTCACCATTTATATTCATAGGTGAAACTTTTTTTATTACAATTTTATAAATATAATTATTTTTTTTAATATCTTTTATTACCATTTTTATTATATGTGGCATAAAAGGTTATTAGTGTAATTTTTAACTGTGATAATGTCCGATAAATAACCAAACTGTCTGTAATATATACGTCTCACTTTGTAACACTTACAAATTATTTAGTCTAAATCGTTTATGTCAAAACACGTGAATGAAGATATTTTATATGACGAATTTGTATAAAAGACAAAACAACGATATTTAATATCTTTTTATAAATCTCAATTCATAATCATAATATTTTTAATATGATGATCGTATTTCCTCGATCTTGATCCATGGTTAGCTACCAGCTTTTACTTGAGAGAGTTCGTTGTTCGGTTTATAGGAGTAAATGAGGATACTGTGTCCAAATAATTACGCGTTTCTAACCCTTTATGAAAATTTATTTTAAATACATTTATGGAAAATTCTTATTACTTTAAATATATTGATAAATTGATAGAATTAAAATAATTAGAAAATTCTAAAAATAAATTTTAATAAAAGAGAATAACTTGATTGGGCAAGCAAGAAAAGATATTAATTATTTTAATCAAAGAATTGCTCTAGCTTGTCCATTGCTTTCTCACCGACTCCCATTTCAATTAATTAAAAAAATTTAATTAATCTATTTTTCTTCAATTAGACCCAACAAAATTCTAAGCAATTAAATTGCTTTAATAATTATAATTTAATACTAAATGGGTTGCTTAGTCGTTAAGCATCCGAATTTAAGTATTTAAACTTGAGATAATTATGTTTAATGGAAGTTTCCAGATTTGGAATCACAAAAAATTCACTGTTTCCAATACAGATAATCACAAATAACCAAAAAGAAAAAAAAATAAAAATGAAGATAAATTATGGAAAAATTACATTAATTTACTTCATCAAAATTCTCTAATAATTATTCTGAGTATAATTTCCGGTACTGATTATATTATTAATTATACGGACGCTAACTAAAAATTAAATTTGAATTAATCTTCGAACCCAGTTTTTTCCCAAATTGCATTTCTCACCATTCTCAAATCTCTGCCCTTCAGCGTCCTTCCGATCCCTTCGTGAACCGAAAACGATTCGCCTCGCCGTCGCGCCAAATACTCATGCGGCGGCGCCCGCCACATATCGTCGTCGTCGTCGTCGCTATCGTCAAAATCCTCCTCCGCTGCTTCTCGCCGGCCGTGTTTGCTCTGATCGCTCTGGAGGATCTTCGACCAGTCCGGAATGTTGACAGGCAATGACGACGACGCCTTCACCGTCTTCTCCGCCGCAGCGCTACTTCTCTTCGGCAGTTTCTTCGAGATCGGGAAGATCTTCCTTGATTCTATCGGCGGAGTTTGGGCAGACGTCCAGATATCCGCCTCGTTGAAGTCGAAGAGGTTGTCGGCAGAAGATTCAGGACGGAGAACGGCGGGTGGCTCCGACGCCGGATAGATGTAGTTAGGTTTGGAATGGAAACCGAATCCGAAGGCTAAGCCTCTCCTTGACGCCATTGAAAATGGATGGAAGCTTTCGAGTTTCTGGATCTTCTTTTTCTTCTCTGTTGATTGAATTGAATTTCAACTACTCCAAGGGAATCAAAGTCCCACCAGTTTTATAATGGATTTAATGGATAAGTTCACGCTTCGAACCCCTCCCTTCTTTGCTCCGCGTACGAACATTTTAAATTTTTTTATTAAAAAAAAAAAAAACATAGAGACTATTATAGAATACGGCCGACCTCATTGTTTTAGTGTACACTCGCCCTCATATTTGACTATCCGCTATGTTGACTATTCCAATTTAACCTCTATTTATCTTTTTAATTTTTAATTATTAAATAATTTTACTAAAATTTTATAATTAATTTTTTTTTTTTGACAAAATTTTAATATAGCTAGACGAGTTTAGAAATAAAATTTAATTTTTTAAAAATAATTGGTTATATGAAAATAAAAATTGGATTGAGATGATTTGTGTTTTTGTTGGTTTAATTTGTTATTTTATTTCATATAAGGATAGCGTTAGGAATGAATTTTTTGGAAGACAAAAAGGTGAGCATCATGTGAAAACTATGGATAGCCATGTTTATCCAGCTTAGTAAGCAACTTGAGCAAGTAACATTGTTCGTGTGGTTAAACACGACACTCAAAAAACTCATCGAAAAGGTGCTTTATACTACATTTCTATACTAAAATATCGGTCAACGAAGACAATATATTATAATTGTCTCACGTGAAAAGTTGGTAATTTCATCATTAATGTAAAAAAATACTGACATTATTAAAAGCTTCGATATTTGTGAGATTTCAACATTAGTTTGAAGAAAAGAACAAAACATTGTTTATAAGTGTGTAAAAACTATTTTTAGTAGACGGATTTTAAAACCTCTTTTACCGCAGACAACACGACCGACAATCGAGTTTAATTTTCAACATCCAGATAAACGACGAGTCGGACAAAATTTAAATTATTTATATAAATTTCTTAATTTCAATGGCCCCACCATCCTGCATCGCATGATTGGTGCAATAGAAGATAACGACGAATTTTTTAATATAATTAATAGCACATCGACACGTGTACCAATCATTTCCCTATCATAAAATAAGAAAAAAAAGAAAAAAAGGGGAAATTATTGTCTACACCCGTTCTCTCTGCAGTCGCACCAATATTGTGGTTTATTATAAACATGTTACTCGAGGTTTTGTAAATTTAATGGTCCAAATTCTACAAATAAAATAACAAAAAATAATATAAATAAATATGTCGTTAAATATTAATATAATAATGAAAATATTTATATTAACAAAATAATTATTAAATTTCAAGTATTGTGTTGATATTATTGCCACATCAATTTTATACTAAACGCTAATTTTGAAACATTTAGGTAAGATTAAGATAATGTTGTAATTTTTAAAATAAAAATATAATTCCTCTTAATAATTATCTGAAATAAAAGTGAAATTATTTATCACTTCCATATTTAACCATCAATAAATTAATAAATTAAAAGTGCAAGAATTTAAGCCAATAAAAATCTTCGTCGTCAAGGGCAAGACACGTGGCGTACGAAACTCCACAAAGTTGACGTGCACGGTTTTTCGCAAACGGCTGTCGAGCGAAGATTCAGTGCATTACGTAGTACGGATAAGTAATGTCATCGGACCACGTGTCCAAATCAAGTACGTTGACATGATGTCAAGTTGAATTAAATATGAACATCAGACGGTGATGGTGAAGGGAGAGGGCACGGGTGTACAAAAAGTAGGATACGTGAAAAAATAGAATTGTACCGTACTTTTACCGCTGTTTTCTTTTTCTTTGCCTATTTTATTTATTTTAGTCAATTAATTTGTTTAATTGTATTATTTTATTTACAGAAAATGCATATTTTAATTTTAGCACATTTTTCGTACATTAACTGGATAAGGTTAATTATTTTCCAAAAAATAAAAAATAAAAAATCAATGTTATTATTCTTATCATATTTATATTTATTTTTTTAAGAAGCGTGTGGTGGATAAGTTTATTTTTTTTGTACGGATTTTAAAATATTTTAAAAAGATCGAGAATAATCTTTCTTTTTTTAATTGATTATTTTCGTGGTTGAAAAGTATGTATATCAAATCCTTTCATATTTAGAGTTTGACATCTTATTTAATTTAAAATGACAATAGTAGTAGCTTTTCGTGTGTTTGACATTATTATTTTTCATAAACATTATTAAATATTTAAATAATTTTAATATAATATTCTTAAAAAATTACAATAATACCCTTAAGGGCATTTTTATCAAATGACGAAGTTCTGGGACAATTTTAAAAATTAAAAATATATAAACTAAAATAATAATAATACAAAATCTAAAATAAAATGAGTATTTTATATAATATTATTTTTGTGACCAATAATCTTAGATATTAACTTTCCTTATAAGAAAAAAAAACTTATGGATTAGATATTAAATTATTAATTAGTCATTTTCAAAATTGCCATTTTTTCAAGCATTGTTTAGCATATGTCAACTCTTGGAAATTGACGATTAATGATGTTGGGCTTTCTTGTCATTTTACCTAATTAAATTTTCCAATTATCTTTATTAATAAATTATGCCTTTTTTAAATAAAAAAAATTAGCTAATATTTTTTTCACTATTTAATTATGATTACTATAAGTTGAACTATATTAAAATCGACAATAAAAAAAAATATAAAATTATTCTAGTGGGCTAATATATAATAGAACAACGGTAAATATATTAAAATACAGGGACTAAATTGAAAATTTTAAAAGTATAGATTTTAATAAATAATAATTAAAAAAGAAAACGGGTCAGGAGAAATGGAGAAAATGGGCTGTGGGTTTAGGAGGGGATGAAATCCAAAAGTAGGCCAATTTTCTATTGGGCCGACACATCGGGATGAAATCCAAAACCTGCAGATTAGGGTTTTGAAGTTTCCGTGGGCCGACACGTCGTCGCTGTATCGAAAACTCTAGCATAAATCAAGTGAAAGCCTCGCCGCTGTGTTAGGTTAACCAGTGGTTGTCCTTCCTTCTGTGGAATCTCTCGAATCTACTGACCTTCACGACGCGGAATCATGCCTCCGAAGTTTGACCCTAGTCAGGTGGTGGATGTTTTCGTTCGCGTCACCGGAGGTGAGGTTGGAGCAGCCAGTTCTCTTGCTCCGAAGATTGGTCCTCTCGGTCTTTCTCCTAAGAAGATTGGAGAAGACATTGCTAAAGAGACCGCAAAGGAATGGAAAGGTCTTAGAGTTACTGTAAAGCTCACTGTCCAAAATCGTCAGGCGAAGGTCTCCGTTGTTCCTTCGGCGGCGGCTTTGGTAATTAAGGCGTTGAAGGAGCCGGAGCGTGACCGGAAGAAGACTAAGAATATCAAGCATAATGGCAACATTTCTCTTGATGATGTGATTGAAATTGCTAGGGTTATGCGGCCTAGATCGATGGCTAAGGACCTCTCTGGCTCCGTCAAGGAGATCCTTGGAACTTGCGTGTCTGTTGGTTGTACTGTTGATGGCAAGGACCCTAAGGATCTTCAACAGGAGATTAACGATGGCGACGTTGAAGTGCCCCAAGATTGAGAGTAACAGTTTCTTTGGCCATTACTTTAGCATGAGAGATTGAATTTACCACAACTTTGTTTGATCAGTTTTGCTATTTAACATGAGTTTAGCATGGTTCTTCTATCTCTTGTTTATCTGCGTTTTTTTGTTGGTTTTTATTTAAAAAGCTTTAATTGGATTATGGCAATGAATATCAAAGCTTTATTTCTGTTCATGGAAACTGGATATAAATTTCATCTTTATTGGACATATGTTTGTTTTCTCCTGCCCAGAAATTGCTCGTATTTATCTTTATGAGTATTTCTAGGATCTCTTATGAACTCTAAAATAGTATTGTTTCAAGATTTTGATTTTATTAGCAATAGTCTCATGAACAATAAGTTGGAGGAATTTGATTAGGCTTTTGAATACTGGTTGCTGTATCTCCTATCATGCTCTCTAGTTGCCCCAAGCCCCGACATTATACTAGAATTACCCAACTTGAAGATGATTTGCAGCCTGCCTGGAAAGCCCCTTTCGTACTCATTTGTTTCTTACTGATATGCATTCATCAGCAGGGAGAGCTATCACTTCTCTGTGTTTGATGATAGAATCATGTGTTTTTTAGTGTCCTCCGATCGTTGCCTGTTGGTCTCGGAGCTGTCTCGGATCTATTCATTAAAAAGAATCGATTCAATACATTTCTTATGTACCCTTAGGTGTTATATTAGAATTGAACAAGATTTCGGATCAATTTATATTGATTGACTGCCTCCATGATCTTGTTGCTAACAATGACCACTATTTTTAGTTTGGATCTTCCTAATCATTCTCGATGGAGGTCTAGACCCTTCTCTTGTTTTTTTTTATCATTTTTCTTTTTCGATCCACCCTTGGAGTTGAATGCCTCATTCAAGAATTGTTTTTGATCCAATTCATAGGACTGAATAGAAAAGGCAAATCCCTAGCTTAGATCATGATTATTGATTTGAGTTTGTAGATGAACAAAGTTCGTCCAAAACTCCCACCGGTTACTCTCTACACCAATTACCAATTTGATTATTGTCCGAGTGGTAGTAGTTTCGATGATATAAATTAAATTTACCGAACTAATATATTATTTTAATTGCATATTAGTAATTAATGTCGAATGTTAATATAACATTTTTATGTACATGATCTTATGTTATATCTACTATCCCTTTTGCCAATGCATAAGCAATCTCACCCTCATGTATTTTTTTATGAAGGTCTCGCCCTCGAGCTGTTGTAAGTTTTTAAAATATTGATATAATTTTAAATTTAAAATGCAAAGTATTTTTATATTTTTTGTGTGTGTGATTAGAATGAATAAATAAACCAATTTTTTTTTAAAAAAAAAAAAAAAAAAGTAAATTAGGAGTAAATGGCTCGTTGAAAATGGCTCTTCTCCTAAGCCCTACGACTAAATTCGGAGTTGAAAGGTTTTGTGGTCATTTGAAACGGAGGAACCAACCACAAATCCCTTAACATAGATGTGGATTAACAACTCTTTGCATGCCCCATAAAGTGTCGAACCAAATTCCAATTTCCAAATTCAAATCCATCTTTCTCAATCGGAGCTCACATTCACTCATCTAAGCTCACTTTCTCTCTGCTCCAATGGCGAATAACGACATCGAAGTCGGATCTCGGGGGTCCCTTCCGAGGAAGGACTATTTCGAGCCGCTTCCGGCGCCAATGATCGATATGGAGGAGTTGGCCAAATGGTCCTTTTACAGAGCCATAATCGCCGAGTTTGTCGCCACTCTTTTGTTTCTCTACGTCGTCGTTTTGACGGTCATCGGTAATAAAACCCAGACCGATCCAATCATCGGCGGTAACCTCTGCGGCGGAGTTGGCACCCTCGGAATCGCCTGGGTCTTCGGCGGTATGATCTTCGTTCTCGTTTACTGCACCGCCGGCATCTCTGGTAATTCCCTTCTCTTCATTTTCCCCCAATTTTCAAAACCCAGAAAATTAACCGGTTGGGTGTGCAGGAGGACACATAAACCCGGCGGTGACATTCGGAATGTTTCTGGGGAGAAAGATATCGTTGATTCGCGCCTTGCTCTACATTATAGCTCAGTGCTTGGGGGCGTTATGCGGCTGCGCCTTAGTCAAGTCACTACAGAGAGATCGCTACAACCACTATGGCGGTGCCGCCAACCAGCTCGTCGACGGCTACAGCAAGGGCACCGGTCTCGCCGTCGAGATCGTCGGCACCTTCGTCCTTCTCTACACCGTCTTCTCCGCCACCGATCCCAAACGCAACGCCCGAGATTCCTACGTTCCTGTGCTGGCTCCACTCCCCATTGGGTTCACTGTTTTCATGGTTCATCTCGCTACAATTCCGATCACTGGCACTGGCATCAATCCAGCTCGAAGCTTCGGCGCCGCCGTGATCATCAACGATAAAGAAATTTGGAAAGATCATGTATGTGTCCAGTTTTGAAGAAATCCCTTCTTGATTTCACGTTTTTTTTGCAACGAATTAGAGATTTGATTGTGATTGTAAATTGCAGTGGATCTTCTGGGTCGGGCCGCTGATCGGAGCAACCATTGCTACGATGTATTACCAGTATGTTCTTCGAGCCTCCGCCGTGAAAGCAATTGGATCCTTCAGAAGCACCCCACCAACTCGCCACTAAAGTTATTGACACAACACACCACAACCAATCTATTTTTGATAAGTAGGAGATAGGAATAAACCGAACCAAGAGGCGGTTTTTTTTTTTTAAACTTTTTTTTATTTTTTTTTAAAATAAGAAATAATTAGTTTTCAAATTTTTATAGGGAGAACACAATTTTATATAAGAGGATTCTTTGTATTTAATATATATATATATATTGTAATTATGGCTGTCTGATATTTATTTAATTATTAGTAAGTCTAATAGGCTCTAAAATTTTAATTTTGTGTATAATATACTTTTAATTTTTTTTAAAAAAATTGTATTTAAAATAAAATTTTAACTTTAACATAATATTTAAAAGATTTATTAAGTTTTAAAGAATTAAATTACTAGTTTAACCTTACAATTTTAAATTTGTATTAAATAAGTGTCTAAAGATTAAAAAAAAATTAATAGCTTGGAATCTATTAGATGAAAAAAATGGATTTATTTAAAAATAAATAAATTTTAGGATCTTATTAGATGGAAGTCTTAGTCAAGAGCATATTAAATAGATCTAAAAAATATATTTAATATTTTAAAAGATTATCGATCAATAACAAAATAAATAAATAAATAAATAACCGGCATTTAAAATATAAATATTTACTAAAAAAATAAAATCTTATAATTTCATAGGCAAATTGGTAATTTATCCCATAAATAGGAAATTCCCACTCCATCGAAGACGTTTTTCCTTCGACCCATCGGTTTAAAGGGCAGTCGCGATTCCGTCGGAATCTTCCAGTTTCTTCGCACCCGGCAATCTCTATCTACAGGTACAGATCACATTCGCTTCCTCTCTCTCTCTCTCTCTCTCTCTAACTACTATTCTTTTGACGATCCGCTATTCTGGAATTTCAATCTATGATTGCTTGATCTTGTTCAGTGATTTGTTATTCTGCTCTGTCCGATTGATTCTTCTACTTCATTTACCGGCAACTGCGCGCGCGCGTATTTTACTTTTTGTCCGCCGAATTTGGTGTGCGGCTGCTAGACAGTGGTTACTGACGAGATCTTTGTTGTCGAATCCTTTTGTCTTGTGTTTCCTGTTCGGTTTGGATAGATAGCAGAAATTTTCTAGATCTATTTGTTATCTTAGATTTGGACCGTGAATAATCAAGAAACATAGGCTTATACGCTTAATCGATCTGCGTCGACTCCCGCCGAGTTATGAATTCTGCTGCTTGCAAGTGTAATTAAGTGTTGGATTTCAGAATTTGAAACTTAAGATTCATTTGATCGAGGGAATTTATAGGTTTTCAGTTCTCGGTCTTACTTTTGACGCACACAATTGATTTACGATTTGCTATATAAGCAACTGAAACTCTTGTCTATGATTCGTAGTTGAAGAAACTTTTGGTGAACTAGGTTTTGGGTTTAGGTTATGAGAAGCATTCGAGACAAGGTTGTTTTATGTTCTGGTGCATGAGATCTCTAAGCTGACTAGGTTTGAAACTGAAGGTGAGGAAAATTCAATTATTTTCTTGTACTTTTCCTCCTAGGTAGTTAATGATAAAACTACGAAAGACTAGGAGTTTGGACTAAAATTAGAGTGTTAAGGAGAAAAAACATTTTTTCTATAGATTAGTTTTGAACTGCGTCATTATGATATAAAGACTATATTTGTTGAAATAACTCTAAAATAATGCACAAAATGAAACCAGCCGCAAATACTTATTTGCATCGGAAACCATGATGATTCGTTAAACGAGGGTTGGAATGACACTTTGAGGCAGCAACTTCTAAGCTTCAAGATTTATGGCTTCTTTGATTTCTAAGAGCAAGGCACAGGCCTCATGGCTTTTATGGAGGCTGTGCTGTATTCTTACAAGTATTAAATCATCTTATTTGTTGAATAACTCTATGAGCTGCTCTTGCGATACGATAGTTCATTACAACTTTAACTGCTAAGACTTCGGTTTAGAAATTGGTCCGAGTCAGCCTAAACATAGTTTATGGTCAACCAAAAAGTTAGACATTTGGATCCCCACCCCCACATATTGAACTAAAAAAAAAGGTTTGATTCAATTAATCATGATAATATCTGCAACGACATTTAGCAACGTAGTTTCTGCTGAGATTGTTTTTACCTGAGCAGGCCCTTCTTTTACTTGTATAAAAAAACATCTTCTTTTTGTAGGAGAATATGGCAACTAGGGGTCAAGGTGGTATCCAACAATTGCTTGCAGCAGAGCAAGAAGCTCAACACATTGTCAATGCTGCCAGAAATGGTAAACTGACTCTTTTATTTTGGTTTTGTTATATACTTTTTAACATTCATATGCATGTAAATTTGTAATTTGGTTCAACTAGTTCCTGGAAGCATGTAGGTTCAGTTCATAATTTGCTTGACACGAGTTTACAAGGACCATCATCTTCTCTTTTACTGCTATCGATTTACTTTTTTATTGTTGCTTTATGAAGTTGAACATAATCTATAACTCAATGACTTTGGTTTTCCTGTTTTTTTTAGCAAAATTGGCCAGACTGAAACAAGCCAAAGAAGAGGCTGAAAAGGAAATTGCTGCTTACCGTGCCCAAGTGGAGGCTGAGTTCCAAAGAAAACTCTCTGAGGTTGGTATTTAATTATATTATGCACTTAAAATTTTCTCTTGCTGTGAAAAAAGCCATCCTGAGATGTTAATATATCTGCTAACTTCTTTTCCTTTGGGGTCTTCCAGAATATATCTGCTATCCCATTTGGGACAGGGGTTGCCTTCTTTTGTTCATACTATCAGTGAAATGAAGGAATCATAGTTTCTCATAAAAAATATATATATATATAGTTGCTAACTCTGCCCTTCTTGCTTCCCCCATCTCACTATCATTTTTGGTCATATAGAGTAGCGGAGATTCAGGAGCTAATGTTAAGCGGCTTGAAGTCGAGACAGATGCAAAGATTGCGCACCTGAAAGAAGAGTGTGCTAGAATTTCATACGATGTCGTGGACATGCTCCTGAAGCATGTGACAACCGTGAAAAATTGAACGTCTTGATCATAAAGGTTGCAGTAAGAAACTCTAAATTATGTTATTCTTTTTGTGGTGCCTGGAAACGGCTCAAACTGCATGTGTATTATGGAGATGAATCCTTTCCTTTGTATGGATCAGTCAGTACTTTGCAGACTGCACTGTGTTGAATAATATATGATTTGATTCAATGTTTATTTCTATGTTTCATCACGTTGAATTGAATGTTTATGAAGTAACACATTCCTGTTGTCGTCTTGATTGATTTGCTTGATAGCTTCTTTATGCATCCAGGGTTCTTCCTTATCATCTTTGGATCAATATTTGAATGGAAGTTTGTGTTAGAAGTCCTTGGATGATTCGAACTTTGTAGACTAAGGTATACAAAATCCCTTTCGTGTACAGCATACCTTTAATGTGTACTACTATTATTTTACAGCATAAAATAAAGAAAAAGTTTGTGTTTGGGAATAAGGATTGTTATTCCTTTTCGGCATAATTTGTTTATTACTATTATTTATTATTCCTACAGGAAACTGTGGTCCTTCAATCAAATTCCAAGGTTCTTCCTTATCATCTTTATCGGTACACAACATGGCCAATATTCTGCTCTCCTTAATTTTCAAAATACGTTTTTATTTTTTATTTTTAATATAGGCTCAAAACTGATTGACGCATTAGATATAAATTGTTTGGATTGTATAGGTTATGAAATTCCATCTCTAGTTTGGGAGTTTTAGTTAGAAGGTTCTTCATTATGTGGTGCTCGGTTATCTCTCTCAAATATTTCAATTGAAGAGGACGAGTCATATCTAATTTGTCCCAAGGACAATGATGTCGTAAGCATATGTTGTTAGGATCGATACTAGTTGTTAACTCTGTTACCAATTGTTAGGTCGCTCAACAACGCACACACTCGATTAAGATGAACACAAAAAACAGAAGAGAAAAAATACAATGAGGAATATTGGCTAAAATTTGTATTATTACTTACAAACGCGGTATATATTGAAAATATAATCTAATAAATATATGCATATCAAATTTTTATTATATATATTTGAGTAATTTTCTCAAGTAATAATTTTATTTTATAAAAGTGATTTATTTTATTGAATTTTTTAATTTATTAGTTTTAGAGAGGAATGTGGGTCCATGGAAAGATGGCGATAGAGATTGATTAGGAGTGGGTGTCAATCCGTCGGAATTGGACAAATTATGGGTCGTTGGGTGAAATCATTTTATTCGCCCAATAAATCACATTTCTTATAATCAATATTTTAAATTTCTTTTTTTTTATTTAATTTTTCAACAAAAGCTTTATCTACCCACCATTCATAGTCTCACAATTAGGCCATTGCATTTTAATATATTAATTCCAATTACTTCCATGGATAAAACGCATTATAAAATTATCAACTTCATGCGGAATCCAATTTATTAATGAAAAGTAATTTAATACATTAATTTCATATTCTATTGAATTAAAAACAAAATAGAAAATATAAATTGATTTAAGTAGAACCAAAATACCTTTTTTATATAAATAAAAATGGATTTAGTGTGGTGGATAAACACAATTATGGTAGGGTATAGCATTTTTGTTTCTTTAATTTTAGCAGACAAAATTTCATGGGTCTCCAAATAAAAAAATTAAAAAACAAAAACCATATTTTTCTTTTTTTTTTCTTTTCTTCCCCACACCTTTTTCTTCCCACTTTGTTTTTTTTGTTTTTGTCCCTATGGATGAAATAACTCTAAGTCGGAAAAAGAAATCACAAGAAATGCATCTTTATTGGCTCGTTTAGATTCTCGTGTAGCTCAATATAGTTCAAAAGACAACCAAATACCCAATATTAATAAACTAACGTGTTCAAAAATTAGGTTAAGACATTTTTAAAATTTTTTTCAGCCCCAACGATTCTTATTAAATAATAAACCCAATCCTAGTCACGTTACTAGTTTACTCAAGGTAGAATTGGTCCGTGATATTACCATTTTCAAAAATAAGATTTTTTTAATCCCAAAATTAGGAATATAATTATATATATATATATATATATATATATATATATATATATATATATATATATAAAA
>NW_019272041.1:3460898-3493947 GCF_002738345.1 Cucurbita maxima
TATATATATATATATATATATATATATATATATATATATATATATATATATATAAAAGTTAGGTATTAAAAAGAGAGAAGAGGGGTGGGTTTGATCTCCAAATGGGATGGTTCTTCTGGGTGGAGCCTTACGGAATCCCCATTATACCCGCCACCAAATCTCCATTCCCTTTCTCTCTCCTCTCCTCTGTTCCTTTCCCCTTTTCCCAATTGTTTTAGCTGTTTCCTCTGTCCTTCCCCATCCAAAACCTCCGCCCCCTTCCATTCCCTTCTTTTCTATATCTCCTTCCATCCTCTTCCCCTCCTCTCTGGCCTTTTCTGAGCTTCCAACGGACCTCTTCTTCTTCACGCCTCTTTAATCCATCTGGGTTTTTGTTTTTCCGATTTGGGTTCATCAGATTTGTCTTTTCTGCGAACAAATCTCAATTTCCATGGGTAACATTGGGAGTAGTGGTTCCCATGGCCGGAGACGACACGATTCCCGTCGGGGCCATCCGACTCCACCTCCACCTCCGCCGCCACAGCCCGAAATCACAAGTAATCGGTTCGTTTTCGCCGCTGCAACGCCGTACCCATCGCAATACACTAATCATCCGAATCAAGCGCCGCCGTACTATCAGTACCCTGGTTACTTTCCGCCGCCACCTGGTCCACCTCCGTCGATGCCGATGCCCTTGCCGGCGTCTTACGACCATCAACACCGCGCTGCCCATCCCCATATGGATCCTGCGCATTGGGTCGGTGGGAGATATCCTTACGGTCCTCCTATGCCGCCCCAAACGCCTTATGTTGAGCATCAGAAGGCGGTTACCATTCGAAATGATGTTAATCTCAAGAAAGAAACTCTTAGGGTTGAGCCCGACGAAGAAAACCCCGGCCAATTCCTTGTATCTTTCTTGTTCGATGCCACCGTCGCCGGGAGGTATCTTTCTAATCTTTGGAGCTTTTGTTCTGTATCTATGATTGTTAGTTTATTGTTCTTTGATTTTGCTGCTTACTAGTTTCAATCATTTGCAATTCTGGAAAAGGCTTAAAGTAGTTTGAAGGCCTTGTTTTGAGAGGCGAGGAGGACATTTTTCTTTACATTGACAAAACCATAAGAATGTAAAACTGGGCATCACTAAATATACTACAAATTTTTGAATTCCTCATAACTTTTTGAATACAGACTCTAAATCATTGATGGATTGAGTGATCTTTGAGGGCTGTTTCAAGTCTTAAAGATGAAAGTGGTGATGAACCACTTGAGCCCATGTTGTTCTTGAATGACATTCTACTGTTATATTTTGAACAGAAGGCAATGAATTGGTGTTGTTTTTGGTAACTATTGCCATCACAGACAAGTATTTCGAGTATCGATACGTTTTTGTAGAGGCATAGTCTCTTTTGTTAGAGGTATTAACATTCTTTAGAGATTCCACATTGGTTGGAGAGGGTAACGAAGCATTCCTTAGTGTGGAAACTTCTCCCCTAGTAGATGCGTTTTTAAACCGTGAGGTTGATGGTGATACGTAATGGGTCAAAGTGGACAATATTTGCTAGTGGTGAGCTTGGGATGTTACAAATAGTATTAGAGTTAGACACCGGGCGGTGTGCCAACGAGGATGCTGGCCCCCAAGGGGTGGGTGAAGGAAACGAAACATTTCTTGTAAGGGTGTGGAAACTCTCCCTAGTAGACGCGTTTTAAAACCGTGAGGTTGACGACAATGCTTAATGAGCCAAAGTGGATTGTTAGTAGTGGGCTTGAGATGTTACAAGTGGTATCAAAGCCACACACCGGGCGGTGTGCCAGCGAGGACGCTGGGCTTCCAAGGGGGGTGGATTGTGAGATCCTACATTAGTTTGAGAGGGGAACAAAGTATTTCTTATAAAGGTATGGAAGCCTCTCCCTAGTAGACGCGTTTGTAAACCGTGAGACTGACGGCGATACGCAACAAGCCAAAGTCGACAATATTTGCTAGCGGTGGACTTTGGCTGTTACAAATGGTATTAGAAGCAGACACCGGGCACTGTGCCAGTGAGGACGCTGGCCCCTAAGGGGGGTGGATTGTGAGATCCCACATCCGTTGGAGAGTGGAACAAAACATTCCTTATAAGAGTGTGGAACTCTCCCTAGTAGACGCGTTTTAAAACTGTGAGGCTGACGGTGATACGTAATGGGCCTAAACGTACAATATCTGCTAGCAGTGAGTTTGGGCTGGAGTTATTTTTTTTTAACTATTGCCATCACAGCGATACATTTTCATAGAGTCATAGTCTCTTTTGTAAGAGGTATTAACGTTCTTTAGAGGGTCTTTCTGTTATGATGCTTATTCATCTAGATTTCTCTGCTTCTTTAATCAGAGATTTGATCTGGGTTTCTGCTAGCCTGAGAATTTGGTTTTCTTTTGTCTTGAAACAGTATCACCATCTTCTTCTTTGCGAAAGAAGGCGAAGATTGTAACTTGACGCCCGTAAAAGAAGACACTTTTCAACCAGTGACTGTCCGTTTCGAACAAGGCCTCGGACAGAAGTACAGACAACCTTGTGGAACAGGAATAGATTTCTCAAAGTTCGAAGAGTCGGAGTTAGTGAAAGTAAATGACACAGATGTCTATCCACTAGCTGTGAAAGCCGAGGCTTCTACCGAAGGCCAAACTGGTCCCGATGGTACCGTGGTACCTGAGACCATGAATTCTCAGATAACACAGGCAGTGTTTGAGAAAGATAAAGGTGAATATCAGGTAAAAGTGTTGAAGCAAATCCTGTGGGTCAATGGTATGAGATATGAGCTGCAGGAGATCTATGGAATTGGAAATTCAGTCGAGGACGATGTCGATGGAAACGACCCTGGAAAGGAATGTGTCATTTGCTTGTCCGAACCACGGGATACGACTGTCCTTCCCTGCCGACACATGGTAACAAGAACAACCCTTCTCTCTGCAAAATGTTTCGTTTTCACGATCTTTTATGCCTACGAAATCCATCTCTCGTGCGTTTATCTGTGCTTACTACAGAGAATTCTTGATTTGCATTAACTTGTTTCTGTTGTGGTTGGCAGTGTATGTGTAGCGGTTGTGCTAAGGTTTTGAGGTTCCAGACGAATCGATGCCCGATTTGCAGACAACCGGTCGATAGGCTCTTAGAGATAAGGGTCAACAATGGGGCAGAAGAATAAGGAATGGTACACTATCATTATGATCATAAGAGAACTCTGTACAGCGCTGTGCTTGTTGAATTTCTTCTTGTATTATCTGAATTTATTCTCTTTTCTCCCCCTGAATTTTCTACCTGCTGTTCTAAATAATCAAGAAGGGAAGCTTTTTATGCCAAGGAAGAAGAAGAAGAAGAAGAAGAAGAAGAAGGAAGAAAAGGAAAGAAATTGGTATCAGTTGTGCTTCTGTTCTCATGCCCAAAAGTGTAATTACAATTTTTATCTATTATATACTTCAGCTGAGCCTTGCTTTGTTGCCTCCGAATTCTCGCCATTTGTCTGATCAAAATTTGATTCGGAGGCAACTGATGTTCGTTTTTTCTTCTTGTTCTAACTAGCAAAGTATTTTAGATCGTTTCTCGATCTAACTAGTTGAGTATTTGAGATTCGTTTCTCGTTCTAATTATAGCTTAGTATTTGATCGTAAGATGTGTGCAGACATGACAGCAAATACCTATTATCTTTCAAATTCTGAAATCCATTTGAGTTTGGTTTGTTTAAGGTTGTCTTGTTGTGTTGGAGTAAGTAACATTAATAATAGATGATTGGATACTAAACATTTAATTTAACCAATATTAAATTTATACATCTACTTTTTTCTTTTTGCTTTATTCTTCATCATTTTAAGACAGCTTTTGAATTTTTTAATCAAAATTTTAATAATATTTTCATGAAAGCAAAGCATCTATCATGGGTGGATTAAAAGTTTATATATTTCGTTTAATAATATTTTCGAACATTATAATATATGTCACATCATATACTAAAAGTGCTACAACTCTCCACTGTCGAAGCAACACGTTAACATTATGATTAACATTATGATATAAAAACAAAAGTCAAAACATCATAATCATACTTTAAAAAAGGCTAAAGCAAACACAAAGGCGTCCTTTATTCTAACAAAAAACCATGCAGATGCAGTTCATAAGTTCAGTACTTGATAAATAAAACAGGAGAAACAAACAAAGTGGTTGCTTATTTAGTGCTAATAGAGTGCTCAACCACACAGCAACTCATAAATTTTCTTACCCATCAAACCAACCAGACAAGATATGATTTCAGAGTTTCATGGAGGAAGGAGCATCTAGAAACCATTGATGAACATAGACACCGCTGTTCCTCAAATCCTTGAACAGATCCATACAGTCTCTCTTCATCTCCCCGTCTTCATCAACCCCATCTCTGCAGCTCAGAAACAGTTCATCCACCCTGCAAATGACTCCACTTTCAAACAAATCCGATAGAAACTTCAGTTCCTCCTTCCCTGCATCCATTTTCAAGACAACAAAATCGGAATGCTGCACAGTTTCCTTGAACCAAGAGAGAAAATCAAAATCATTGCTATCAACATATGGTTCTTCATCTTCATTGTTGGTATCATCGTCGTTATCGGTAGCTTGATCAGTTCCAGCTAGGCCAGGATGATAAACAAATGTGATTCCAGGCTTGTGGATATGGGTGGCGAGAGCAGACATGTCATGATCAACAAAATAAACGTTAAAATCTCTACGATCCATGGGATAAGAAGGTGGAAACCAATCTGTGATGGTGTAATTCAGGCGCTTCCCTGTACCAATATTGACATACGCCAACTTTTCCCAATTAGAAGCATCTACAAGCTTTGGCAAATAGGACACCTTTTTGTCAAATCCCACTGGTTTTACCTTCACGAGAGGCTCCATTTCAGGAATTAAAGGTTTGTTCCTTGTGAGAGACCGACATTCAGACGAAATGCGAGGCTCCAAATGCCCAAAATCTTCGAGTTTCTTCTTGAATACAACCAGAATTAAGTTATTAACATGACGAACATGCATCACACTGGAAGTTTTCAGCAAAGATGACACTGGGGTTGCAGCTCTTATCAAATTATTGGGCAATGAACCAGTAGCACCCACAATAACAGCCCCAATTCCACCAGGTCTAAGCACACGCTCGATCTCGAGCACCAAAAGTGCAGGGGCTGAATGCCTGTCTAGATCTCTAGAGAAAACGAAATCAAAGGATCGATCCATTAAGTCCAATTTGTAAACAAATTGCTTTCTCCTAAGCGAGAAAAATGGGCGTTGACCAACACCCATAACGTCATTGAATCCCATATCCCTCAATGCCAAGACGGCGGAGCTCGATTCCTCTCCAACGCAGAGAGATTTCACACTGTGATTCAACAGTTTCTTCTCCATTAACTCAATAGCGACATTGGTCGTTAAATTCATATGTTCCTCACAGTGCATCCCTACAAATGGCACCCAAACCGGATTCAGGAAGTGACCCTGAAACAAGTACGATCCTCGAGAATCTTTCGCATTCGAATTCACATAATCACACTTCACAGCACAATCGCGAAAGATCACAGACGGAATCACCCCAAAATTAGCACCGGTCAAAATATGCAACAAAGGAACAGCCGAAACAGCTAAGGCGAAAAGAAAAGTTCGAACAATAGCTCGCCTCGCCAATGCCCCATGAACAATCTGCCATTTCACACCTTTCAAACTCATTTCTCCAATCGCCACTCACAACCCGCTCAGAGTTCGTTCGTTTACCGTCGTCAAAGACGAACACAAAACAGGAACAATTTATAATTCCTCAAAACAACACCACAGAAGAAACAAATCCAAATTGAGAAACCAAAACAACATTAGCGAGTACAAAACCTGGAGGATGTGTGATTTCCACCCACGAGGAGCCCCATAGATTTTTGCATAATTAACCAGACCCTCTTCGGAATCCTCATCCTTCGAATTCTCCCGTCCCAAGTCACCATCAGACTTCAAAAACCTACATCACATTCTTCGAAAAATCGCCCTCCACAGCACAGAAACCTCCAAAACCCTAACTCAAACTGAAAATGGAGATCAAGTTTCAGAATCGGAGCTAGGGTTTCCAGTGAAGAAGAAGAAGAAAGAAGAATGTGAATGGAAGTAGATCTAAAACGAGTGGGACTATTATTAATTCTGTTAGATCGCTGAAAATGTAGCTAACTCCGGGTATTACGTGGCGCGAATGATTAGTCACGTGTCAAGTAATGAATGGTCCAGATTTGAGATTAGAGGACTGTGGGCCCTCAATTATTGGCCGTTAAAGGGCTTTAAAGTAATTTAAAGGGGGGCAGTAGTAGTGCAAGACCGATCTCAAGTAATTTATATATATTATTTTTTGGCTTTACACTTGATAAACTTAAGTGTATGGGCCAAAAGCCCAATATCAGGGCATCCATATTAAAATGGGCCGAATTCATGGGCCAAACTCTGATCTTAATGGGCCTATTCCTTGTTTGTCTGTGTAGTAGACAAGTTTAGACGACAATTCAGGAAGTAAATAAAAAAAATGATTAATTATGACATCATAAATACAAATACATGACATCATCCAATTATGAAATTAAAATAATCGTCTTGCCTTTTAAAAAAAAAAAATTAAAAAAGTCAATTATATTTGAGGTTAGAGATAAGGATGTGTCACAAATTGATTGGCTGATTTTTTAAAAATAGAATAGTCACCCCTTAGAGAAAAAAAAAATCAGGAAAAAGAATATTGTTGTGTATATATATAAACACAAACCGTTGCTATTCAGTCGTAGATTGGGATTTGGGTTCTTCATTCGAACTCTCCCATGGATATTATGTAATGTAAAACTAGTCTAAAGTCGAATAAGTATTAGGGTTATGGGTGGATGTAGCGGATTTGATTGTCCTCTAGTTGTAGGGATCTGGGCACTGTAGCAATATGGACAAACCTAATCGTCTCGCAGTTACGTGAACCTTCTCAATCAACCACGATCAATAATCAGTTAAACTAGTCAAAAGAACCATACGCACCCATATGAAAGAAAATGTCAACTAAAAGATGAATATTATCCGATAAAACTATTAATTATCTTCACATACAACATCATATAAAATTCTCAACCTTAAATATAATATAATATAACCAAATGTCGTGTTATCAATAAGTGATTACATAATTGAGGTAATCATAAGTGTTACCCAATAATTAATTAATTAATTTTATTTTTTGTTAACTCAATTTTTTGCCTTCTTAAATTAATTTAATCTTGCGGGTCATGAACGGAAAATGGATAGAAGTATCCATGTCAAACACCTGTAAGAGCTCACAAATTCAGCCCCCCAAACAATCATAGGAATGCCAATGGTCATTTAAGAAAGTTCTTCCATGAGAAATGGCTACTCAGGACCAAAATCTTGCTGAACAAGACGGTGGAGGCTCCATATCTCAAGGTACTTACAAATTTTTCGGTTTATATGAACAAATTTCATCTGGGTTTTGTTTGAAATCAAGATTTATTGAGTTTTTTGGTTCTTGGTTGAATTTGTTTGTTCATTTGAGTTAGTTTTTATGTGTTTGTTGAGTGTTCATACCAATCAAACTGATTGATTCTGATTGTTCTGTGATATATTTGGTTGTTTTGATTCTTTTTTGAGTTCAAGTTTATGAAGTTCTGAGTTCTATGTGTATTTCCTAAGTCTAAAACAGTTCCATTTTGATTTTCCGCTTCAAACTGAAGAACTCTGCCCTAATTTACACCTGAAATTTGATAAACTTGCTATTGAGGTTCCATCTCTTGCAGCTATGAACACTGATGAACATTCTGGGACATCCAAATTTCCCCAAATTCCAAACCATTCTCCCAAATCCAAAAGTAACTCAGACTCTAAAGGCATTGCTTCAAACATGAATTCACAATATGAAAATTTAAGGCCAGATGTTGGGATGTCTCCGATCATGTCGTTGAACGTGTCTCGTGCTGTTGCATATCAGAGGCCTAGAATATCCAGGTCGAAGTCGCTTACGAAAATTTTCAGCCCAAAATCGAAAAGACCAGCAGATTCAGAGTCCTCACATGGAGAGGGCGTAGTTGAACATCACATCTCAACTGTAAGGATATATTCACTTCTTTGTTTGAAGACTGATTGTTTAGTACTTGTTACGGTATCGGTGTAGTATAGATATGATTGTGTTCCATAGCATCATTCGCTAGTTGATATTGTTCTCTTTGGACTTTTCCTTAAAGGGCTTCTCCTCAAGGTTTTAAAACGTGCTACTAGGGAGGTTTCCATGCCCCTATAAAAAATGTTTCGTTCTCCTCTCCAATTGATGTGAGACCTTACAATTCACCCCCTTGAGGGCTAGCGTCCTCTCTGGCACACCGCCTGGTTTCTGGCTCTGATACCATTTGTAACAGCTTAAGCTTACTATTAGCAGATATTGTCCTCTTTGGGCTTTCCCTTAAAGGGCTTCTCCTCAAGGTTTTAAAACGCGTCTACTAGGGAGAGGTTCTCACACCCTTATAAGGGATGTTTTGTTCTCTTCTTCAACCTATGTGAGACCTTACAATCCACCCCCTTGAGGAGCTAGCATCCTCCCTGGCACACCGCTTGGTGTTTGGCTCTGATGCCATTTGTGACGGCCCAAGCTCACCAGTTGCAGATCTTGTTCTCTTTGGGCTTTCCTTTAAGGGCTTCCTCCCAAGGTTTAAAAACTTCTACTAGGGAAAGGTTTCCACGCCCTTATAAAAAATGTTTTATTTTTCTCTCCAACCGATATGGTTGCAAGGACTTTGTGGAACGGTTCTCTCAAGATGGTCGGAGAGTTCTACTTCGTTTGCTCTCTAATACGCTAGCCAATTTGAAATGCTTCCCAAAGGAGAATCAGTGCATCAAGTTATAGTGAATGCATGGTTACACATTTTGAGATGAAGCTTATATTTTATATCCTTAAATCGTTATGACCGAACATTGTTGAGACAAGGCTTTGTTTTTCGGGTTTAGTTGGGTTCATTGTAACCGTTCATATGGAACACATTATGAACCTTATCTCTTTTAAGTCATTTCAATTTGATGGCTTGTCCCTTTTTGCTCAAACTATGTTCTCTATTTGATTCTTGCAGAGAGAATTGCCTCACGGGTTGATGCATCGATCCAACTCCGTACCTGATATCAGAGAAGATGGAAGCGTGTCGTTACGTCGTAACACTGTTCGTCTGACCCTGACCTCTCCACAAATTGGCAAAAAGTTTGTCATGACACCATACAAATCACCTACATATGGTAAATCTCTTATATCGTTGCGTGTTCGGTTTGTTTACGTTAACAAGATTTATTCTCCATTCTTTAAGTGCCATGGATGCTCTGCTCTTCATGAAATTTAATTATCAATAGATACATTATCTTCATGATTCAGAGAAGAACATAGAGACTAGTGAGCATATTTCAGAAGAACCCGTTTGCCGAATTTGCTTGATTGAGCTCGGGAACGGTCTCGAGACTATAAAAATGGAATGTAACTGCAAGGGTGAACTTGCCTTGGCTCACCAAGAATGTGCTATCAAATGGTTTAGCACTAAAGGTAACAGAACATGCGATGTATGCAGGCAAGAGGTTCATAATCTCCCAGTTGCGCTGCTACAAGCTCATGCCATTCAGGCCTACAACTTTCAAGGAAGTGAAATTGTTTCAGCTGACATTACTCAATACAGGCAAGTAAAACTACTTCCTTATACGTAGACGAATTCTATGAAGTTTTATTCGAAAACTGGACTGTTGAGTGAACCAGCTGCTGCAGGGTTTGGCAGGATGTTCCTTTTCTTGTTATCATCAACGTGCTAGCTTACTTTGGTTTCCTAGAACAACTTCTGGTATTCCAGCACTTCTTCAACTTTTCTTCTTTGTCTTTATGTTCGTTCATATTTCAAAGTTGATGATAGGAAAAGTATAGCATGTCGTGTGAGATCCCACATCGGTTGGAGAGGGGAATGAAACATTCTTTATAAGGGTGTGGAAACATCTACCTAGTTGACGCATTGTAAAACCGTGAGGCTGACGGTGATACGTAACGGACTAAAACGGACAATATTTGCTAGCGGTGGGTTTGAACTGTTACAAATGGTATCAGAGTCAGACACAGGGCGGTGTGCTAGCGGGGACGCTGGTTCCCCAAGGGGGGTCGATTGTGAGATCCCACGTTGGTTGGAAAGGAGAATGAAACATTTCTTATAAGGGTGTGGAAATCTCTCCCTAGTAGACGCGTTTTAGAACCGTGAGGCTGATGGCAATACGTAACGAGCTAAAGCGGATAATATCTTCTAGCAGTGGGCTTAAACTGTTACAAATGGTATCAGAGCCAGGCACAGGGCGGTGTGCTATGCTGAGTCCCTAAGAGGGGTGGATTGTGAAATCCCTCATCGGTTGGAGAGGAGGACGAAACATTCCTTATAAGAGTGTGAAAACCTCTCCCTAGTAGATGCATTTTAAAACCGTGAGGCTGGTGGCGATACGTAACGGCCTAAAGCAGACAATATCTACTAATGGTGGGCTTAGGTTGTTATAGTATTTACTAGCGGTGGGCTTGGACTGTTACATGTCGATAGACGGGGGGTTAATATGTTGTTGTTTTTGAAGGCTGTTTGGATTGCTAATACCAGGGCATGTGCAGGCTGGTAAAATGGGATCAAGCGCTCTAGCTTTTTCTCTTCCCTTTTCTTGCATATTTGGTCTTCTTGCATCCATGGCTGCCGCAACAATTGGTAGGTCGATACTCGTTTTTCGAGTTCTTCTTCGGAGAACATTCTTCAATGTTTGTTCTCGGTCATCAATCCATACTAATACACTTGAATCATTTTGTCAGTATGGAAGCAGTATATATGGATTTACGCCATGGTCCAGCTCGCTTTCGTGATCGCCTTTTCTCATGCTTTCTACTCAAAAGTAAGAGTTCGCCAAAAACCGAACCATCTCGATGCAAAATGAAGAACATAGCAATTGTTTAGCCAACAAGTGATCATAATTCTTTGGATCTACAGCTTCATATGCAGGCCATTCTAGCCATTCTTCTTGCCACATTTTCGGGATTCGGAGTTACAATGACGCTGACTCTCGTTCTCGAGAAAATTTTTCAACGAACCAGACTATGGCTTGATCAGTCCATTAATCAAACTCCATCAGCAATGCAGTCAAATGGATCATCAGCAACCGGACATCAAGTGCACATGGATCCTTTGCTTGGTCTTCGTCGGGGACCTGAGGAGCCAATGCAGACACGAACATTGCCCGCAGCCTCGTGCAGAAGTCAAATCGATCCTCCCGATCAAGATATCGAAATGGGTGCTTCAGGAGCCTTGCATCAGAGACAGGCCATATCAGTGTGCCATTGACAAGGAGTTACAAGTCTTGTATATGCTTGCTTCTCAGTATTTTTTCCCCTATTGTTTTTAAGATGATAATGTAAATAATTTTTCTATGGGGTTTATATATATATATATTATTTAGTTTTTATCGGATGAACTCGAGATCGCTGATAATAACAACTCAAGCTCTTCGTTAGCCGATAATCCTCTTTGGGCTTTTCCTTTCGTACTTTCTTTCAAGATTTTAAAATGCATCTTCTAGGAAGAGGTTTTCACACCCTCATAAAGAATGTTTAGTTGTTTTATCTAACTGATATGAGATCTCATAATCTATTCAGCTCCATTCTCTAACCAATGTGGGATCTCATAATCCATCAATCTTTAGGGCCTAGTATCCTCGTTGGCACATGTTCTCTTTTTCAATCAATGTGAGTTGAAAAATTATACAAAATAGTTTCGAAAATTATTTGACTTCCAGGTGTCTAAAAAAACATGACGTAGTAACTAATTTGACGATTTGAGAAGTGTTGTTATGAATATATTTTTTTTACTGAACACAGTAACTTTTTAAAGGTCAACTTTATTTTTTTTTTTTTATTATATAAATCTTTTTGATAATTTAACACAAAATGGTAGACATCATCACACAATAATTTTTATAATTTTTTTTTTTCTAAAAAAACTTTATTCTATTTTTTCTTTTTGTGCATTTCCATAAATCTCCCTTTTGAAAGTCCTTTGTTTAGGGGAACTCAAAAGGTTGAGCTTCCCAAAAAAAAAAAAAAAAAAAAAAAAGATTGGTCAATGGTCAATACTCAATAGGACATCCCCTAATTTCAAAGGTTTTTTTTTTTTTTTTTTTTTTTACTTGGAAAGTAAAAAAAAAAAAAGTTAGGGCAAAGTCAAATGTGTAGGGCTGGGTGCCCCAAGCAACTGTGCTTCTCTTTGAACAAAAGTGCCCTACAATCATTCCTAGGACCCTGTTGTTGTTTTTTTTTTTTTTTTTTTTTTTTTTTTTTTTTTTTTTTTTTTAAACACTTCTCTTCCATTGGTGTCTAATCTAACAACAAATTTTTTATGGTAGAATGCGATTACATGAACTCACATCGGTTAGGGAAGAGAACGAATTCCTTCTTGGAATGGTACACAAACATCTCCCTAATAGACACATTTTAAAACTGTGAGGCTAACGATGATATATAACGGGTTAAAACGGACAATATCTGCTATTAATGAGCTTAGACTGTTACAAGTTTGATAGTGAAAATGCACCTTACAGTCACGTGACAACAAAGGTAAATTTGTTTGATTGAGAAAGAAACGAGGCCCGTAAAAAGTGAAAAGGGTAAACCACCGGTAGACATTGACGTGGTGCTTGATACACCAAATGGTAAAAAGGGCTAGGTTAACAAGTTTGAACAAGGATTCTACTGGTCTAAAGCACCGATGAAGCATGCTCTCTTAAGAGACCGACCATAGCGTTAGTGTGAGAGCCCAAATTGATTGGAGAGAAGAATGAAACATTTCCGACTACTACACTTAGCCTCAGCTTACCTAATTCCCCTCTTCGTTTTTTTTGCTCGGGGGCTCGAGCCTTATGTGTTGCGTAATTAATAGTAAAGTTGCTCAAAAATTGCATTATTATTATCATTATTTTCAATTATTTTTTTCTTAAACTCACCGACGTTGACCAGGTGGTGGCTGCCGGCCAGATTAATTTGATTTATAGTCAAATATATATTTATATATTTATATATTTATATATATATATATATACATATATAAAGTAGTTTTCGCTGGCAAATGCAATAATTTGAAAGCGAAATTACGGGAAAAAAAAAAGTTCAAACGACAAAATATAAAATAACAAGAAGAAGAAGAAACAAAGAAGAGTTAAATGCATGGCCATTTTTACTACTTTCTTAAAACTGTCAACTTTCAACATTCGCCGGTGGCCCCCGCCGCCGTCACCTTCTGACCGTTTCCGCCGCCTTGCACTGTAAAAAAGCCAGGCCTTCATATCATTATGATTTATAATGCAGCTGGTTAAAAATAAAGCGCTGTACATTTTTTTTTTTTTTTTACTGACCTTCAATTTTGATTGAATTTGATGGGGGGTTTTAGTGGTTGAATTGGCTTAGTCCCATTGTTGAGTTTATGGCGGCGAATTTTGCAAGCTCCGGCGGGAGGAACGGTGGCCGAGGCGCTTCTCCTCCTCCGACACCGAGGAAATCCCTCGTTTGACCGCTGCTTCTCATTTTGTTACTATCTGCGTTCATTAAGAATATGAAGAAAAGATTAAATTTGTCGTAATCAATCTCGTTTAGGTTATAATTCTATAAAAAATTTTAGCCCTTTTTACCATTTGGTGGTAGTAGAAGTTGGTTGAGACAATCCGAGCTCAAGTTGGAGTTGTTACCGACCATCTGCACCGAGTCGGCCATCGTCGGGCTTCTAGATTTATTAAACGAGTTCAACGACGAAGACGATGAGCTCATTACTCCGAACGTGCCAGCTCCAAAGAGCTGAGAATTATTATTGTTGCTGCTTCTAGTAGAGCCCATAAGAGCAGCTTTTTGTAGAAGGGCAGTGGCCGACATCGGAGAAGACGAAACAAACGACTGAGAAGATTGACCTAACAATGCGGCGGCCGCCGTAGCCTTCGACACACTTCCCTTATTCTCAACGTCTTCCTTCTCAATCACTGGCAATACCGAAAGCCCGCTTTCGGTCATCGATCCGAAAAGATTGGAAGAGGAAGAAGAAGCTCCAAAAAAGTGGGAAATGTTGTTGTTGTTCATTGCATTATCAACAGAAGCTTGGTTTAACCAAAGGGACAATGGAGATCTGTTCTTGTGTTGCTGTTCTTCAAAATCTCTCAAGAAATTATCTGAATTACTGAATTGGGAAAGCCCAGGAACATCTCCAAGAGATTCAAGATTGTTTTGTTCTTGTTGATGAAGAACAATTGAATCATTTCTTAAATTATTGAGAATATTTGTTGCTGAAATTGTTGTGATTCTTGCACTTTCTTCAGCTAAAGCATCACAAAATGCTCTGTGGGTTATGAAGCTGTCTTTCCTGTTCAAGGAAAAAAAAAATCCAACATTTAAGTCTCCAATCATTGGCAATTTTGTTACAAATCAATGTCTAGTCAGAGATAATCAAAAAACGTGTTTGATTTTCGAGTTCGATTCGTTTATGTGTTTATATCGAACTATTAGTAATTTCAATTGACGTTAGAGGTTAGAGGTTCAAATCTTGAGCTTACCGAGAAAAAAGAGTTCCACAATCGCACTTATATTCTCGAGTCCCACAAGTTTTGGAGTGAGCTTTCCAATCGGATTGAACAGCGTATTTCTTAGAACACTTATCACATTTCCACTTCTTCTCGCCGTGTTTCCTACTGAAATGTTTCTTTATCCCGGTCAAGTCACCGAGGGCTCGCGACGGATCATGATGAACGCATGTCTTCTCCGGGCATATATACACCTTCTTCTTGATCATCTCCTTGTTCGTCCGTTGTCGTAGCTTCCACGGAAGGTTATGCCCTCGTCGGTGAAGCTGTAGATTCTGATCTCTTTGAAAACCCTTGTTGCAAATTTCGCATACGAATCTATTCGTCGCCATGAGCGATTTCGGCGACAAAGCAATAACCTCAGCATCTGGATCTGTAACAACAACAACAACACAACAACTAAATCACCGAACTTAAAAAAGAACGATCGGTGAAGAAGTGGAAAACGAAGCTCACCTGGTGTTCCCGGGAGGTTGCGTTTCTTCTTCGTTGCGAACGAGGGTTTCGATTTAGGGTTAGCATCTTGGTGTGGAGCAAAGGGAGTGGTAGTGGAAGAGAGAAGAGAAAAAGGATTACTTGACATGATTTCCTTTTTGGGGTATTGGTTTAGACAAGAACAAACAAGAAAAAACCAAGGATCTTCTGTCTTTTTTCTTCTCTTTTTTACAAACAAACAGCTAAAAAACTTGGGACGACGACGACGACGACGACGACGACGAAGAAGATGATCTGTTTGACAAAGGAAAGGGAAGAAGCTAGCTAGGGTTATGCCAAAAGACAGTAAAAACCAAAGCTTGGAAGAGGAAAACAAAACCAAATATGATGAAAGAAGAAATAGGGTTGAAGATGAGAGAGTGTTTGTAATGGTTTGGTTTTAAGAAAACACCAAAAACCAACATGTTTTGCTTTTAAAACAGAACATGTTTTGTTTTTTTTTATTTGACTGTTTTTTTTTTTCTCTCTCTCTTTCCTATTCAATTCTTTCTCATTACTTCATCTTTTTGGCAGCATTTTTGAGCTCAAATCTAGAAAAAAGGGGGCCCTTTATACTTCTATTTGAGTTATTTTCAAACCCTATCGTATAAATGTATATTAATTTTTTAAAAACAGATGTAGACTTCCTAACTACACCTAACTCAAAACATAACTCTATGTTTGTACCAACCTTTTTTGTCTTGTGAATCATATGAAACTTGTTGTTGTTGTTGACTTATTGTGTTAATAGGTTTAGGGTTTGAAAAGTATAGTTTCGTGTTGTTGTTTGTATGTTTAGATGCGTGAGGAAATTTGAAATTTCGATCTCTTGACTGATGGTGTATATTTGGATAGTCTTATGTCTAAAATTGAGATCAAGATTTGAAATATGGATTTGACATGTATCCACTGTGTCACAATTATACTCTTGCAACGATTGTGCAATTCGTACTGTAACCCAACGAACAAGTTAGCCATAGATTTAGACGAGATTTTGGTGGCCAGCCATACACTCCCGTATTGATAAAATAAAAATAGTAAAATTCTATCTAACATGAAAGCAAGTAAAAGGGGTTTTGTAACAGACATGTGGCTATGGACAAGACGTCCTGGATAAGCATGATTGGGACATCTGACATTCAGCCACAGGCACCATGCCTTGGATAAGCATGATCGGGACACACTGTGACATGGTCATGGTACCTCTGTCTTAAAAGAATTGAGTCCTAGACATTCCTTTGCATTCACCGCACCTTATTGATATAAGTAGTAATACCATAATCTCAAAATCACTCTCGTTCACATGTGATCTCAGTTCATTCATGTATTTCTCCTTTCAATCTCTTAACTAGTTAAACCATACTCAAGTTAATGAATAAATTATTTTAATTAGTGTATAAATCAAACAATATTTGAATACATGAACTTGCCTCCACAAATATACTTGGTCAAACTTATGGTCAACAAAAATGTTCTTCACTCATCAATAACTACTACCATTTGATTGTCTTTTTCAATTAGAAAACATTAAAAAAAAAACATTATTGTTTCATTTTATAAACAACTATTACCTAAACAATGCTCCCTCTAAACAACTTCAATTAATAAACCTTTATCAATAGGATCGATACACGTATCAAACCCTAAAGTCTTATTTCAGTTTTCACATTTATTCTCGAACACTACCTAAAATTTCAAAAAAAAACGGCTCTAAAATTTTTTTAAAAAATTGAATATCATCGAACCTCTAACGTATCAACCCGATCGATGTAATCCCCGGGGTGAATATAATAATAAATAAATAAAATAGGGAAATAGTGGAAGTTTAAAAAGTATAGAGGGGAAAAGGGAGCATTGTAATGGGAAGGAAACAAGTACCTAATCTACATAGAAGTAATAAACTGAGAGATGATAATATGCAAAGGCTGTGACAGTTTTAATAATCACAGTAAAAAGGTGGTGCGATTTGATTGATTCGCCCTACGCCAACTAGGTTTCAAATTAAAAATAAATAAAATGCCATTTAAATTTAACTTCAATATTTTTTTTATAAAACTAAAATTAAAAAAATTATTATTTTTTTTTTTTAGTTGTGTTTAATATTAAAAATATTTAAATGAAAGTGAATTTTATGTAATTTAAAAAAAAAAAAGAAAGAATATAATGAAAATGAAAAAAAGTAAGATGGCTTTTTATAGGGGAGAATGATTAGGTCATAATTAAAGGTTGAATGAAAGTAAAATTGGGCGATGTGGGATTCGTACAGCTGAGGCTCAGAAACCAAACACTGAGACACAACACAGAACACAGAACACAGAACACAGAGAAGAGTGAGTTTACGTTTACCCATGTTTTTTTTTTTTTCTTTTCTTTTCTTTTTCTTTCTAATTCACACAACATCAATCCGTGATACCCTTCCTTGTCTCTTTCTATTTGGTATTCAATCCTTCATTTCAAAAAATTATGTGTTCATCATAATGTTGTTGTTGAGTTTCGGTTTTCGATTATTGTCTAAGTTGTCACACTCGAGTAATAGAGATGTACATGAATAAACCAAAATTACATTCGAATGAGAGCGATCCCGATAATAGGATGACTAAAAAAAACTCAAACAAACTGAAAGTTACTACCTGTTATTAGTAACAAGTTGCATGTTCTTTTTCAGTGGGTCAATCATAGGAGCTCGATGGTTGAGTATGCTTGAGTAACCTCTTGGACATTTTCCTAGTATACACATGAATGAGAACAAAACATGCTGAAATGACTTGTATTGGTACGTGAGGATAGTTTTCACTCTTAGAAGTGAGAAGTAGGTAACGTGATCATGTTGCAAATGAATGTCGAGACCATTTTATGTCGAACCCTGATCCGAATTCTTGGCATGAATCGCTATATAAGGGTTTGTTTCTCATGTGAGGATTTTGAATTGGGTTTGTTTGATTCGGGCTAGTTTTAATCATTCAATTTTCACACGTCTTGATTGATTTTTGTTTGATTAAATGAGTTAAGCGTAGTTTATTTGAGTATCGCTTAATGGTTAACACCGTAATAAATAATATTGGATCCAATTATGCATCTAAAATTGGTAATAATTTATGTGAATAATAAAAAATAAAAAATAAAAAAAGAAGAAGAAAAGGATAAATAAATGAATACAATAATTTGGAGACAAATCAACAAGTTTTTGTCGTGTTTCGCTTGGATTTTCCTACACAGCACATATGCTTTTCCCCATCCCAAGTTTGGTATCCAATGTTTTTTTTCTCTCTCTCATCTTTCTCTCTCTAACACATGCACTTAGAAGGAAAAAAAAAACCCTAATTTCCGAGGTGGGGAAGACACTGAGCCCTAAACATATATATATGTCCGATCAGATAAGGACACACGTTGCATGGATGAGAGAGAAAGCTTATAGAGAGAAAGTGAGAAATTCCCATTATACCCTTTCTCGAGAACGTGTAAAGAGAGAAAATTTGATTGAATATGATCGATACAATGTGATTATCTGATAATAAGTAGACGTAGGTTTAAAATCTATGTTACATAATTTAGATTTGAAATATGTTAATAATTATCGCTCCTTAAATCTTAAAGAGAAAGAAGTTGACTTGATTATGTCACCTAAATATTAATATTAGGTTAAATTGGGTTCGAATTTTTTTTAGAAAAATTCCAATATTTATTACATACAATATTAAAAACCTATCAAACACGAAATTAAAAATTTAGATATTTTTAATTTTTAAAAACTTAATTAACACAAATCTCATATAGGTTGGAGAAGAGAACAAAACATTTCTTATAAGGGTGTAAAAACCTTTCCTTAGTAGACGCGTTTTAAAACCGTGAAATTGACGGGATACGTAATGAGTCGAAGTGGACAATATCTGCTAGTGATGGGTTTTGACTGATACAATCACGAACGACTCGTCAATCTTGTCATACACGTCGTTAATTAATATGTCGAACTTTTAGTGATCATATGATATCAGCAATACGTATGATTACGATAGGACGATAGGACGACGTAGTACTCGTTTTGAGTTGAAGGGAAGAGGAAGTGCTTTGGGAATTGGGAATAATACAAACCACATGAGTCTCTATCCATGAAACAAAGGGGATGGCAATAATGTTGACCTTTGGATGTATATTTTTGTAAATTTTTTTAGTTAAAATTTTAAAAGTAATTTCTACGCAAATGCATCCCGGGTCCATTTATATACTAGTACGAGTAAGAAATAGGTCAATTTAGCAGCTTTTTTCTCAATTTTTCTTACTCGTTTTCATTTTGGACAAAACATCTGAATGAAATGTATTTCCCAAATGCTCGTTTTTTCAATTACACAGTATGGCTTATCGATCCCACTCATCCCTTTTTCAATCTCAAGAGCAAACAATAACTTTATCGCTACAAGAATTTCGGTTTCTCTTATGCAAAACTATCTCAAGATGTTTTTTTCCCGACAACTCGTCCCAGTGCATTTATACCTCGAGAGAATCTTTACCTCGACTTTTTTGAATAAGGACATTATTTAATTTAATTTAATGTAATTCCACAAGAAAAATATAGGGTTTAACGTTCATTGAGCCATGAATTAATGACAAATAATCAAAGTCCTTTGATTTAAACTATATACCCATAGAATGTTCTTTGGTCTTCACTAAAATAAATAAATAAATAAATAAATAAATAAATAAATACTCCCACATGCACATTATTAAATAATTAATTACTTCGTGTTAGGTTCTAATTGATACATAATATATGATATTTTAATTAAATAATGTTTTATTTATTATTAGACATTATTAAATGCATCTAAGATTAAATAAAATCAAGAATCCAAGGAGAAAAGGACATGAAATGGAATCAAATGGCATCAAGTTGTTATCGTTAACCCTAGCTGCATTTTCGGCATTGGAAGGATAAAAAATCTACTCGAGCGACAACTCCCACGACATAGGAGCGGGATTCTCTCACTAAGACTTCATCCGTTATCATCCTACGAACTATATTGGATATTAAAAATTGATAACTTGAAGAAAGTATGAAAACAATAGCAATCGATTCGGGAGTGTCACAAAATGATAGCAATCGCACTGTAACTTATGGGATTTCGTTCTTTATCAAATTTATCTTTTCTATAAAAAAAATACTAATTCTTCTTAAAATTTAAAAAACAAAAATTATTTTTTAATTAAAAATTTTGGTATTTATAGACTTAATTTTAAAAACAAAAAAGGGCTGAGTTCACGGGCAGCCCAAATTTACGAAGGCCACAATCAAAGGGCCCATTTCATTTTTGGGCCGGAAGGTACTTGTCTGGGCTATTAAAAATGTCCATTTGTTGAAACGATGTCGTTTTAATAACTATTATCTAAAAATAAAATAATTAATAAATTTGAATTATCATGCTCAGAAGATGTAATAATACAATTATCCAAATTGCCATTTTTTTAATAAGTAAATATATAATTTTTAAGCGTTAAATATTTTTCAACATAATTATAATTAAACAAGAAAAAAAAACCCAAAATTGACCAATTTAGGTAGCTTCCAACTGATACTGTCCACCATCCTATCATTAATTTCAATTATTGATACTATAAAATTTGGAAAAATATAAATAATAAACCATTCTCAATTTTAATTATTTCATACCTATTTAAAATAATAATGCTCGCCACGCAGAAATAATTTGTTAAATTATTATTATGCATTAAATTTATTTTTTTAATAAAACAAAATAAAATTCATATTTTTAGTTCAATAATAATAGATATTTTCCTACAATAAAAACAAATTTAAAAGATTCCATTCAATTCTATTATTCTAAGCAAATAATAATAATAATAATAATAACCTATTAATTGTTTTTTTCTTTCTTTCTTTCTTTTATATATAGATTAAAAGATAAAAATCAATTAAATTAAATTAAAATACAATTATGTTAAGGACAAAAATGTCCAATTTTGTGAAGTTTGTTTTGAGTGTTGGGCATAATAAATGTTGCCTGATAACTATCTCTCAACCACATAATGATTTAAGCTCATGATTTTTATATAATTTTGTAAATCTTTAATTATACCATTTATTTATTTATTAAATTTTTTATATTAAATTTATATTAACCTAGTAACTCTCAAATTTACATTTTTTTTTAATTTCAATATAAATAATATTAGTTTGTCACAAACAATCAACTTTTCTGGCTTCATTACAATGTTAATATATACACTCAAAGTCATGTATTATTTATGTATCAAAATCGAACTAAAAGTAAAGACAGGTGTTGATGCATGATTCCATACTAGCTAAATTCACTTGATATGAACTAAGACATAGATGAGAATAGCTACAAAATTGAAAGATAAGAGATCGTGCAACACCTTCTTATATATGTTTGCCAGATGCATAGACAAATTTAGGTTTATAGGTTAAGACCAGTTTGGTCGGTCTAGCTCGAGCTGACTAGAGGATGCTAGATTTAGCCTTTTGGGTATGATGGCTTTAGTCATGTGAGCTAACATCAATTTTAATGCATGTTCTTCTTCGTAAGCTCGTTTTTTAGTGGACTTCATCGTTAAGTTTACACACTAAAATAAATATTTTAAAAAATTAAAGAATCAAAACTAAATTTATAATACAAAAATAATTTTTAAATATTTGTAATGGATAATGTGGGCCCACCCTTGGTGCTCGCGTGAGGACAAAGGTGGCGTAAGGTCAAACAAAGTGGCGTGTAATGTTCAAATAAGTTTTAAAAAAAATATATTTAGAGTTTGGTTTTCTATTTTTTGGTAAAAAAAAAAAAGTAATATTTAAAAATTATACAGCCCTTCCCTTCATTTCTTCATAATTATTTTCACATTTTAAAATTTATTAATAAAAAAGATTAATTATTTATTTCAGAAAATAATATTAACGTTTAAAAGATTAAATATGATAAGAAACATTACGTAATATAATAATGTTATAAATATTTAACTATTTTAGGATTATAGTTAATAAATAATTATATGAAACCCTAAAATAATAAAAAGATTTCAAAGAAAAATTCATTTTTCTTATAAATTTAATATTAAAATTTTAATTTTATTAAATTTAAGTTTAAATTTTAAAAAGTTTCTCTAAATAAAATTATGCAAAAGGGCTAATAAGGGTGAAAACTCTAAACTCATCAATAAAATATTTAAACTAAGTTAAATATTTTTATTACTGAGTTAATGCCACTATTACTGAGTTAATGCCACCATTAAAATTTCGTTTTTAATTTTATATATAAAAATATAAGGTACCCGTTCCCCTCTGTTAGAAGAACACGAGTAAGCTCTCATGACTTTGCTTTGTGCTTCCCAAAAGGTCTCAAATCAATAGAGTTAGTATTCCTCACTTATAAACCTATGATTATTCCCTAAATTAGCCGATGTGGGACTTTCATCCTCCAGCACCCTCTATAGACATCCAATAATTATAATGTTCAGTTATTTAAGCAACTTAAAAAAAAAATATTAATGTTAAAAAAATAAAATAGCAGATAAAAATCAAATCAAATTAAATTTGGAAGGAAAAGAAATATTTAAAAAATTAATGAATCAGATAATTACAAAATAAAATTTCTCATCCCTCCAATAATTGTCCATTTGCGTCGGTCGTGACCCAATAGAAATCCATTCAAATAACACAATAATAATAATAATAATAATGATTAAAATTAAAAATAAATAAATAAATAAATAAATACTAATCTTCTTCTTCTACTTCCACTATAAAAAGGCCCATAAAATCAATGCCTCACTCACTCAAAACCAGAAAGCTTCAAGAGCTCAACAATGGCGGCTAAGAACCATTTCAGCCTTCTTCTTCTCCTCCTTTTGCAGCTGTTTTATTCAGGTCCGATTTTCTTTTTTCCTTTTTTATTATTATGGAAAATAATAATGTTATTTAATTTTAATAGGGTCAATTTTAAAAAATTGTAAAACAGGAAGGGCCGAACTGCAAATGAATTATTATGCAAAAAGTTGCCCAAAAGCTGAAGAAATTATAAAACAGCAAGTTACTGAGCTCTACTATGAACATGGAAACACAGCCGTTTCGTGGCTTAGAAACCTCTTCCATGATTGCGTTGTTCAGGTAATTAATTAATTTTTTTATTTTTTTATTTTTTTATTTTTGGATACAGATGGAAGGGGTAGTCTCGGGATTAATAGATATATTGTTTTTATTGGACATAATAGAATATGTATTTCTCTTACCCCTTAACATAAAAAAACAGTTATTTTATTAATATCGAAAAAATTATTTTATAAAAATAATAATTTTTTCTTTTTTTGCCCTTTTAATTATGTCTTGAGTTTTGTATTTATTAAGGTTCTATTTTTTTTTTATTTCTTTAATATAAATAATTTTAAAACTTAATGAAAATTTAAATTTATATCTTAATAAATCTTTAAATTATAAGAAGGTCGACCGTTTCTTTAATTTATACGTTTTCTTTTCAGTCTTGTGATGCATCTCTATTGTTGGAGACGACTGTGGGTGTGGAATCAGAGAAAGATTCAGACAGAAGTTTTGGGATGAGAAACTTCAAATACGTAAATAAAATCAAATCTGCCGTTGAAAATGCATGCCCTCAGACTGTTTCTTGCGCTGATATTGTTGCACTATCGGCTAGAGATGGCATCGTTATGGTACTTAAATTAATTTACAAATAATCGATGATGTTAAATGAGTTGTGTATGGTGTTGACGAGTGAATGTGATATGCAGTTGAAAGGACCGCATATCGACCTGAAAACGGGAAGAAGAGATAGCAAAATGAGCTATTCGAATCTTGTTGAAGAGTTGGTCCCAAAGCATAATGAATCTCTTGTGAATGTTCTCTCGAGGTTTAAGTCCATCGGCATTGACACGGAGGCAACAGTTGCCCTTTTAGGTTTGCATCTGCCCAACTCTACCAGCGTTTTTTTCTTCTTTTAATTAATAATAAAAAAAAATAGTATAATTATAACGTACGTGTAAAGAAAAATAGTATAATTTCTTTTCGGTAACTCAATTATAAGAACTCAAAAGTTAGCTATAAAATTCTCGATATGGATTGTTCAATAGATGGCTAAAGTAAACCTTAATTGAAGAATTTATTGTGCTCATCATTGTTTAATTCGTTCAGGAGCTCATTCGGTAGGTCGAGTTCACTGCGTGAACTTAGTGGAGAGGTTGTACCCAACCGTCGACCGAACCATTGATCCAAATTACGCACAATACCTAAAAGTCCGATGCCCGACACCGAATCCCGACCCAGAAGCGGTGTTGTATTCGAGAAACGACCGTGAAACTCCAATGATTTTAGACAATATGTACTATAGAAATGTTCTTGAACACAAGGGGTTGTTGATCGTGGACCAAGAATTGGTTTCCAACCCTCTTACTCTTCCATATGTCAAGAAATTTGCCGCCGACATCAAATATTTTCACGACCAATTTTCTAGGGGAATTCGTTTGTTGTCAGAGAATAATCCGCTCACTGCCAATCAAGGTGAGATTAGGAAAGATTGTCGCTATGTTAATTAAAGCTACGAAACTCAATTAACGTAATTGAGTTTGTCCCATGTTGTGTGTCGTGGTCATTCTAAAATACGAATGATTACGACTGTCATGTGTATCGTTCATCTTTTCTCCTAACCCAAATTGGATTCTTGATATTCCAAAACGGGAAATGTGTAGCCGTGTGAATATATGTGGAAAACTATATTATTGTTTGATAACCGTCTTAAGTTCGGTTCGATAACAATTTTTATTTTTACAAATTAAAGAATAGATTTGAACTCTAAATTAAATTAAAAAAATTACAAATTTTTTATTTCACTTAATATTTCAAAATATTATAAAATCATAACCGATAATTTACAAACACATATACATACATACAAACATGTCTTCTCGTCATAAATAATTTTCAAATTAAATGTTATAATTTTAAAAAAATTATTTGTTATTTTTATATATTTTTAGAAATAATTATGATGGTTGGGCCTCTTTCAATTTATTGAAAGGAATAAATAATTTCCCAAAAATGATTCGAGTCAGCCCAATTATCAAAATGAGATGGTTAGCTCATTCTAGGCCTCTACAAAAATAAATATTCTAATTTTTTATATTTAAAAAATAGATATTTGCATATATAATATATAATAAAATTGTTTTTTTAATTCACAACTAGATAAAATATTAAAAAATAATCCATTGATTAAACTTTTAATTTAAGAAAATCATATATATTCTAAAACAAATAGCCTCATACTTGGTGGTTGATTTTTTTAATAAAAAAAATCATAATTAATGATTTATTATTAAGTGGTGGATGAGTAGGTGTAAGTTCAAAAGTTTGTAGCTTGTTTTTTTATATATTATTTTATTATTTTTTTAAGGTTACATGTTTGTACCTCAAATAAGTGACATCGTTTGTTTGTCTGTTTAAGGTAGAGTATTTTACTAACCTATCAAAATTGCACATGACACCCGAGTAAATGAGAGTTATATGAATAAACCAATAACAAAGAAACAAAGCATTTTTTATAACTGTGAAAATTTATCTCTAGCAATCGCATTTTAAAGCATGAGGTTGACAGTGATATGTAACAGGCCAAAGTCATACACTTCATTTTTCGGTACCTCAATCATAGAAACTTTATAGTTAAGCATGCTTTACGTGAAGTATGTTGGGTAACCTCCTATAAAATTCTCATAATATACGTAAGTAAAGACAAAACATATTGGAAGAAAAAAAATCGTGTTAGTGGACGAGGATAGTTTTACTTTTAAAAGCTTACCGTGGCATGTCCTCGTCATCAAGTACACTAAATCAGAAGAACCTAAAAATAAATAATGCACGACAATAAAACAAATTAAATTGTAAGTATGGTACAATAATAGGTGGAAAATATTTAATAATTTCTATTAGTTTTATTTATTTATTATTATTGGGAAGAAATAATATCCATTCCTTATAAGTTATTACTACAATAGTGAAGTAAAATTAAAATAAAAGGAAAATAAATGAAATGTAGCTTTAAAAAACAAAAACATCGAATATAATTCCAATTTCTTAATGCTTAAAATGTAAAACTGTGATTCTTACGTTAAAAATAATTGGCCTTCAAAAGCACTCCACAAAAAAAGAAAAAATATCAACCAACCTGGACCGTCCGATCAAAATCCAGTCAAGATTCAATAATTAGACCCGAGATCCTGTGCGTTTTTAACTAACCGTGGGGCCCACACCAATTTTTAAAATCAAAATCAGCCACCATTCTTCTCGAGATCTCCTCCCGATTTTCTACGGTCGTGATGGGCTGTAGCCCCGAATCAAACAAATCGTGACCCTACAATAAAAGAGTAACGTAAATCCGACGGTGGTACGTGCTCATGAGCCTGATAAATCCGAAATATGACGTGGCGTTAAAACGACGCCGCTTTTATGGACCTATTACTAGGAGGAGGCACACTCTATATGAAATTTCTGTTGACTTTTTTTTCCTTTGTTAATTTCATTTGTTTAATAAATAAAAGAAAAATGCAATAATTTAAAATTTATTAAGATTTAAAAAAATACAAGTTTTGTAAATTAAAGAGAAAAAAGAAAAGAAAAAAAATGACTTGGAAAACCTAATCCCACGCTTGGTTTTGGCAGATCAGCTGACATGGACAGCGCGTGAACACACCGCCTAAAAGACCGACACGTGGATTGGAAGGAAAATCGTGGAATACACGCGCAATGGTAAGGCACGTGAGACAAAAAACGTCCACTCTGTAAAAGAGATGTGAAACGGAGAAAAAAAGAAGAAAGTTTGCTTTATCATCGAAAAATTACCGTTGTGAATGTACACGTGTCAGAACGACAGTCCACTTGTCCCATTCACTAAGTATTCCTTGTTTGTATGCTGAGGTTTTGTCTATTTTTAAGCCAAAGAAAATACCATTCTTCCCTCTCTCTCTCTCTCTCTACATCTTCTTTCTCTCTCTAAGCCCGTGATTTTTTCATCATCTTCTTCGTCGGAAACAGAGATGGATTTGAAGAACAGAGCTTAATCTCAATAATGGTTAATTTCTCTCCATTTTCCACGTCATTTACCTTCATATTACTTCTATTTTCCTTTTCCAGTGCTGGCATTTTCAATTCCGCCGCCGCCGCCGCTGCCGCCGCCACAGAGTTCGACTTCGGCACCGTCGCCCTCAGTAGCTTGAAGCTCCTTGGCGATGCTCACTTAAATAACGGAAGCGTGATGCTTACGCGAGACCTTGCCGTCCCCAACTCCGGCGCTGGCAGAGTCCTCTACGCCCAACCTATCAGATTCCGGCAGACAGGGATTGACTACCTCGCCAGTTTCTCCACATTTTTCTCCTTCTCCATTACGAATCTCAACCCTTCGTCGATAGGCGGCGGGCTGGCGTTTGTAATCTCGCCGAACGCCGACACTGTCGGCGGCGCAGGAGGGTTCTTGGGCCTGGCCGACGAGAGGGGATTGGGATTCGTGGCGGTGGAATTTGACACGTTGATGGATGTCGAATTTAAGGATATTAATGGGAACCATGTCGGATTGGATCTGAACGACATGGTTTCGTTGCAGGTTAAAGATCTGGATGGAATTGGAATCGATCTCAAAAGCGGCGATACGGTGAATTCTTGGATTCAATACGATGGGTCGTCTCGGATCTTTGAAATTTTCGTTTCTTATTCGAATTTGAAACCGACAGAACCTTTGTTGTCATTCAATCTCGATCTCGACCCGTATTTGAACGATTTTATGTATGTCGGATTTTCCGGTTCGACTCAGGGGAGTACGGAAGTTCACAGTGTGGACTGGTGGAGTTTTACGTCGTCGTTTGACTCAAATTACCCACCGGGGGCGGTTCCCCCGCCACCGACGACGACGCTGATGAACCCAGCAGCCAATATCGCCCAGTCACCGCCGCCGACGCAGCCACCGTCAGGGTCAAATTCTGTCACGCAGAAGGACACCAAGTCGCCGTCCTGCCACAACGGACTCTGTAAGCAAAACGCCGGCGCAGTTGTCGGAGTAGTGACGGCGGGGGCGTTTGTTTTAGCATTATTTGCTGGTGGGTTAATCTGGGTATATTCCAAAAATATCAAACGGGTGAAAAAAGCAGACTCCCTCACTTCAGAAATCATCAAAACGCCGAAGGAATTCACTTACAAAGAGCTCAAAATCGCCACGAAATGTTTCAATTCTAATAGAATCATCGGCCATGGCGCTTTTGGGACTGTTTATAAAGGGATTATGCCGGAAACCGGCGACATTGTGGCGGTGAAACGGTGCAGCCATAGTACACAAGGGAAGACCGAATTTCTCTCTGAACTTTCGATCATCGGAACTCTCCGCCACCGGAATTTGGTCCGTCTTCAAGGATGGTGTCACGAAAAGGGCGAAATTCTGCTAGTTTACGATTTAATGCCAAATGGGAGTTTGGATAAAGCTCTATTCGAGGCCAGAACGCCGCTGCCGTGGCCTCACCGGAGAAAAATCCTCCTCGGCGTCGCCTCCGCGTTGGCGTATTTGCATCAAGAATGTGAAAATCAGGTCATTCACAGAGACATTAAAACCAGTAACATAATGTTGGATGAAGGATTCAATGCCCGATTAGGCGATTTCGGGTTGGCCCGACAAGTGGAGCACGATAAATCACCGGACGCCACCGTCGCCGCCGGCACAATGGGGTATTTAGCCCCGGAATATCTCCTCACCGGCCGGGCGACGGAAAAAACCGACGTATTCAGTTTCGGCGCCGTAGTACTAGAAGTAGCCAGCGGTAGACGGCCAATCGAGAAAGAGACGGTTTCCGCCGCCCGCGGCGGAAAATTTGGCGTCAACAGTAATTTGGTCGACTGGGTTTGGAGTTTACACCGGGATGGACGGTTATTGACGGCTGCCGACGGGAGACTCAGCGGCGAGTTTGAGGAATCAGAGATGAGGAAAGTTTTGTTAGTCGGGTTGGCTTGTTCGCACCCGGATCCAATGACCCGACCCACAATGAGAGGCGTAGTGCAAATGTTAATCGGCGATTCAGATATTCCGATCGTCCCTCGGGCTAAACCGTCGTCTAGTTTCAGCACCGCCCAATTGCTTCTCACTTTACAAGACAGCGTGTCCGATCTCAACGGCATGATCGCCATTTCTACTTCCTCGTCCGAGGTGAGTTTCAAAGGCATGGATCTGATCTCGCTGGATGATCGGACGGTGGAAATCCATCAAACGTCAGAATAATTATCCACTCATACGGTACATATATTTCACAGAATTAAATTATTGTATTTTTCAATCTTATCCAATATTTTTTTCTAATTTAATGTATGACAAAATAACCAGGCATCAGCACTCCAACTGAGATTGTGGGGCCCACAGTTTATTTATTAATTATTATTATATCTTACCCTTTTTGGGATTCTGGGTGGATGGTTGCTTTCAAAAAATTAACCTCCTTTTTTTAAAAAATAAAATACTAATAATTATCATTAGTGATTAATTATGTAACTTTATAAAAAAAAGTATTGATTAATTAACTAAGTTTAAAATTTTTATAATTATTAAAATATATTTATTTTTTTAGTTTCCAGTTTAAATAATAATAATTGGCGGGGCCAATTCTTTTTTAGATTTGAGAATCTTCACTGATTCCTTGATAAATTAACTATGAAATATTATATCAAAATTCATACATTTGATTTAGTTTTTTAGTGAGACATCAATATTTCGCATTGGCGTGGTGCTGTGATCAACGTCTTTAAATGGCTAAATAAGTGTTTATACTATGTCAAATTGAGGTAGGGTAACTCTTGTGTACCTTGGAGTTTAGATGGTCCCCATATTACAACATTCCCCACTACCACATGGTTGTTTCTTACTTGAGACACTGCAATGGAGATCCCGAGATTCGATAATGCTTGCCTTGAATAAGATCTAATAGTTTTTCCTATATACCCTCAAATCTTGTCTCTTTAGTTCGATGAGGCTAGAAACCCTCACCTAGGAACACATCAATGTAGGACTATATGGTTGTTCGTACATATGAGCCTACGTGAACTTCTCCTCTAACAAATTCGATCAAACAATTGACAAAAAAATAATAGAGACAAATGATAACTACGTATATTTTGTCGGTCTATTATTATTATTATTGTTGTTGTTGTGTTAAATTATCGTCCTAAGTTACTTATAAAGTTTGGTAAATGAGTTTTTCTTCAAAAATTTATTAGCTTATAGTGACACGTGGAATATTTAATTGTGATTGACACGTGGAATATTTAATTGTGATTGTCACATTGATTAACATTTTCAAACCATATAATATATACAATTAATTCATTGATCATTGCATGCAATAATATAGAAGTAGTTTATTAGCCTATTGGTAGAGGCTGTTGGATATATATATATATATATATATATATATATGCCACGTGGCATTATGTGATTGAATTATGCAACAACTTACTTGCTTAAGTGGGAACTTGTCTCCATTAAAGGGGATTGAAATTATTCATCAACTATATAATAAAATAAAATAAATAATTTTAGTTGTTGGAGGACTTTGGATTTATATAAGAATTTATTTAAATCAAGAAAAAATAAAAATTATTTATTTTATTTTATTATATAGCTTTTTAGAATGCTAGCTCAAACTTTTGTCTTTTTTTTTTTTTCTTAAATAATAATTATTGTTTATTTGGGTTTGAACGGATTCCAAACATTGGGCCTTAAAATATTATTGGGCTTGTTATAAGGCCCAAAGGATAAGGGAAATGGGCCTTGTGGAAATTATTGGTGCAAGCCCACTTTACTATACACAAGTACGATCGGTAGCAAATTTTATAACCTGAATATTTTAAATTCTAAAAATAAATATTTTTATTTAATAATAATAATATACGACGAGCGTACATGAGCCCATTACGATGAAAAGAGCGGCCCATAGAAAACGCGGGACTCTGATGGACCAAATCGCCGATTTATATGAAATCTTACCCTTTTTTTGCTGACATTTCTCCGTCAACGCTGCACCGCCAATCCGATCCAATTTCGTATATTCGGGATCTTCTTGCTGGCCGATCTAGCCAGCTCTGAGTCGTAGTCATGGCGTCAGCCAATGGCAAGGTATGATTGTCGAAGGAATCGTGCTTAGTTTCCTGCTTTTTGCGTTCAATTTCACGATCTGCCCCTTTTGGATTCCATTTTTTTTATTGTGTTCGAATGCCTTTTTCCTTCAATTTTATTGTTTGGATCTATCTGTGTGTGTTTAGAATCGTTTTTTCTTCTTTTCTGAAAGCTTGTTTTCATCTGGTTGGGCGGTGATTTGATTAGCGACTGCTGGTTTGGATCGGAATTTTGTTTTGGTTTTCTTTTTGGTTGGAATTCTATGGGAGGAAAATTGAGCTTCTGATTGTTTGGCCCACGCATTGTAGGACCTGTAAATCTTGGTTTCTGGTGTGGAATTTGTCTTTTTGGGGAAATTTTAGGGAAAGATGAACCGTGCAGGCGAATTGACGTTTCAAATTGGGGAATTTCGAGCTGGTAGGTTGTGAATGTGTGATCGGACTGCTCTGTTGTATATGTGTTCATCATTAAAGCTTGGATAGTATTTGAAACTATTATTTGTTTTATGGAGAAATAGTTTAAGATCGAACGGGGCTAGGTTTAAGAAATCTGATGAAGAGAAGCCAATTTGGTGTATGCCCTAGTTTTGAATTGAGATAAATTTGAACAGAACTGCCTGTTATTAATTCTTGAATGGTAATTTCTCATTAATAAAAGTGGATCTCCATTTCTGAAAGCGTCTAATTAGTAATTCCTTCATGAAATCTATGCATAATTAGATCATCCATCACTCAAGGAAAACATGAAATGGCGGGTTTTGTTCATTGAAGAATCAACTTCAATTTTGTGGCTCATTGTGATGGTGCATTAATTCTTGTTCTGTAAGTGAACAGGGAAATGTGATGAACGATGTTGCAGCAAAAGGATTCAATCCAGGGCTAATGGTACTTCTTCTTGTTGGTGGGTTGCTGCTGATTTTCCTCATAGGGAACTATGCACTTTACTTGTATGCACAGAAGAATCTCCCTCCCAAGAAGAAAAAGCCAGTTTCTAAAAAGAAAATGAAGAGGGAAAGACTGAAGCAAGGAGTGTCTGCACCTGGAGAGTAAAAGAAAAAAATGACTCAAGTGTTTAACTTCCCGAGGTTTCCTTCTTAGAACGTTTTGATTTTCCACAATTTTCATACATAGACTGCCTAGAAAGTTCTTACAGTTGTTTATTTCTTTTATTTGCTGTCTCTTAACTCTTCAGGAATTGATCTTGATTGTGAGTTTCTAATTCATATTACCTTAAATGGGCTCTTTTCTCAAGGTTCCATTGGTTCTTTTCTGCTTATTCTCCTCTTTTTGGTACACACCAGAAAGATTTCTGTTTCTCCATCTTTAAACAGCCTTAACTCGGTCCTTTTTACTGTTAGAATCTTTTCTTTTTCTGCCTTTGAATCTTGTAATAAATGGTGGGGTTAGATTGTAGAGTCTCTATAGGGTTGAGTGATGGATTTGTGTAACTCTCTGTTTAGAAGATTAGAACACACTCATAAATTTGTCACAAGGAACATGTAGTCAACTAAGGAAGAGACATGTTCCTCAAGGGGCCATTACTACCACTTATTTGAATCACGTGGAACACTAGAGACCATTGAAGCACATAAAAGCTTACCTTTTACTGAAGCAAGTCATCTTGTCCCCCCCCCCCCCCCCCCCCCCCCCCCCCCCCCCCCCCCCCCCCCCCCCCCCCCCCCCCCCCCCCCCCCCCCCCCCCCCCCCCCCCCCCCCCCCCCCCCCCCCCCCCCCCCCCCCCCCCCCCCCCCCCCCCCCCCCCCCCCCCCCC
>NW_019272041.1:3494100-3498217 GCF_002738345.1 Cucurbita maxima
CCCCCCCCCCCCCCCCCCCTGTGTTTTGGTGTGGGATTCATTGTTTTCAAGTCTCCATCAACATAATTTCGAATGCTCTGCTGATATAAAAACACACTGCTTTTAGCCTTTTACTGTTTTGTCATGTTGGCTGCTAGCTCAGTTGCTTGCTTTACTATACTCCCGCAGGCAAGTAAGTCGGTGGCTTTTGATATTGGGCAATAAAGCAGGCTCATTTTTTGCTTTAACATTGCTTGTGGTAAAGGCACAGTACCTGACTCGACTCTTTTGAAATTAGGTTATGCGCATTTGTTTTTGCTCCTATGGTAGATGGGGGACAAGTATTTGTTTTATGCATATGTTGTCATTGTCTTTACGCCCTATCAAGATTCAATTTGAGCACAGTTCAAATAGTTAAAAGACATTATTGAACCGGACATATTTGATTTTTTTTTTTTATATAATTTTCTTAAGCATGTTTTGTTTCTAAATTTCATTACTAATTGCAAGATCCCACATCAACTTAAGAAGGAAATGAAACATTCTTGTGTGGAAACCTATCACTAGCATATGCATTTTAAAACTGTGAGGCGGACGGTGATTCGTAACAGGCCAATGAACTTGAGCGTGAGGTTGACAGTAATACGTAACAGGTCAAAGTAGACAATATTTTTTAGTAATGAACTTGGGCGGTTGCAAATGGTGTTAGAGTTAGACATAGAGAGTGCCGCCAAAGAGGTGGATTGTGAGATCCCACATCGATGGGAGAGGGGAACTGAGTTTTTTTTTTACATTCTTTACAAGGGTGTGGAAATCACTCTCTATCGAACACGTTTTAAAATTGTGGATTTGAATTCTTACACTAATTCTATCCTTTCGAGAATGTTTGGACATGTTCATCGACAAATTTGAAGGACATGGTTCACCCAACAAAATTGGAGGGGTGAAAAATGGAGGGAGTGAAGAAGAAGAAAGAGGAAAGAAAGTATATAATGAGACAGGACATGTGAAGGAAACCAATGAAAAATATAATAAATATTTTTTATAAATAATAAAAAACAGAGTCAGAGAGTATCCAAAGACGCTTTATTTAAATTCCCTCACTTCCCTCCCATCACTCCTACAACTGTCTTCACAAATTGAAAGAACCACTAAACTAAACTAAAACCAAACCCATTAACAGTTCAAAGATTGTCTTTACCACAGCTTCATAAACCACAAAATTTACAGAAGAACCAAAATATATATATATCAATATTCATGTTTTTTATAAATAAATTAAAAAAAAAAATGGGAACACTTCCTATATATCATGAATTGTGTTTGGTAAGCATGAATCAGGAATCCCCAACCTTCTCTTTTTCCAGAATCCAATTTCTGGGTTCATCTTCTCCGCCGTTCTCGACGGTTCCGATTTGCAACGTGTCAAAATTAATGGCCGGGATGAGCTTCCAAGCCCATCTTCATCCCCTGCTTTTTCTCGTTCGATAATGGCGGATTTGGTGATTCTTTCTGTGGTGGAATTCTCAATGTTCTGCACAAATTCCTCGTCTTCCTCGAATTCTAAGCCCCCACTTGGATCTTGATCCGAAACTGAGGCTCTTTGGGATGTAGGTTTCTCAATCTCGACTGCTTTTCCGCTATTGTTGGGCTTTGTGCTATGTTCCTCGTCTTCTTCTTCTTCTTCTTCTTCTTTCAGATTTTCGTCGTTTCTAAGAGGAGAGCCCCAGAATCTACTCGCTAATGATGTCGATCGATATGGGGCAGATCTGCATCTTGTTAGTAACAATGCATTTTTGGGCGGCGAAGAATTAGAAGGAATAAAAGCTTTGGCTGTTGCTTCTTCATCATCGTCGTGGACGGCGGCGGCAACTTGGGTATCTGGGTTTGAAATTTCAGCTCTGCCGTGGAAGGGAGTTTCACGCGGCGGCGGCGGCGGCGAATCTATTCTAATTTTGGGTTTTCGACGGAACCCACCTTGGAAAAACGAGACCCATCTCTGGAAAATCGGAGAAGAATTGGGTTTATTTTTCCTTAGAAACCAGGGGCAAAACAGAGCAGCACGGAACCAGCAGCAACGGCGGCGCGTGGAGGCACAGCGACGTTTGCGGCGGCGTGTGGAGGAGCGGCGAACTCGGACTTGGCCGATACAAGTGACTTTCGGGGAAGAAGGCTCTTGGGTTTCATGGGCGGTGGTGGCGTTGTTCTTCTTCCTCATGAACATCATCGGACTCGAACGCCTTCCTCTGCTTTTGCTTCCCACATTGCTCCTCAAAAACCTCATCAATGGCGGCGGGAATTTCTCCGTCCGGCCTGGACTAGATATCGGCTTCGCCGATGGCTTCATTTTCACAAACCCTCCTCCTCCTCCTCTTCAACTGTCCCAACAAATTCTTCTCCAGAGCTTTCTTTTGGCTCCTCTCACCACAGTCGGCGCCAAACAAATGGGTGGTTCCCGGCAGAGTTCTTCACAGGTAGAGTTAGAACTGAGAAGGCTTCGTTGCGCTCAGGAAATTTATGGGTTTTTCATTTTTTATTTATTTTCTTTTTGTGGGGAAATATTTGTTTTGTGTGAATATTTATATGAGTGCGTGCACGGATGGTGAATCGAGTGCAGAGATTTTTGTATATTATAAGGTTTGGAAGGTTTTGTCTGTAGGGGTTATTTGGGTAATTTCAAGTGGGTTTAATTTATTTTTTTAATATTCAAAAGTAGCCAAGCCACCTATTTAATGTTTCTTTTTAAATGAAAAAGGGTATCAATCTAGTAGCCCTTTACGGGCAAAGGTTGAAAAAAGTGTATTTTAAAAATGAATTTCCTTTTACATATTTTTAAAAATAAAAACAGTATAAATTTTATTTTTAAAAAAATCGAAAGAGTCAAAGAAAATTACCTATAATATTAGATAATTAATGGGCAAGTGAAAATAGAAAAAAAGAAAAAGAAAAAGAAAAAAAAAAGGCACTAAAAAATAATAAAGAAAAGTGAAGGGTTTGGGGTTTTGGTTGAAAAAATGGGAGAAGCTTTTCCCACTTCTTTACTCAACTTTGTAATCATTTCACCTCATCCATTCATTCATTCAGTTTTGATTCAACCCATTTCCCCCTTTTCATCATATCATTTCTCTCCTAAATCTTCCCACTTTTTCAATTTTTTCAATCTTTCAACAAATATAAATAAAATCTAACATTAAACATGTTTGCTCGCTTAGAGTGGTGGGTAATATCATTTAAGAGCGGATACAGATAGATTGTCTATCCCGTATTGCTATCTACTATTATCAAGGCTGAACTTAATAAGAGCAAGAGACTCAATGGCAACAACAAAAATGAAATATTATTTAATCGTGGAAATGTTATGTTAAGTGCACACTTAAATTTTGTTGAACAAAAAACCTCAAAAACACAAATTAACTTTCGATAAGATTATTAATTATAGTCGAAAATAGTTAATACTGTTGGGATGAAAGTCAGACTAATTAAGGGAATGATTATGGGTTTATAAATAAATAATACTCTCTCCATTGGTAGGAGGCTTTTTGGGAAAGCCTAAATCAAATCCATGAGAGTTTATCTTCAAGATAAACAATATCATATCATTGTGGAGAGCCGTGTTCATCTAACATATACTATTAACAAAAAAAAAAAAAAAAAAAAATTATTCTTAAAAATAAAATTATTCAAAAAAAATGGAGCAAAAGATTTTTAAAAAATCACACATTCCCTATAGAAGTAGAAGCTTTTATATATATATATAGATATATTTTTTGGTTTTAGGGTGGGGGTGGTTTTAATGCTCTACTAATAATTGTGATTTATTCACCTAAAACTTAGTCTTAAAATGGACGATTTAGGGCGTCCAATACGAAGCTTACGGGTGAAAGTTCAACTACGTAGGGTAAAAGTTATTTTCTTTTTAACCTTTTTTACTTTTTTATCCCCAAAAGTAACATCTCTAAGAAAAGGTATCGGGTAATATATATATATATATATATATAATGTTTTCTTCTCTTTCTTTCCTTGACTTCTAAGTTTTTTAACCTTTGTTAAGCATCTTTTACGTTTAAGAAATCAATATTATTAAAAAAAAAAAAAAAAAAAAAAAAAAAAAAAAAAAAAAAAAAAAAAAAAAAAAAAA
>NW_019272041.1:3498229-3530119 GCF_002738345.1 Cucurbita maxima
TTTTTTTTTTTTTTTTTTTTTTTTTTTTTTTTTTTTTTTTTTTTTTTTTTTTAATACATCATGTGACACATGTAGCATAAATAAGCCACATGAACCTATTTTATTAAAATTAATTCTAAATTAAATGAAATTCAATGGTTTTTACATCAACCAAACCACATGGTGGATGGTAACCATTTTTAATACCACATGCTGGCTATCATAAATAAATAAACATTCAAATATCATTTTAGTCCTATATTTTGTTTTATTTCATTTCAATCCTTATACTTCAATCAACTTAAAATCTAAGCTGTGTCTTTTTATTCAACTAATTTTGATAAAAAAAAAAAAAATAATAAATCCAAACCAACTAATTTTAAGACTTTTTGAAAGTATAGGGACTAAAGTAGAATAAAGCCAAAATACATCGACTAAAATGCTATTTTTCTAATTCTATTTTAGTGTTTGGTAATTTTTTTTCACGTATAGCCATCATTTTTTTACTTATTTAGATCGTATAAAATAAAATAATAAACTAAAAATAAATAAACCAGAAGACAATATGAATAATATGGAAGAAAATTGTAATGAAGCAGACAATAAGCAACTTTTAGCAGAAAAAAGCATACCTTTGTACACGTCAAGAAGAAATTCTTGCTTCTTGAGAGTAAGCAGGTACACGTGTCAATCAAATTCCAGCACAGCATGTCTGTCTCCTCCAGCATGGCAGCTTCTACCTCGACAAAGCGAAATGCCAATATAGTCAAATCATATAAAGAGAGTGCAAAACACTTAAAATCAGAGCAGCATCAATCACCAGTAGGTCTAATTATATTATTTTAAGGATTGGAAAAGACCCACTTCCTCTTCGTTTCCAAACCCCACCAAAAAGATGGGGATTCGGACTAGCTAGTAATTTCATCCTGCCGACAAGAACACAAAAAGGTCTTAACTTACATTACTGGCTTCCATCCTAGTGAGGCTATCGAATTCAACGGAGAATCATTCAGTCAAGTGCTCTATATCTCATATGCTCGAATACGATCTCTATTGAAATAATCTCACATCAACTATCGAACAAAGAAATTATGAGTCTCGAAAGTGTAGTCAAAACGTGACTCAAGTGTCGAACGAAGAGTATACTTAGTTTGAGAACTCCAGAGAAAGGAGTCGAGCCTCAATTAAGGGGAGGCTATTCGAGGAATTCATAGGCCTCAGGGCAAGCTCTATAATGTATACTTTGTTTAAGGGGAAGATTGTTGGTGGGGGAGTCCCACATCGGTTAATGAAGGGGATGATCATGAGTTTATAAGTAAATAATACATCTCTATTGGTACGAGGCCTTTTGGGGAAACTAAAAGTAAAGCCACGAGAACTTATGATCAAAGTCGACAATATCATACCATTGTGAAGGTTAATTGTTATTAGTAACAATCAAGTCCAGAAACTAAAAGTAAAGCCACGAGAACTTATGATCAAAGTCGACAATATCATACCATTGTGAAGGTTAATTGTTATTAGTAACGATCAAGTCCAGTTCTGGGCAACATGCAGTTCAGATTCCAGCTCCACAATTTGACTCTCCTGCGGTTCAATAAGCAAATGGCAGTTTCTGATCCAGTTCAGCTGGTACCTCCATGCGATAGATAAGCATAAGCATGTAATTCACTAGATGAAACCTTGACCTGCAATACTTGGAAGGCAAAATACCAACTAAATCAAATTAACACAAATTTCTAATCGTTCTATCAGTTATGAACCAAGATCTGCTTGAAAATTCTGAACTTTTATAGTTCCTGTGTTTCAAATTATTCATCCACCATTACAATGGAGATGGGTTTAGTTGAAACATTAATGCAACAGAAAGGAAAGGGTGTGCACCATGAACACTTAAAAGAATGTGAGCATGTAACCAGAAATTAGACATTCCTACAAGACATTGAAGGTAAATACTGCAAGTTCCCATTCTAAATACATTGTAGAACATACCAAGGGGGTGCCTTAGACTTGGGTTAGGAATGTTCGGAGTCCAGGGTTAAATTCTTAGTCCTTTGGAGCTGGCCTGAGTGGGCTAAGTCTCCTGAAAAACAGTGGGGCGGGTGAAGCATTCAAAGATTAGTGGGATGGGTAATCAACATGAAGCAACCAGAGGAGCCACACGTCCTAATTATAAAATTAAACCAAAAAACCAAGAAGAATGCACTGCAAGAACATAGGTTGCATAACTACGTAGTTGTTCATAAGAACTCCAACGTATGCAGTTCCCTGCCCATTAAAGATTGAAACAAAAAGACAGCTCCTTGTTTTTCACCGAATTAGCTCGACAAACAACAAGCAAAGAGTTATTCTAGAATCAAGTAACGTTGAAGATTAGAAACAATCGCGAACTCGTGGTGTAAGCCAAGAACTAAGTGGAATTATAATTAAACATTTCTATATTGAATGATCGCTCAAAACGAAGATAACCCCCTTACTTAACCAAGTTTTGATAACTCGGTTATCAATCAGTACACTATTTATGTTCTATATCACCATATGATCTTGAACATAAGATGATCAGGAGGATCATTAGCAGTTGAAACTTGAAATGGTTCTATTGGCACTATTCTTACGCAGGAACTGAACAGAAATAAAATAGTTTAAAGTCAAATGATCATGATCATCTTACCTTTGGAATGGCAGGATTCACACTTGGCAGTGCCTAGTTCTTACTATTTCCCCTCTTCTTCAAACAAACAGAAAACCTCTCCAAACTCTTTTTTGGCTCCATCGCCAAATGTCGCCAAATGTCTACCACAATTCCCCACTTCAACATATTTACCCACAGCACCGACTCCTTGTTTTCTTCCGTAATGCCACCAGATTCCTCTCGATCTCCGCAGCACTCATCACATTTCTTCTTACACCGGGCTCCAAAATGCGCTTTGCGACCAGTCCGGTTGATCCTGCCACTGCCGCCGCCAGAAGCACCTGCCATATCGAAATCGAAAAGTAAAAACAGAACCGCAGTGTTGAAGAGAAAGAGAGAGAAGATGATTTCGAAGAAATGGTTGCTGGTGTGGTGGGGCGCCGCCGTTGATGGTCAGAGCCACCGCGACACTTCATCGAACTGATTTGGAAAGAACTTTCAGAGGACTGTGTCACGCTTCCCGCTTTAAAGCGCCGTCCCCACGACGGGATACATCAAAATTAAAATTTTCATTTTCAATTTCGTGGGCCATTGTATGGGCTCGGTCACTTCGTATGGCCCAATTATTTGGGCCTACATTGAGTGTAACGAGTTTGTAGTTTGGTTTCAACCAAAGTTTTAATTTACTTCATTCATTTTGATTTATTAAAATTAGTCCCTTAATAGTCCATAAGAATCATATTTTATCATAAGCTTTATTACATCATATAACTTCCGTCAAATCATAGAAACTAAATTTATACCTCTCGTGAGAATGATAATTTATTCTATAATTTGATTCGTTTGACGAACAAACAGTTCACTTCCTAACTATGAAAGTATCATTGAATATTTTTTATTCTATAATTTGATTTACTTGACGAACAAACAGTTCACTTCCTAACTATAAAAGTATCATTGAATATTTTTTATTTTATAATTTGATTCATTTTATAATTTGATTCACTTGACGAACAAACAGTTCACTTCCTTGACGAACAAACAGTTCACTTCCTAACTATGAAAGTATCATTTCCTAACTATGAAAGTATCATTGAATGTTTTTAAATCTCTAACATTCTTCAAACTTTTAGAAATATAGTTAAAAGAGTAATTTTTATGTTTTTTTTTTCTTTTCTTTTTCTAACTAGTTTAGAATTTCAAAATTAATTTCTTTTTCAGAGAAAAAAAAAAACCCAAAATCCCAATACACATTCCCCAAAGTATCTTACATTATTAAGATAAACCTCAGTCAATAATCATCTAATTAAGCTTATAAATATTACGTTAAATTATAAATTCAGACCTTCGAGAAAGTTATAATTTAATCACTATAGTTTGATGAAAAATATTATCTACCATGCCATAAGGACTATTTACGAAGTTTTATCAAATACTAAGTTTACTTTATCAATTTACACTCCGACATATCCTGAAATATCAAATTCTAGTATTTGATCTGCAAAAGGCAAAGCTGCGTAGTGATTGGACCAAATATAGAAATGTACGGATCGACTGTGTATGGATCACTGGCTAACTGGCTAAGGCGACTAAGCCGGTTGGCTGAAAGGAAAGTATCCCAATGAGAATTAAGAAACAAAGACATAGCATATTCAATCCAGTAGGAGATTAAAATTAGGTCTATTTTAGTATATTTTAGTAGAGAAGATCTCGCTACCCACATAAATGAAAAACTGTGCAGGTACCTTAATAAAACATTTCAAACTATGTTTATAAGTTAAAGTATTAAATGATCAATGTTTATACCTAATTAAGGCTGTATATGAGCAGAAATATCACGCAGCCAGTAAGTAAAGTCTCTTCAGTAATCTGCAATGGTTAATTGATCCCTTGCAAAGCTGGTTTCTTTGGGTGTTTTCATATAATATCATAACCTGGTTCTCCTGAAACAACATTTTCATCAGCATTCTTGGCTCTCCTGAAACAAAATCAAAGATACAAACCCAATAAATTTACCAGAAACTGAGATAGCAGGTTAAAATTTGCAGCCATTGATAAGTAGAACACGATTTCTATAGGTGTTCGAATTAGCTTGCGCATATCTCGACTAAGGTTAGGAAATTGCTTCCTTATCCTACATATTTGACATGGAAAGTACTTATATCCTGCATTGCTGGCTATCCGGGATGGCTGCCACGAGAGCCAAACAGATTTCGACAAGATTTAAATCAAAGCAAACTCCTATGATTTGATACAATTACAAGGGAATGGAAGAAGAAAAGCCAGACATGTATACCAGACAGTGTTTCTTCAGCCACACTGTTTGACTTTACTATCAGCTGGATTTTTCTTCAACACTACCCAAACAATCTTCAATAACGATGGACAACATAATCTATTCCACCTAGTATGAGATGTGGGTAACATAAATAAGCAAACTGCGCCAGAACTCAAAACTCGAGAAGCTTTTCCTTTTGGTATATCTTTGCAATAGAGTAACGGGTTCATGCAATTTCTTATCTTTCTACCAACCTAAACATAACTTAATTGGTTAAGACATATACTCTCGATCAAGACTTCAAAATCTCAAATTCTCGCACCTCACGTGTTATTGAACGCCTAAAAGAACTTCCTAAGAAGATAGCCGCCATCGGTTGCAGTAACAACCAGAATCCATGTTATCATAGTTTATTCCAACCATCGCTATCTATCTAGTGACTTTCTAAATCAAATTGGCATATTAGCATGCCTCAAAGCTCAACAACCAGTAACAAGAAGGAACATCAAACTGTACTCTCAAATCCTTGATACAAGAACGAAGATAAGAGACAACAAGCTAACCAGAGAACTAGAAATCGAGGACAGATTGAGAACTATATATTCTCTCTCAGATTCTTACACCCATCAAAATATATAAATAATTAAACCTTATAGGTGACTTAAGAAATCCAGCTTGGGTGAATGATCGGGTTATATAAGAGTGCAAAATAAATGGAAAAATGAGATCCAAAAAATTAGGAAAATGCATTTCAAAAGCTAACTTCGATGCTATTTGGTTATTGAAACAAATTTGGCTAAATGACTAGCACAAGAAAGTAGCTCCTCTCCCTATCGGGGCTTATGCACACCTTTCTTATGCCATGGGGTTGGGAATACTGAATTTAGCTACCAACCCTAGTAAGTACATGAAAAACCTTTCTCCCCTTTCTCTAACAATCTCGTCCGCTTTGAAGGGGCCTTGGCCTAGCTTACTAGGCACTAGGAGCATTACGATCTGCAGCTCAAATGGTACCTTATGAAGTCTCTACCCGGTTTATTCTTATTGTGCGCCTTGTGAGCGCGTTTGGATTCGCGAAGGCAATCGCTCGGATGTTCTCCTAACCCAAACCGGGAACAGACAGGAGGAAATTTTTATAACTTCAAGAAGTGCATGCAGAAAAAAGTGACACTTCAGATTCCAGCAACGGCATGTATAACAACCTTTCGGGCTAGCAGAGATTTCACAAAATACTATGTCCACTACAAAGATAATTGATTCTTAATCTCCTATGATATCACCTTCAAACATTCTCTAAAAGAATTGGTACCATATAACATTCAATATCTGATCAAAGTAAAGTTTTTGTCATAACAAAACCAATGAATATTCAGCAGCTAGTGGATACAATGATCATTATAAAATCAATGAGTAAAACAAAGCATGCCCGATTAGGCAATGTGAAGTTAAAGCACAATTTTCAATTTACTCTAAGATTGAAAGATATACCTTCTCACATATCTGATCCCACTCGATCAATCGCACTTACAATCCAACTTTTCTCTAGCAGCTCTTGCATTATCATACTCAAATTTCAAAACATTGCTTATGTGAGAAGTGTCCTTGATGTAAAACTTCCTGCCAAACTGGCTCTCCTCAATCGCCGGGAAGTAGCAGAAAAGCACAGAATTTACAACCCAGAACCACAGAGCTCCAAGAAACATTCCGAGCGTAGCACCAGCAAAAACCTGCGCAACACTATGGTATCCCAAATACACCCTCGAATACATCGTCAAGAGAGCCAGAGACCAAGCCAGTAGGTTCATTATCCACTTGCTTTCAGTTCCCCATAGTCCAATTCCTTTATACGACAATAAAGTGAAGTACATAGCGAAGAAAAACATATACTGAGAGTGACTAGAGGGCCAGCCATGCGAATCACACATTTCCAATAACGCACAAGTCTCAGGGCGAGCTTGCTGAACAGACGTCTTGATGAACTCATTGATGAATTGAGAGATTAGGAGCCCTAGCGCGAAGAACATACCCTGTAATTCGCGGCGGAAGATGAAGTGAGAGAGAAATCCGCCGAGGCTGATGAAGACAGGGACTAACGATACCCAAGCCAAGAAATGGCCGAGCTGATCTCCCCTCTGGTACCGGACATGCGTTAAGGACACCGCCTTAAGTGGTGCAGTCGCCATGGAAATGGAATATGGCTAGATTTCAAGATTGAATCAGAGGTTAATACGTGAGATCTGAGGAAAATCGGAGTGATTTGGTCGAATGGATCAGAGGATTGTTCACGACAGAGAATCAAAGTGCGAAATTGCGATGGAAAGTTGAAGTCCTGGATGGAGAAAGAAACTACGACCGAAATGAAAATATAAAAAAATTATAATAATAACTTTATCTCAATCATATCCTTTTATTAATACTTTGTTCTCAAGAATACTTGAATTTTCACCACAAAAAATAATAATAATAATAATAAATAATAATAATAATAATAAAAAAACGTTAGCATTTAATTTTCAAAAATACCTTTTAATTTTTTAATAGTATTTCGAAATACCCTACAAAATTTATTACACGTTTAAAATTTCATAAAAATAGTTCGCCTTACTTTTAAAATAAAGTATTACATTTTTCATTAAAAAACTAACGAAAATTATATTTTTAATTTTTTTTTAAGTTTAAGAATATTATTAAATTTTTTAAAATCTAAAATACTTGTCATACCAACTTTATGAATATTTTTATTAATTTAATATATAAAATAAATTAAAATATATATTTATAATTACATCTCAAAATAAAAAAGATTACAAAACTAAAATTAAAAATTATATTTTAATTTTAAAATGCATGGTTGTAAAAAGTAAATAAAGAAAAAAGAAAAATTCATAGGTACAATAAATATTTATAAATTTAATTTAAAAAAATAAAAAAGATAAAAAAAGTCGTGTAATTACAAGGCCTAAAAATGCGAATATAAGAACTTTGGGCTATTTTTGCAATTTTTTTGCCCTATATTTGGACGTTTAAAAACCGGAGGGAGCATTTTGCAATTTACTAAAGAAAAAGAAAGGAAAAAATGGGTAAAACTATGTATCTGAAAGTTGCTATGGCAAAACATGGTAAATAACAAATCTTCTGGGGAGACATTTATAATTTCGGCAATTTGCAAAAGCAAATAAATAGAGGCGGCAATCTGCAGACATTTGGTACTTGGCCCGCGAAAATTCCATTCGGAATTTCCTATTGCGTCACAAAAGTTCCAATCCATTTGTTAGTTCTGCTCTGAAAATTCATCCCTTTCAATGGCTGACGAGTGCCTGGCTTCTGCAAGAAGAGATCCAATCAAGTCTTCAGGTACGTTCTTTTACTCTATTGACTATCTTTTTAAGGATTGATTGCTATATTTGAATTCATATTGATTTTTTGCTGCTATGAGTTCGAATGTGAAGAAGATTATTGATGCTGTTTCCGCCGACTGAATTTAGTGCTGTTGCGTTCGATATGTTAGCTTGCTTTTTGGATGATTAGTAAAGAAAGAGGAGATTCGAAGTTAATTTATATATAATCCACAAAGAATCAGTCCAGTAGGAGATCGTTTTTGATTTTGAAGAACTTTGTTCGTAACTAATGCTGAGAATGCATTTATATTCTGTTATCAGTTGGGAATGTTGCGGCTCATCGAAGACGGCAGCATGCCCTTACAGTGGGGAAGGAAAGAAGAGAATCGTTGATGCGTGCGAAGCGTATCTGTAGAATTGGGATTGGTGATGTTGCTCTCGAAAATGAAATGATGATGGACGAAGAAGTGTCAATTTTGGAAGTTCAAACTTCTTCAGCAGTGGACGAGCTAAAATCTGCAGTTGCATACCAGTACGTTGGTTTTTTACCTTTGTTTTATCCCCAGATTTAGGAAAAAAATTTCTCTCATGTTTCATATTTGAAATCATACTTGGGTTACCTGTCATGCCACAACTATCTTAACTATCCAGTGGGAAGAATTGCTGTAGGATGAAGAATTTGAGAGCCATGAGGTGCTATTAAGTAGTTTATTTTCGCATAACTACTTGGTGATATTGGATTAATGTAATTAACCATCTAGTTTGTGTGCTTACCTTAACTAGATTATTGCTTCAGAGTTAAATTAAGTACGGCCGCTATCTAGCTTTTTCTGAGGGTTCTCTTGTTTAAAAGAAAAACTGAAGTATTTATACCATCCCTTGAAGGCGATGGGTGCGGTTTCGTTCCTCAATACTTGGAATGGGCACCAAGATGGGGAATCATTTGTAATCGTGACTGGACTCTCAGATATAGAAAGAATGAACTGAATTGTGAAAAGCACATCAAATATTGTCTTGCTTCCACATGCTGTTCATTTGTCTTAAGGAATAGTACAAAAACCTCTTATTGTCCGGATAAGCAAAATGTTGGTTTGAAAAATTATTGAAGGTTGAAATGGACAGCATCGAGGATCGTTTTCATCCCCTTTGTTTTAGGTGAAGGGGAGATGGTTTGATCCTATGGTGAACAATAATGCAGTAAGTGATAAGCATTTCTTAATTCTGTTTGTGGTTTTTAAATGACCCATCCTCCACTACTGCTATTTAAATGACTGATGAATTAAATTGTTGATAAAATTGGTTTTAAGGTCTTGCTGTTTTTTAAATTGTAGGGGAAAAGGTGCAATGCAGAAGAGAATTCATGCCCTTCGTGAGCTAAGACGCTTGTTGTCAAGATCAGAATTCCCTCCAGTTGAAGCCGCTCTTAAAGCAGGAGCAGTATCTCTGTTGGTGCAGTGTCTATCATTCGGTTCCTCTGATGAGCAGGTCAGATATAGCTTGTGCTTGTCTAAGATTGTGCTTTGATTGGTTTGAGTTAAGTGCACTATAGGTCCAACTCATTATGCTCGATATAGTTTTCTCACAAGGCTGTCCAATCATGTCAAGTTGAAAAGGAAATGGAATAAGTGATTCTTTACTTGGTGTATCCTGGACGTGGTCATTGTCGACTGATGGGGTTTTTGGAATCTGATTGTCATTGAATATATGTTCATTGACTGTTGAACTTACATGGCCGATTCAGCACGGATTGCATGGATTGCATGGATTATCTCTATTGGCCTTGTAAAGTACCGGATTGTTTATTGACGAATATTTGTTTTTAAAAACCCTACTTCTATACTGCAGTTGCTTGAAGCAGCCTGGTGCCTAACGAACATTGGAGCTGGGAAGCCTGAGGAGACCAAATCTTTGATGCCAGCGTTACCCTTGCTCATTGCTCATCTTGGAGGTTCACATTACCAATTATTTTCTTTTCCTATTTCTATTGAAAGCTGGCATCTCATATCTTGTTTCCAAATTATGGTTTTCAATTTAGCCGTTTATTTGATTCACTGTAATCTTCCTCTTACAATTACGTGCTGCAAGTATGTTCTCATTATTATGTATGATTATTTGCCCTGCCGTTATATGCATCTGATCACTGGTTGGCCAACGCAACAGGCAGACTTAGTCTGTACTGGCTTGTGTATTTTAACGTATCCGAGGTAGTATCTTAAATTTTGAATATTTACAATGCTATGAAAAATTGGGTTCATTCTTTGCTTTGTCTAGCTTTTATTTCATTTTGACTGTACTTTCTTGTGCAGAAAAAAGTTCTCTGCTTGTTGCAGAACAGTGTGCATGGGCATTGGGAAATGTTGCTGGTGAAGAAATGGAGTTGAGGAATATTCTGCTTTCTCAAGGAGCTTTACTGCCACTTGCAAGAATGCTGTTTCCAAACAAAGGTTCATCTGTTAAAACAGCTGCTTGGGCACTATCCAACTTAATTAAGGTTTTGTGTTTTCTATTACTAGCATTACAAGCCTTCTCTGTGCGCAACTACATGAGGTCATTCACGAAATATGTCCTCTTCTGTTTTCTCATGTAGGGACCGGATTCCAGGGCTGCTACAGAACTCATTAAAATTGATGGGGTGTTGGATGCAATTATTAGACACTTGGGAAAAGCGTAAGTGTTGTTATCAATTTGGGGTTCATATATTTTGATAAAAAAAAAAAAGGATTTAATATAATGATTGATTTGTCCCTCTTTTGTATCTCGACTTATTTGCTCTGTCATTAAGCTGTCTCTGTGCAAAATGATACTGTATCTTCGATGGTTATCTACATTTCTGGAGGATAGTTATCACTAACTTAGGTAGAGATAAGATTTTGGAACATGCAAATTTCCCTTGCAATCATTATAATTGTCTAACTCAAGAGAAGATATCCTGTCTTCAAGACCTTGTTTATATAATGTTAATACTGCTGCTATTTTGTTGTGGAATGTTTCTAAGATTGTTTAGATGGACAGGGCTTTAACTATATTCAAAATTACAAAGTGCAGGGATGATGAGCTGGCAACTGAAGTTGCATGGGTAATTGTGTATCTTTCAGCACTCTCAAATGTTGCTACCAGTATATTGGTGAAGAGCGAGGTTCTCCAACTACTTGTAGAAAGATTATCAACATCAAATAGTTTGCAATTGCTTATTCCGGTAATGTCAAACAATGTCTGTATTCTAAGATTCACTTTTCTGATTACAGGCTAATTTACCGTGCATTATCACGAGATGCCTAACGTACTTTCATGAAGGTGTTAGTTATCTCCTTCTCTCTTTCAATGGCCTAACTTGAGTTGTCCACGACTCCCCCTTTCAAGCTTTTCTTTCCTGATTAATTATGGTTGTAGTCTTAAATTAAAAAAAGATTATGCTTGTAGTTTTGTGAGGTCATTATCAATGAGTCATAATTTGTATTGATTATGTAACATAGTTGCAGACGTTTTCCTTTCCATGTGGTTCTTCTTTAGCATAGAAATGATGTAATTTGCCTGGATCAAGTCAATTGCCTGATGAGAGCTTTATAAATGATTTCATATGTTTCATGGTATGGCTACTAGGAGAATGCTTCCTTATGTTTTCCTCTTCTGAAAAGATTTTGAAGCTGTAGTTGAATTGCTTATTGTTTTCAGATCCACTGTGTAGAGTATACATTAACACTGTCTTCTAGTTGGATATCCTTTGTAGCGATTCAATGTTTTTGATCAATTATTTTGTGGGTTTTTGATTATCTGAAAAATGATGTCTTAAATAGGTGCTTCGAAGTTTGGGCAACCTTCTGGCTGTGGATTCACATACAATTTGTAATGTACTAATTCCTGGACGTGAAATTACAGGCAAGTGGTTTACTTTCTTCTCTTGCTAGGAGGGTATCACAATACTCAGACTCCAATGAACAACAAATGAGGAAATAATGATAGTGACTAGTGAGATTTGAATAGAATACAATTTTTTTTTTCAGGTAGTGTTTTAGAAGTCCTGATAAAATGCTTGAAAAGCGAACACCGAGTTTTGAAGAAGGTATATTTCACTACTTCGTAAAATATTACCATCTCCGCACAGTTTCTGGACTTTTGAGTTTCTCATCTGAATCCCTACCGTAACGTGCAGGAAGCATCTTGGGTACTGTCTAACATTGCTGCGGGCTCGATGGAGCACAAGCAATTGATATATATTAGTGATGCAGTACCCTTGTTAATACGCCTTCTTTCATCGGCACCATTTGATGTACGAAAGGAAGTAGCATATGTACTGGGAAATCTCTGCGCTGCGCCTGATGAAAGTGGTGAAGGAAAACCAAAATTGCTTGTTGAGAACTTGGTTTCTCTTGTTGGCAAAGGATGCCTTCCGGGTTTCATTGACTTGGTAAGATCTGCTGACACGGAGGCTGCAAGGCTAGGATTTCAATTCTTGGAGCTGGTGAGTATATCTGATTGTTCATATACAGTGTTCAAATTGGTATTCTTCTCGTTTGTTATTTGTCACAATTGTTGGGCTTTGCTGGGTTAGAATTAGAAAGCATCTCATCTTTCCCTCGCATAACTAAATCCTGTGTCACCTTTTTCTTCAAACTGAGGACGTTGACCGTCTCTTCTGGGCGGAGCTAGGAAAGAAGGGAAGCATTTGGCACCATAGCTCGTCTCTTTTATATGTGTTTCTTACTATTCTCTTAAGATCCATCTAGTTGGTGGCATCCGTTCAATTGGTGTCCTCGACTAGGTGGTTAGAGATTTGAGTCCTCTCCTCTTTGTTTGGTTATGAACTTTTTACATAAGTTTTTTAAAATGAAAAAAAAAAGTTTCCAAAAACTTATTTTTGTTTTTGTAATTTGAATACAAATGTTTTATGTAAGAGAAATGATGAGAAAACAAACACGATTTTAAAAAACCGAATAGTTATCAAAGGCAGCGTTCATATTGAAGAGGACTTCTAGAAAAGTCCTTGTTCTGCTCCATAATGATCATTCATTTTCTTGTTGTCTATCCAAAGGTATTAAGAGGCATGCCAAATGGGGAGGGCCCAAGGCTGGTTGAGCGGGAGGATGGCATCGAAGCGATGGAGAGATTTCAGTTTCATGAAAACGAAGACTTGAGAAACATGGCAAATCGTCTGGTCGACATGTACTTTGGCGAGGACTACGGTCTCGGTGAGTAGGAAATTTGTGGTTTTTAAGATTTAGGCTCACTGTTTTTGTAATCACAATTATGTACTTGGTCATTATCGAGTGCTTTTCGCTCCATCTATCAGCTACTTTATGAAATCCATCATCCAGGGAGGAAGATGGAATTGAGCTTTGTGTAATATCATCATTTTTTATTTGCAAGTTTTCTGATGAGCTTGACCAGAGCATGTCTTGAAAAGTGTTTATTAGGAGGGAAATGGTTTGCAAAATTGTGTGCAGTTGACATGGGATTTTGAAGTCCCTTGTCATCTCAATTGAACTCTTCTTTTTTCACAATAAGTTATAGAACCGATGGTTTATGGATTCTTCTTGGGTGAGATATATTAAATTTTGACTATACTATTTGAATTTTTTATTTTTGGATTTATATTTTATTTCGAATTTTAAGCTCAAAATTAGTTTTTAACTTGCCTAGTATTATTAGGCTATCATTCAATTAGCTAAAAATCTTCGATCAAGAGTAAGAGGTTTTATAACAAAAGGCTCGTTGTTAGTAGATATTGTCCCCAAATGTATCCACTTGAGAGAGTTTTTTGCACTCTTGTAAAGAATGTTTTGTTGCTCTCCACTTCATGTGTACTCTAAAAAAAAAAATTAATCAATTAATCGATTGGTTGGTTTTGGATCTATTCACTTCAAGTGTACTGTGATGAAAAAAAATTAACATATTGGTTAAAGATAAACATAATCGGTGTGATTAATAAGAAAAAATGTAAAATTATAAAATGTAAAATTTAAAATCTAAAAATATATTAGATATTTAAGAGATTAATCACATTAATTATATTTAATTAAACCAGCAATTTTACGGATAATTCAATTTTGTTGGAACCCTAATTTTGAGTTCTAAGAAAAAAAAAAAAAAGGGAGGGAAAGGTTTTAACTATGAAAGAGGAAGGGTATATTAAAATCCTTAGGGTTTTGGCGCCGACGATCAAATTCACGGCCCTGTTTTTGCTAGGGTTTTGAAGCCGACGATCAAAAGGAGATCATCTAGGTCGGTTGCTGAATTTAGGGATTCAAGTTTCTGGAAGTTTAAAGGAGAACGCAATATTCGTGAGAGACGCAGATTTGTTAGCCCATTGTAATGGAGAAAGGGGCTTCTTTCTTGTTCGCCGGCATTCATTTTGACAAGAAGAGGTTCGCCGCAGATTTTTCTAGGTTCGAGGTAAACGTCTGTAGCTGCGTTGTTGACTGTTTTATTATGAGAAAATTGAAGGATTATGTGAGGTAATTCAACTTTGTCATTTTAACAGGGCAAAAAAGAAAGTGATAATGGAATCGAAGGTTTGAGTTCCATTGCTAATAGTGATTTTGAAGTAATTGAGGATTCAACGCCTTCGGAGAAGAGGAAGAGGAAGAGGAAATCAGCGGCTACGGGTATATTGCCGAATGCTTTGAATTGCTTGTGGCCAATCGCGTCATTGTAAGCCGTTGAGCTTAGTTTTATCACTTTTTTTTTTCTTATGTAGAATCGGTGGAGGGGTTCAGCGTCTTCAGGGATTCAAAACTAACTGTAGCTGCTTCAGTGAATGAGGAAAATCATCCATCTGAAAACGATCCTTCCGAAGAGAGGAAGGAATTTCATCGGAAACTTGAGGTACTAATTACTTCTTTTGTACTTCCATTGTTTCCCTTTGTGAAGTTTGGTTTTAACTTATATACCACTTGGTCTCTGTCCATCGTTCATTCCATATTTCTTCGATGAACATAGAGAGATGCGCTTTACCGGAAGAAGTATAATATTCACGTCTCTGGGAACAATGTTCCATCGCCACTTCAGAATTTTGCAGAGTTGAGCACAAGGTACTAAATTCTATACTAGCTGGATGGTTTTCTGTGTTCATACGTCAATGGTGATTTTTTTTTTTTGTTTTTGCAATTCTAAATATCTTTTCCCCTTATAGGTTCTGATAAGTATGACTGAAGAATGATAATTGTATGCTTTGCTTGCAGATATGAATGCGACCCATACATACTGCATAATCTTGTAGAACTTGGGTTTAAAGAGCCAACACCAATTCAAAGGCAGGCTATTCCAGTCCTCTTATCCGTATGATCTTCCATTACTATCTTACTATGTGGAGTAAACTTCATCTTTCAGGAGTTATGTTCCAATGTATTGAGAAAAAGATAGGATCTATTGTTGTAACCTGATAAGAATTGGGTTTTTAGGTCGACTATTCTGGTAATTTGTTTGGTTTTAGTTGTTTTTTTTTTTTTTTTTTTCTGATCAACGTTTTCCTTTATAGGGCCGTGAATGCTTTGCTTGTGCCCCTACTGGTTCTGGAAAAACCCTGGCTTTTCTGTGCCCTGTGCTTATGAAACTGAAGGTAATAGTCTTCTAAGTGCCATTTTTATATTTCTTGAATGGTGTTCTGTTCTGATCTTAGTTTTTTTTTTTTTTTTTTTTACCAGGATCCATCAAAGGAAGGTATCCGTGCAGTTATACTTTGTCCAACACGAGAATTAGCATCTCAGACAACAAGGGAGTGCAAAAAATTGGCTAAAGGGAAAAAATTCTCTATCAAGTTGGTTACAAAAGAAGTTATTAGACATGCTGATTTCTCAAAGTTCTCATGTGATGTACTCATATCCACTCCACTTAGGTTAAGGCTTGCTATTCGGAAGAAGAAAATTGATCTCAGTAGGTAGGTGTTGACTAGGGGCATCAGCATGTTGTCAATACAAGACCAGCCTAAATATAACTCATCTCTCATACAGGGTTTGTTGTTTTGCAGAGTGGAGCACCTTGTTCTGGACGAATCTGATAAGTTATTTGAGCTTGGCTTGTTAAAACAGATCGATACCATTGTAAAGGCGTGCTCCAATCCTTCAATAGTTCGCTCATTGTTTAGTGCTACTTTACCTGACTTTGTTGAGGATCTTGCTCGCTCAGTAATGCATGATGCTGTTCGGGTTATTGTTGGTAGGAAGTAAGTTCGCTACTATCATGCTCATCCCAAGATCATCGATTCACATGATATTCTTCTATGTTTTGAGAAAATAACTCCCATATTTCTGATACGTCAATAGGAATACCGCTTCTGAAACTGTCAAGCAAAAGTTGGTTTTTGCCGGAAGTGAAGAAGGGAAACTTCTTGCACTTCGTCAAAGTTTTTCGGAGGTTCGTTACATGTAAATTGTAATGTTGAACTTTTTCTTTGAGTAGAAAGTGAAGAGCTTATCTTTCATCGTGAACAAAAGTCCTTCTTAGCATTCATTCATTGCATGAAATGTCAGCCTGGTTCTAATTCCTGTATCCAGTAGGATACTTATCTGACAATCTTTTGACAGTATTTGTTATTTTGATCTTACTAGACAATGCATTGACTTTGTTGCTTTTGTGCTTAACAGAGTTTGAATCCACCAGTACTGATCTTTGTGCAAAGCAAGGAGCGGGCAAAAGATCTTTATGGTGAACTGGCATTTGAGAATATCAAAGTGAATGTCATCCATTCTGACTTATCAGAGATAGAGGTAATCATTTCATCATCATCTGCTAAAATTTAATATTTCATGGCAGTCAAAAGTTGGTCAAAATGCCAAGCATACTATTCGTGCAGTTCTAAATTGGAGTCTGAAACAATAACAATGCCTAACAGCTTTTAATCCTTAGTGACCTTACGTGAAGCCAGAAAATGAAGAACACGATATTATTCGTTGTACTCCTATGTGGGGCCTTGCCCCCCTAAAAGATAGAACATAAAACAAAATACTATTAAGTTTTTTGTCCTTTCACTTCTTTTAGTATGCTAGACCTGAGTTCGTTTAATGAGCAATTGCTGAAAATATGAACTTTCAGATGATTTTTATTTGTTCATCACATATTATATTATTATAAGGGGTCTATACAATGGAACTACCATAGGATGGCCTAGTGATAAAATAGGGCAAGGTAAATAATAAAGGGCTTAGTGAGAATGAGTTCAACTCATGGTAGCCACCTATCTAATATCTTACTAATGACCTTTGCAACCAAATATAGTATGGTCAAGTTATTTTCCTGTGAGAATAGTTTAGGTGCGCGTAAACTGATCTAGACACTCATAGATGTAAACAAAAATCCATTCAAGGGACACGTGGACTAGAAATGTTTCGAGTCTTTCTATGCCTGATATTCTTTCTTGAATGCAGCGGGAAAATGTTGTTTACGACTTCAGAGCTGGAAAAACTTGGGTGTTAATTGCCACTGATGTAATTGCTCGAGGAATGGATTTCAAAGGGGTTAACTGTGTAATCAATTATGACTTTCCAGATTCTGCCTCTGCATACATTCACCGGATTGGTATGTTCCTTAACATTCTTCAGCTTACTTGACAATGAACCTTGTGTTTAATCCTTAAAAAAATGTTGAAAGATTCATACTCTATATGATGTGGCTGAGTCTAATTTGCATCTTTCAACAGGCCGTTCTGGCAGAGCAGGGAGGAGTGGAGAAGCCATTACATTTTATACAGACGAGGACATTCCATTTCTGCGAAATATTGCCAATGTGATGTCAGCTTCAGGCTGTGAAGTTCCATCCTGGATAACTGAGCTTCAGAAAAAGAAGTGGAAAAAACATAGGCCTAAAAGAGATTCAATCTCAAACAAACCAAAGGATGATGGTGACACCGAGCAGCCGAAAAAGAAGTCAAAAAAACGCAGGCCTAAAAGAGATTCGATCGTGACCAAACCAAAGGGCAATGGTGACTCCGAGCTGCAGAAAAAGAAGTCGAAAAAACAGAGGCCTGAAGGAGATCCAATCCGAAACAAACCAAAGGACAAAGGTGACACCGAGCAGCAGAAACAGAAGTTGAAAAAACGCAAGCTTAAAAGAGATTCAATCTCAACCAAACCAAAGGATGATGGTGTCTCCAAACCACAGAAAAAGAAGTCGAAAAAAGCAGAGGAGGCCTGAAAGAGATTCAATCTCAACCAAACCGAAGAACGAAGGTGAAGCCTAATTTAAAATTGCTACCTCTAATCTATTTCACTTCCCAAAACTTAAAATAAAATATGCCTTTAGGAAGTTCTTGTCCAATGATGTGAAAATGTGTCGATTACATCTAAATTTGTCTCTTAGAAGGTGAGGTGCAAAGGTAGAACAACAATTTTATTTTTATTTATTATTATTATTATTATTATTTTTAATAGCTGCAACTCAAATGTAATAGGTCATCTTGTTTGAAGAATTTGATCATTTGTACATGGTCGACTTAAAAACTCCATTGATATTTTTTGGAAGGAATTTTAGGATTTTTGTGTATTTGAATTTTGAATGTGAATTTTTGTTTGCTAGTTCCATGGACGTAAATTCTTATACCACCCTGGTTAGAGTGACTACATTATCTTGCTTAAAATTATAGAAATTCCATCAAATCTATTGTGATAAGAAGTAAGAAGTATAATTATAAACAAGCTTAACCTCGGGGCAATTTGTAATTTAACCGAAAAGGAAGTTAGAAAGTTTAACGATCATATATAAACAAGCTTGAAAAAACTAGAGGCTAAACTTATAATTTGTCGAGAGAATGATTATGCATTCCTATGCACACCCGAACATAAAAATTGTGTAATGTGGTGCAAGGTACATTTAAGAATCTACTTGAATGATTATTCTACTGGAATGATTATTCCTATGATATATCTAATCAAAAAGACTCCATCTGTATTGGATCACAGCTATCATCTAAAATTTGCAACCTCAACTCCTCTAGCATCGTGTATATTCTACCTCTCTCAGGATGCAAACTATCTTCAGCAAGAAACACATGAACTCTATCCTTAATCTCAATCCAGCTCTGACCTGGAACTTTGCTGACATCCATCTGTCTCATCGAGCTCCTCAATCGAGCGAGATCGTTCCAATGGCCAGAAGAAGCATGCATATTACAAAGCATCACGAGTGCAGCAGAGTTGGATGGATCGGATTTCAGTACATTCTCTGCAGCTCTTTTGCCAACCTCGAGATTGCCATGGACTTTACATGCTGCTAGCAGAGTCTTCCAGACGACAATGTCGGGATCGAAAGGCATTTGGTTGATAAAATCCTCTGCTCCATCTAAGCATCCAGCACGGGCAAGCAAGTCGACCATACACGAACAGTGTTCTTTAGTTGGTGCAATGCCATCTTCCTCTTGCATTGTCCTGTATAACTTCAAACCTTCTTCCACCATTCCAATATGACTGCAGGCGGTAAGGATACCAACAAATGTAATTTCATTAGGCTTTACACCAAGGCCTCTCATGGTTCTGAAAAGTTTGAAAGCTTCTTCACCACATCCAGCCTGAGCATATCCAACAATCAAGCTACTCCATGAAATGATATCCGGATTGTCAATTGAGTCGAATATTTTTCGAGCACTTCCAACGGATCCACACTTCATATACATGTTGATTAACGCATTTAAAACAGAAGTATCAAGATTCAGCCCTGATTTCATGATTAAGCAATGAACTTGACTTCCCACTTCATAAGATGCTATTTGTCCAGATGACACCAATACATTCGTCAAAGTAACATAGTCAGGCTTAATGTGAGAAACAAGCATTGTCTTCGTTAATCTTAAAACCTCACCAGCTTGGTTGTGATGGAGGCATGCCATAAGCATGGTGTTCCAAGAAACTATATCCGCTTTATTTCCTATATCTTCAAATATTTGAAGTGCATCATTCAAATTTGAACATTTTGAATACATGCTAAGTAAACTGTTGCACACAGGAATCTCTGAATCAAAACCCATCTGGACAATGTAGGAATGAACCTGCATTCCCTGATAAAGCATCACAGGATCTGAACAAGCACAAAGTAAAGAGAGGACTGTGACATCATTTGAAGCAAGCCCTGTGATCCTCATCTGAGAAAATAAAGACATGGATTCCTTTACATCACCAACACTGGCAAATCCTGCAATAATAGCATTCCAGGCTACTAAATCAGGCTTTTCAATCTGATTAAACACAGTTCTTGCAGATCTTAGAAATCCACACTTTGCATACATGTCACAGAGGGAGCATCCGGCAAAAGCATCGCTTCCTAATCCAAATTTTATACACAAGCCATGTATTTGGCGTCCATAATTTGGTTCTAAGAGCTTGGTACAAGCACTAAAGGCACTACCAAAGATGAACTCATTTGGATGGTAGACAGGCTGAGACAGCATTTCCCTGAAAAGAAATAAAGCTTCGAGCTCATAACCAAACCGGGAAAACCCTGCAATCATTGAGCTCCAGGAAATTAGATCCTTTGTAATAATATGAGAGAAGACATTTATTGCATCAGCAATTTGATTGTACTTGGTATACATTGAGATCAGAGCATTCTGTGCGATTAGGTGGCCACCAAATTCAGACTTCAGAACATGGGCATGTAGTTGTCTCGCTAACATAGAATCCTCAAGTCCTGAGCAAGATTTTAGTACACTTCCAAAGGTAAAGTGATCAGGAGTACATCCTGATCTGAACATTTGAACATACAATGTAATGGCATTATCTTCTTGTCCATAATGCGAGTACCCAGATATCATGGAGGTCCAAGATACCACGTTCTTCAGGGACATTGCATCAAAAACATTTCTAGCTTCCTTCAAAGACCCGCACTTCCCGTACATATTAAGAATATGATTCTGAAGTAGTATATCAGGCTGGTAGTTAAATGTCGTCATATGACGATGAATTTTCCTGCCATGTTCTAGGAATCTTAGAGAAGAGCAAGTGTTGATCAAATGGGTATAAGTTATAGAATTCAATGGGGAATTTGAACACTTCTGAAAGGTTTCAAATGCTTGAAGAGCCTCTCTGTTTAAACCTTTTTTGCAGAGAGAAATTATATAATCATCATAAGATTGTTCAGTAACAGGGGTGGGAGAAAAGGCAAGCTGGGTGTTGGGTCGTGTATGAGAGAATGCTAATTGCAGTCGAGGTTTGAAGTTCTTTAATGAGGTAGCTGAACAACAAGGGTTGAAGAAAATAATAGCTTCTGAAGAGAAGGTTTCAAAATATATAGAATTTAAGGCTCTTAAAAATGCCATTCTCTTAATCTATTCTAATGTCATTCTTAAAGAAACTGCAGAAAACAGCACACGAGGTTTCAACTTATCCATCCCCTGCAACTGCAAGAATCAACTTCCACATGGAGATTTCAATCGTGTTAGATTTCCACGACTATCTCTGGTACGAATTGGAGTCTGATTGCATAGGTCACAGCCAGAAACCATGGGGTGCAAGAAATTGAACAAATGAGGCAGTGCCAAGGCCAGACATTCAAATCTATCAAGTGAAACCAGAACTTCCATTCAAATTTCTACATTCTAGTTTCACATTAGAAAACACCTTTTACCTCAAACGCGTACAGCTCCAGTTCCACGCCCAACTATTTTACAGTGTCACTGTTCACGTCGAAATATGCTAGCAATATCTCTCAGCGGACATTCTTCGAGCACCTAGCGTACAACAATTCAACACCCATAAAAGTACAGAACCATCACAAATATTCATACATTACAAAATTTCTTTGAAGCACAATATACCGAAAACAATATTCAGAATCCAAAAAGCCTACCTGAAGAAGATACGTTTGGAGTTTCTATCCCACAGTGGAATGATGAAAGAAAAAGACTTCAAGACGCATAAACGAACAGATGGACAAGTTCATCGCCGATATCGGTATCAGAATGCGAAAACAAGGTCCAATAAATTAGAATTTAGAGACAAAGCCATTATCGAAGGACAAGTCCTGTAGAAGAAGAAGAAATGGGAATTCCCAGCAAATGAAAGAACGGTGTCCTGGGTGGGAAAGTTTCTAAATTTTTGCGGTTTCGAACTGGCAATCAGCTGAATAAAGAGTGAAGGAATCAAAACTCTGCGGAAGAGGGAAACTCCATTAAAGGTCTGAGCTTTGTTCATTTTCGGCTCTCTTTGATTCTAACAGAACATGGTGCTTTTGAACTCTGGTATGGCCCTTGTGGGTAGTTCCGTAATCTTCGGTATTATTATAGGGAGATAGCAATGTTAGTAAATTTCCCAAAATTATACTTAAATTACGAAAATGTATCATTTAGTTGCGTATTATGTCAATTTAGACTTAGCCAAGCCTGCTTAAATCTATTAAGACTTGTACTCTCCATTGAAATTTAGTAAATTTAGTCTAAATGTTACAAATTTAGTAAACCCATACTCATCTCTCCACATTTGCCTTCAATAGTTCCATTCCTTGGGACCCGCAGAGATGGGGTCGAACTTCCTCTGTCCAACACACTTCTCAGGTATATTAAACCACTCTACCCCATTTTTTTAAATAAAAATATTTGTTCAATTACTCTCTAAATTAAATAATTTATTCAACATTTTTCTTAATTCGTAGACTTATTAAATCCACATTTGCCTATCTTTTCTCAACCGCTTATTATTATTATTATTATTACTAATTGTTTTAGGTTATGGCTCTTAAATGTAGATGTGAGCGAGTCATCTTAATTAATAATTAAAAACAAAACAAAAAAAAAACATGAGAAGAAAGGGAATGCACATCCCCCATTTCCATACCTGTTGGAAAAGAGATATTTTTGTTAATAATTAAAAATTTAGAGTTTTATTAGACTTGAATTTTTAGTTATATTCCTTTCTACCGTCTGTGATAAGTTTGGACAATTATTTGAACTCTGCTAAATGTAGATTACAAATGAAGAGTGTGAATTAACCCAACCATACCCCAAATGATCAGTAAAAGGGTGGTATCCCCTTGGGTTTAAAAGGTCATGTCATGTTCACTCAAGCCTTGGCTTAACATTTTAGCAAATTCTTCAGGACATAATTCAAACATACACTCAATGATATTCTGTAATGGAGGCAGAAGACAGGGCAGAATCTACAAAACTCAGTGTTATGCTGTATTTACTAGCTAAAGATAAACAAAATCAAAATCCAAATCAATGGTTTTGAAGAGCAGAAAGAAACTGGGAAGCATCTCATTCTGATCTTAACAAAGGTCGAACACCGTACCCTTTGATTCTTACTGGCAGAATCTGATACGTTCCTTTAAAAGGGAGGGGAAGAGTCAGAGCCAGAAAGAAGTGGAAGTGAAAAATGTGGCTAACCTACAAGCTTCACCATACTATTGTTTGTTCCCCATGAAAATGGAAGGAAGAAAAGGCCATTTTTTGTGTGGTTTCAAGTTCTTTGAGATTTGTTTTCTATGGGCTGATTTTTTCTTGAACAATTTGCGGTTGTAACATCTGGGTGTTGTGATATTCAGACTGAAACTCTCTGATTTGACCAGTTGAACTTCATAACTTTGCATATTTTCAAGGTAACTTTGCTGATATCTTAAGGATATGTTCGAAAAGCTAAAAGGGTATTAAACAGAGAAATCTAACCATCTTCCCCGCCAAGCTTTATTTGGCTTTAGTTTGATGGGATTTTATACACTTTTCTTAACTGAACTGAAGTATTTATAGGGTGTTGGAAATGAAGTTCAATCTCTTCTATGTCATTGTAGTTACATGTTTTTTTTTCTCTTTATAATATCTTCTTCATATTGTCATTGTTCCCTGAAGAACACTGTTAGAACAATCATAGAGGGATGGGAAGGAAAGGAAATTGGTTTAAAACTTTGAAGAAAGCTCTCAGCCCCAGCTCCAAAAGGAAGAAAGACCAGGTTTGTAACTTTACATTTTGCTTATATACTGACCAGATGGGAAATTTCACCTTCTTTTGAATTTTCTAATATTTTTTGCAAATTTTGTTTTGATTTTCCGATTTGCAGAAAACTAAATTGTCTGGAAAACAAAAACACCCCAGTGTATGTTCTACTCCTACATTGACTATTGCAAATCAGATAACTCAGCAAGAAAAGGTAAAATCGACCTGTGAGGAGAATGAAGACCACTGCAAAGCTCATTCTGTTCCAATTTCGAATTCCACGGGCATGGCTTCTACAGCTGGCACACAGGTTGTCCAGACCACTACTGTGACTCAATTCACCAGAAAATCTAGAGAGGAAACGGCAGCAATCAAGATTCAATCAGTTTTTCGTGGATATCTGGTGTGAACTCATTCTTGCAATTATCTCATTAATTTATCAAATACCCTTTCCTGGTTTCCATTTTTTTACCTCACGTCAATTTCATCATGTTAATGGAGAAACTCAAAATAGTTTTTCTAATAATTTTAAGCTCATCAGTTCAATTGAAACTATCCAAATTACCCAAAATTCAAAAATATTGTGTAGAATTAATCGTTTCAAAGGTTGAAATTCATAATTCAACTTTCTTTCTAAAGACTTCAATTGATAATCTTGACAAACAAGTAGTAAAAGCAATTCAATACCCTCACCTCTAGAATCTAATACTACGTTAAATGACCACTCAACCCAAAAAATTTTGGTTAATGGGTTATTTATAAATTTAATATTTTATCTAATACTTAAAAACTCTCCCCATTTGTAGGCTAGAAATTGAAATTTGCATAAAGTCCAACAGTTTGGTACCTAAGACCATGTTTGCAATATCATAGCAATCACCACAAAACCCAAGAGATTAGTGGGTTATAGTAAATTAAAAAAAAAAAATTTATCTCAGGCAAGATCAGAAATACGAACCTTAAGAGGGCTGTTGAGGTTGAAATTATTGATGGAGAGTTCAGTTCTGAATCGTCAAGCCATGAACACCATCCGGTGTATGCAAGTTTTTGTCCGTGTCCATTCCCAGATCCGATCAAGAAGGTTGAGGAAGCTGGAGGAAAATCAGGCTCTCCAGAAACAACTCCTACAAAAACATACAAAAGAACAAGAGACTTCTCAGGTCTTCATTATCACTTACCACTTTTGCTCAACTATTTTATGTTTGAGATGCATTACTTGGTCTATAATCCGGCAGTGAGATTGGTTTTGGTCTACTCTCTCTCAACATTTTCCCTAAATATCAATGACCAAAAACGAGCAATTCTCATACTTTAGCTACTTTCCTAATCAGCTTCGTTCTTTAAGTGTCATTTAAAAGTTGAAACATGAACAGGTTGGGAAAGGGTGGAACGACAGCACACAATCAAAGGAGCAAGTTGAGGCTAAACTACTAAGCAAGCATGAAGCAGCTATGAGAAGAGAGAGAGCATTGGCTTATGCCTTTTCTCGACAGGTGATTTATTGACTATGCCATCTAATTGAATTATGCATTTGATCTACCAAGAGTAAGAGAGAAGTGATCTAAAATATTTGGCACTAAGTTGTAGTAAGGATTTCTTTTTTCTTTTTTAACCAGGATATCTGGGCTCACCCCTTACATTATTCTCATGGTCCACCATACTAATATCTGGAGAGGCTTCACTCATTCCAAAGCCGGTTCTGAAAAACAACTAAAGATTTTAGTTCTTAAATTTTCAATTTAGAAGGTCGAAAGTAAAAGTTTGAAGCGTACCTCTAAGCATCTCTTCTGTTACCACGAACCCAAAGGCACCCTTTGGGGTGATAGTTATAGTAACACATCGAACGAATAAATATCAACTCGTCTAAGTAATCATCATTTGGTCGTCTTTCCATTAGTTCTTTGTTCTTCTTGTAGTTTGCTTATTGCCAATTTTCTTATAGTTTGCTTTCAAATCCTTTTTAACATAGACGTTAAACATAAAAGCTAAAGGAAAATTATTCCTATCATTTATGGTTATGTATTAAGACATTAAAAGAAAACATACAGAGCTCAAATATGGAGAAATTCTTCAAGGTTTCATCTGAACTCTTTCAACAGAAAATCTGGAGAAATTCTTCGAGGTCAACAATTACACTATTCACAGATCCGAACAATCCCACCTGGGGATGGAGCTGGTTGGAGAGATGGATGGCAGCTCAACAATGGGGGGATGCGAGCCCTGGTAATGTTTGTGGAGAAATTAATAAAGCCGATGCTCAATCCAAACAGAGCTCGGAGATAAATTCGCCAACAGTAAGCCGATCTGAAAGCCGTAGATATACCTTCCAGCCCCTCACGATTCATTCCAGACGTAGATCAGTGGCAGAGGCGAATCAACTGAAGCCATCAAGCACACGAAAGAGCTCAGTTCTAGATGATTCTCTCGAAGCTAATGCTCAATTTGAACTGAGCTCGGAGGCGAATTCGTCAACAGCAAGCCGATCCGAGAGCCGCAGGTATACTTTCCAGTCCTTCTCAACTTCTTCCAGACAAAGTTCAGTCGCAGAGCCAAAGAAATTGAAATCATCAACCATAAAAAAGAACTCGGTTCCAGAAATTGAAGGATTCCAGCTGACCTCGAAGGCAAATTCGCCAACAGCAAGTCGATCCGAGAGCCACAGATATACCTTCCCGTCCCTCTCAACGCCTTCTCCGCGAAGATCAGTCGCAGAGGCAATGAAATCAAAGCAATTAGGCGCCAGAAATAGCACGATTCCAGATGATGACAGCAAGAGCCTGGCAAGTATAAAATCAAACAATGGAGGACCTCGATCATCCGTATGGGACGAAGAAAGCCAAAACAGTTCACAAAATTTTCCGAGTTACATGACGTTCACCTCATCGGCAAGAGCCAAATCGAAGCTTCATACTCCATTTGAGTTGGAGAAGAATGAAGCTCGAGAAATAACGTCGTTTAGTTCATCTGCTAAGAAACAACTCTTGTATCCGCCATCTCCGGCCGGGTCGAGGCGCTATTTCAACCGTCTGAAGGTGGATATAGCGGCTTGAATGAAGAGATTAACAGAAGCAAAGGGAACATTGTATGAATTTTGATCAAAGAAAAAGTGGTACGTCAATGGCGGGAAAGCACTGAAATCAGCACCTTTCTTTCTTACAGTTCAGCAATAATTCGTTCGTTAATTGCTTTAATAAGGTCTAAATTTGAATTTGGTGGTTTTTTTTAATTTTTTTTTTTAGGAAATGCAATCGTTTTCTTCTTGAGCAGTGGCCGTTAATAAATAATAATATGTTTTTTTTTTCTTATATTTGTAAATTGAAAATGTTTGTTTAATCACCTCTTCTTCTTTAGTAAATGGTGTGAAAGTTATTTTATTTATAATTAAATAAATTACAAGAATGTTAAAAGAGTAATAAATGAAAAGATATCTATGATAGGAAGACAAATAACTTATAATAAAATATTAAATATGATATATACAGTAAATTATAATTTAGTACTAAATATTTCTAATATGATATACTTATTTTAGAAAAATAATTTATGTATTTTAAGAATAAAGGTAACTAAATATTTTAAAAAAATGTATAAAGTGTCTTCTTGTGTTCAACGTTCGATACTTATAATTTAAATTTTTATTCATATTAAACATTTTAAAAGTTAAAACACTTATTATATACAAAATTAAAAATTAAAAAACTTATTAAATTCTTTTAATAATTTGAGAACTAAATCAAAGATTAAACTCACAGTAAAGAACAAATTAGCTATCATTGAGAAATAAGACAAAAAGTTGATGTGTGTAGGCTAAAAATGTTAGCAAAATAAACCAATTATGAAGGGTGAGAGACTCAAGCGCCTAATGGAAGCTTAAATGAGTAGTAGAGCCATAAAAGCCAAAAGCACCTAAAAAGAAGCTTGGCCTCATGAATTGCTGTTAAATATAATAAAAGTAGAGTAATGTAATGTAATGAAGCAACGGTGATAAAATTACACACCCTTGTCCAAAAAGTGAACACAAATGAAGAAGAGCATGATATCGATATTGATATCAATATGGCATTTACATCATCAGCATTTGGAAGGCAAAATCATCGCGTTACTATTAGCTGTATTTCGGGACGACCACGTATCATTTTACCGTAAGATCTATAGTACTCTCTATCTCTCCTCCTGTATTTCCTTCTAAAGGAGAAGCTTCCATTCTTTCCCTTCTGTCAACTGGCCCCTTGGGAGGTCCAAAAATGGTGGAAAATATCTGGCGATGACATTCATCACAAAAATAGAGATACGAGAAGTGTCCTTCATTTGAGAGCTTATGCAATATGGCTGCTGGTAAAATGCGGCCTATGTAATCAGTCATCGATGGTGGAACTACCTTATCATCTATTCCCTGTTCAACATGACCAAAGTTTATATTAGAAAGAGGAGTCGAAAATTTCAACACCTGTTGAAGTCTCTTTGATTGTCATATCATCATATTGCCATATGCTATATAAAAAGTACGTCCGAGATGCAAGACTTATCGTTGCCCGTCTAGCAACATAAGATTCGGAAAATTCATGCATATACTCATGCATCACATGTGTCTATGTAGATCATCAACATTATTATAACTAATATTATTTGGGAGTTCCACAAGAGATAATCGAACTTCTAATATCGAGGGCATATGTCTTAACCAATTAAGGTATATATTCAGGTTGACCATGCATCTATGTATATTATTAGCATATATGAAGTGTGTGTGAGTGGATGTTGTGAGAAAAAGAATAGGGGGTTCCAAATAAACAATGGTAATACGTTCATAATCTTCCCATGGAAATTAGAACAAATAAGTCCAATTTAGGCAGTTAGCATAAGATTTTGTATGATGTCATGTGAGGAAAAGAGAAGTGGCCTGACCTGCCATATATGAATCGGACCAACAAATCCGGCCAACTCACATTCTTCTTGACTATACAATGATTTAAGCCAAGGAAGAATGCCTGTTCTTTGACACTTTCTCTGCACCCTAAGATCTGCCAAGCTAAAGCCCCAATTTGACACAAGTAGCATGGTTTCTTCTACAAATGGTTTGACATTTTTCTGGCGGATTGACTCTTCCACGTTCCTGTACCAAAATTCCCTAAACTTTGGATCTTCTATCAAAACTTCATCCTGAAAATGTGAAGATTGTGAGTTGTGTTAGGATTGCATACACTCGATCAAGATGAACACAAAGAACAGGAGAGAGAAAATGCAAGGAGGAATAGTGGCTAAAGAATTTGTATCGATGACTTCAAGTATAAGGTACCATGTGATCGGGTGCACGAATGTAAGTTACGTAGCTATTGAACCAAAAATCCACAAACTCACCTTCTTTCCCAGTGATAGGGATAACTGTCTATCAATTTCTTCATGCCTTCCTGACAAGAAACTTCGGCGATAGAAGTAGGATAGAAATCTAGGAAATCTACGAGCTAAGAAATATAGAAATCTCTTCCGTGGACCCCAACTTTCCCAAGTTCTTCTCAACTCTTCCCTAGTCATGCTTTTTTCGTATGGATTGATCATTGGAGCTACCATGACTGCACCTGTAAATTCAAAAATATTCATTAAACTTCCTAAGTAAATGCATATTTAGTTTATGTTTAATTAATGAGAGAATACAATTCATTGTAATAACCAGTGGATACAAGCAAGTCTAACTTCCTATGTTACTGAAATGGAAGATCTATTTATTCTTTTAACCTACTATCAATCAACCATGTCTTAGGTTCTGCATGATATAGAAAGCACCGTACCCGAAAAAATACAAAAAACTCTGAAGGAGCATAGTGGCCCCAAAGAGTACGACATTGAGGAACTAAGTGAGAAGTACCTACTCATAGATTGAGTTGTCTCCCAAATTTATTTTGAGAGGCCCATAAAAACAAAGCTCTTATTCCTTTATGGGGACAAAGCATGCAAAAGACACTCGTTTTTGTAACTTCTATAATCATATGTTCTTGGATATCTATTTTTCACCGGTAGATAAGATACTAAGCTTGCAAATGTCATAAGATTCATAGTATCACACAGTACAGTCACTCCAAACTATTAAAATTTATACGTACATTCTTACACACCTGCAATTCTGTCAGGGATATATCGAAGTGCAGCCCAAGCATGCATAGCTCCTTCTGAGTAGCCAAGCACCCAGAATTTTCCATTAATACTAACAGCATCAGCTAGGTGCAGCATATCTAGTGCTGATGAATTCAGGTTCCTGTTGGGATGAGGATCACTCTCCCCAAAACCAGGAAGATCATACGCAACCAAGCAAACACCAAATTCTTCGAGCAAAGATGATTTCACTCCTGGTATACCTGCCATAGAAATAGATGCTATAATGTTAATTCCACAACAATCTTCCCAAGATTTAGGAATGTTCAACTTTTGTGATTCAAGAATTGCATTTCAAATAATTCAAGAGTCTCAAGATATTCTAATTATAATATTTACCTGCAAATCGAGATGAAAGAAAAGAATGTGGAGCTATTATGAAGAATCTAGCTCTATCAGCTGAAACGCCAAGAACATCATAGGCCAAGTGCCTGCCATCAGGAAGAAGTGTGCGAGAAGCACTAGGAGGATGATCACGCACCTTCATAATCGGTCGGCTAAAGCTCTCGTGTCTGTTATTTACCCAGATTACTGCAAATAATAGTTAATTATTGCATCAGAGCTCTTTATCGAGTCAAGAAAATACCACAGTTTCACGATTACCACTCATAACATACTTGCCGGTACCACTAAGATTAAAATCAAGATGAAAGATTACAAGATCTCCGCTCAATATTTGGTATGAAATAATCAATAGGAGAAATGTTTTAGTTGAAGCAACTTACAAAGAAAGGGTACTGTAATCTTCTGAATCAGAAATCATCAGAATGAAAAAGGGAAAAAAAGTTTAAAATCTGAACACACCTGTGAATGCGAGAATTGAAACAAAAAATATAACCGGCCAAGCATAAACGGGGTCGCGATCCTCCGGCAAAAACTCGTTAAGAAAACTCAATCTAGCAATAACATTCGCGCAAGGTCCTCTAAGCTTTTGAGCAACATATGAATCCTCAGTAATCAAATTCTGCTGCACAATGTCCCTACACCCTCTCCCTAATTCAAGAAGAATTTCACCCCATGCGACCGCAAATCCCTTAACCTGATCCTTCAAACTCTCCGACTCCTCTGATTCATAGTTCCGCGACTCGACCTGGAAATCCGATCTCGTACTCTCATACGAAGGTGAAGAAATTCCGATCGGCTCCGCCATGTAACGGATCCCGGAATCCTCCACCAAACTTCCAAATTCTTCGCTCCATGAGCTCGATCCTCTGATTTCCGACATCGGCAACTGAATACTCACTCCTTCAACCACTTCAGAGACATCAAACTCCGTCCAGCTACAGTGAGTGTGCCCACAGAATGTCTATAGCGTCAGAGTCACACATTCATCTATATATATATCGAGAGAGAGAGAGATTGTTCGTGTGAATTTGTGCTATGCTTTAAGCGGAAAATTCCAGTGTAATAATGTCAAACCATCATATAACAGAACTAGAATCAATACTTTACAAGCGTGATAATGGAATCTCGTTTGTTCAACCACGTAAAAACCCTAGCCGAAACCGACCACCATTCAAAAGGAATCAAACTAATACACAAAACAATAAGCAATAAGAAAATACTTACTCAGAGATAAAGCCAAAAGCATCTCTGTTCTATGCTTAGCTTTCACTTTCCGACACTAAAATTTGCTGACCCTCTCTCCCCCCCCCCCCCCCCCCCCCCCCC